>NC_140271.1:20454082-20486582 GCF_964030765.1 Micromesistius poutassou | reverse complement strand
GCTTAGCGTCCTAGATCAGACGAGATCGGGCGTGTTCACGGTGGTGTGGCCTTAAGCAATTGCTCCTGGCACCAGACAGGACTTTAAACAGGAGAAAGGATGATTTTTTTTACCCCAAATGAAAATAGCTTACAGCACCCGGTATTCCCAGGCGGTCTGCCATCCAGGTACTAACCAGGCCCGACCGTGTTTAGCTTCCGAGATCAGACGAGATCGGGCGTGTTCGCAGTGGTGTGGCCGTAAGCAATTGCTCCTGGCACCAGCCATGACTTTAAAAAGGAGAACGGATAATTTTTTTTACCCCAAATGAAAATAGATTACAGCACCTGGTATTCCCAGGCGGTCTCCCATCCATGTACTAACCAGGCTCGACCGTGCTTAGCTTCCGAGATCAGACGAGATCGGGCGTGTTAACGGTGGTGTGGCCGTAAGCAATTGCTCCTGGCACCAGACAGGACTTTAAACAGGAGAAAGGATGATTTTTTTTACCCCAAATGAAAATAGCTTACAGCACCTGGTATTCCCAGGCGGTCTCCCATCCAAATACTAACCAGGCCTGACCGTGCTCAGCTTCCGAGATCAGACGAGATCGGGCGTGTTCACGGTGGTGTGGCCGTAAGCAATTGCTCCTGGCACCAGACAGGACTTTAAACAGGAGAAAGGATCATTTTTTTTACCCCAAATGAAAATAGATTACAGCACCTGGTATTCCCAGGCGGTCTCCCATCCAAGTATTAACCAGGCCCGACCGTGCTTAGCTTCCGAGATCAGACGAGATCGGGTGTGTTCATGGTGGTGTGGCCGTAAGCAATTGCTCCTGGCACCAGACAGGACTTTAAACAGGAGAAAGGATGATTTTTTTTACCCCAAATGAAAATAGCTTACAGCACCTGGTATTCCCAGGCGGTCTCCCATCCAGGTACTAACCAGGCCCGACCGTGCTTAGCTTCCGAGATCAGACGAGATCGGGCGTGTTCGCAGTTGTGTGGCCGTAAGCAATTGCTCCTGGCACCAGACAGGACTTTAAACAGGAGAAAGGATCATTTTTTTTTACCCCAAATGAAAATAAATTACAGCACCTGGTATTCCCAGGCGGTCTCCCATACAAGTACTATCCAGGCCCGACCGTGCTTAGCTTCCGAGATCAGACGAGATCGGGCGTGTTCACGGTGGTGTGGCCGTAAGCAATTGCTCCTGGCACCAGACAGGACTTTAAACAGAAGAAAGGATGATTTTTTTTACCCCAAATGAAAATAGCTTACAGCACCTGGTATTCCCAGGCGGTCTCCCATCCAAGTACTAATCAGGCCCGACCGTGCTTAGCTTCCGAGATCAGACGGGATCGGGCGTGTTCACGGTGGTGTGGCCGTAAGCAAATGCTCCTGGCACCAGACAGGACTTTAAACAGGAGAAAGGATGATTTTTTTTACCCCAAATGAAAATAGCTTACAGCACCTGGTATTCCCAGGCGGTCTCCCATCCAGGTACTAACCAGGCCCGACCGTGCTTAGCATCCGAGATCAGACGAGATCGGGCGTGTTCGCAGTGGTGTGGCCGTAAGAAATTGCTCCTGGCACCAGACATGACTTTAAACAGGAGAACGGATCATTTTTTTTACCCCAAATGAAAATAGCTTACATCACCTGGTATTCCCAGGCGGTCTCCCATCCAGGTACTAACCAGGCCCGACCGTGCTCAGCTTCCGAGATCAGACGAGATCGGGCGTGTTCGCAGTGGTGTGGCCGTAAGCAATTTCTCCTGGCACAAGACAGGACTTTAAACAGGAGAAAGGATCATTTTTTTTACCCCAAATGAAAATAAATTACAGCACCTGGTATTCCCAGGCGGTCTCCCATACAAGTACTATCCAGGCACGACCGTGCTTAGCTTCCGAGATCAGACGAGATCGGGCGTGTTCACGGTGGTGTGGCCGTAAGCAATTGCTCCTGGCACCAGACAGGACTTTAAACAGGAGAAAGGATGATTTTTTTTACCCCAAATGAAAACAGCTTACAGCACCTGGTATTCCCAGGCGGTCTCCCATCCAAGTACTAACCAGGCCCGACCGTGCTTAGCTTCCGAGTTCAGACGAGATTGGGCGTGTTCACGGTGGTGTGCCCGTAAGCAATTGCTCCTGGCACCAGACAGGACTTTAAACACGAGAAAGGATGATTTTTTTTACCCCAAATGAAAATAGCTTACAGCACCTGGTATTCCCAGGCGGTCTCCCATCCAGGTACTAACCAGGCCCGACCGTGCTTAGCTTCCGAGATCAGACGAGATCGGTCGTGTTCGCAGTGGTGTGGCCTTAAGCAATTGCTCCTGGCACCAGACAGGACTTTAAACAGGAGAACGGATAATTTTTTTTACCCCAAATGAAAATAGATTACAGCACCTGGTATTCCCAGGCGGTCTCCCATCCATGTACTAACCAGGCCCGACCGTGCTTAGCTTCCGAGATCAGACGAGATCGGGCGTGTTCACGGTGGTGTGGCCGTAAGCAATTGCCCTTGGCACCAGACAGGACTTTAAACAGGAGAAAGGATGATTTTTTTTACCCCAAATGAAAATAGCTTACAGCACACGGTATTCCCAGGCGGTCTCCCATCCAGGTACTAACCAGGCCCGACCGTGTTTAGCTTCCGAGATCAGACGAGATCGGGCGTGTTCGCAGTGGTGTGGCCGTAAGCAATTGCTCCTGGCACCAGACATGACTTTAAACAGGAGAACGGATAAATTTTTTTACCCCAAATGAAAATAGATTACAGCACCTGGTATTCCCAGGCGGTCTCCGATCCAGGTACTAACCAGGCCCGACCGTGCTTAGCTTCCGAGATCAGACGAGATCGGGCGTGTTAACGGTGGTGTGGCCGTAAGCAATTGCTCCTGGCACCAGACAGGACTTTAAACAGGAGAAAGGATGATTTTTTTTACCCCAAATGAAAATAGCTTACAGCACCTGGTATTCCCAGGCGGTCTCCCATCCAGGTACTAACCAGGCCCGAACGTGCTTAGCTTCCGAGATCAGACGAGATCGAGCGTGATCGCAGTGGTGTGGCCGTAAGCAATTGCTCCTGGCACCAGACAGGACTTTAAACAGGAGAAAGGATCTTTTTTTTACCCCAAATTAAAATAGATTACAGCACCTGGTATTCCCAGGCGGTCTCCCATCCAAATACTAACCAGGCCTGACCGTGCTCAGCTTCCGAGATCAGACGAGATCGGGCGTGTTCACGGTGGTGTGGCCGTAAGCAATTGCTCCTGGCACCAGACAGGACTTTAAACAGGAGAAAGGATCATTTTTTTTACCCCAAATGAAAATAGATTACAGCACCTGGTATTCCCAGGCGGTCTCCCATCCAAGTATTAACCAGGCCCGACCGTGCTTAGCTTCCGAGATCAGACGAGATCGGGTGTGTTCATGGTGGTGTGGCCGTAAGCAATTGCTCCTGGCACCAGACATGACTTTAAACAGGAGAACGGATCATTTTTTTTACCCCAAATGAAAATAGCTTACAGCACCTGGTATTCCCAGGCGGTCTCCCATCCAGGTACTAACCAGGCCCCACCGTGCTTAGCTTCCGAGATCAGACGAGATCGGGCGTGTTCACGGTGGTGTGGCCGTAAGCAATTGCTCCTGGCACCAGACAGGACTTTAAACAGGAGAAAGGATGATTTTTTTTACCCCAAATGAAAATAGCTTACAGCACCTGGTATTCCCAGGCGGTCTCCCATCCAGGTACTAACCAGGCCCGACCGTGCTCAGCTTCCGAGATCAGACGAGATCGGGCGTGTTCATGGTGGTGTGGCCGTAAGCAAATGCTCCTGGCACCAGACAGGACTTTAAACAGGAGAAAGGATGATTTTTTTTACCCCAAATGAAAATAGCTTACAGAACCTGGTATTCCCAGGCGGTCTCCCATCCAAGTACTAACCAGGCCCGACCGTGCTTAGCTTCCGAGATCAGACGAGATCGGGCGTGTTCATGGTGGTGTGGCCGTAAGCAAATGCTCCTGGCACCAGACAGGACTTTAAACAGGAGAAAGGATGATTTTTTTTACCCCAAATGAAAATAGCTTACAGCACCTGGTATTCCCAGGCGGTCTCCCATCCAGGTACTAACCAGGCCCGACCGTGCTTAGCATCCGAGATCAGACGAGATCGGGCGTGTTCGCAGTGGTGTGGCCGTAAGAAATTGCTCCTGGCACCAGACATGACTTTAAACAGGAGAACGGATCATTTTTTTTACCCCAAATGAAAATAGCTTACAGCACCTGGTATTCCCAGGCGGTCTCCCATCCAGGTACTAACCAGGCCCCACCGTGCTTAGCTTCCGAGATCAGACGAGATCGGGCGTGTTCACGGTGGTGTGGCCGTAAGCAATTGCTCCTGGCACCAGACAGGACTTTAAACAGGAGAAAGGATGATTTTTTTTACCCCAAATGAAAATAGCTTACAGCACCTGGTATTCCCAGGCGGTCTCCCATCCAGGTACTAACCAGGCCCGACCGTGCTCAGCTTCCGAGATCAGACGAGATCGGGCGTGTTCGCAGTGGTGTGGCCGTAAGCAATTTCTCCTGGCACCAGACAGGACTTTAAACAGGAGAAAGGATCATTTTTTTTACCCCAAATGAAAATAAATTACAGCACCTGGTATTCCCAGGCGGTCTCCCATACAAGTACTATCCAGGCCCGACCGTGCTTAGCTTCCGACATCAGACGAGATCGGGCGTGTTCACGGTGGTGTGGCCGTAAGCAATTGCTCCTGGCACCAGACAGGACTTTAAACAGGAGAAAGGATGATTTTTTTTACCCCAAATGAAAACAGCTTACAGCACCTGGTATTCCCAGGCGGTCTCCCATCCAAGTACTAACCAGGCCCGACCGTGCTTTGCTTCCGAGAACAGACGAGATCGGGCGTGTTCATGGTGGTGTGGCCGTAAGCAAATGCTCCTGGCACCAGACAGGACTTTAAACAGGAGAAAGGATGATTTTTTTTACCCCAAATGAAAATAGCTTACAGCACCTGGTATTCCCAGGCGGTCTCCCATCCAGGTACTTACCAGGCCCGACCGTGCATAGCTTCCGAGATCAGACGAGATCGGGCGTGTTCGCAGTTGTGTGGCCGTAAGCAAATGCTCCTGGCACCAGACAGGACTTTAAACAGGAGAAAGGATCATTTTTTTTACCCCAAATGAAAATAGCTTACAGCACCTGGTATTCCCAGGCGGTCTCCCATCCAGGTACTAACCAGGCCCGACCGTGCTCAGCTTCCGAGATCAGACGAGATCGGGCGTGTTCGCAGTGGTGTGGCCGTAAGCAATTTCTCCTGGCACAAGACAGGACTTTAAACAGGAGAAAGGATCATTTTTTTTACCCCAAATGAAAATAAATTACAGCACCTGGTATTCCCAGGCGGTCTCCCATACAAGTACTATCCAGGCACGACCGTGCTTAGCTTCCGAGATCAGACGAGATCGGGCGTGTTCACGGTGGTGTGGCCGTAAGCAATTGCTCCTGGCACCAGACAGGACTTTAAACAGGAGAAAGGATGATTTTTTTTACCCCAAATGAAAACAGCTTACAGCACCTGGTATTCCCAGGCGGTCTCTCATCCAAGTACTAACCAGGCCCGACCGTGCTTAGCTTCCGAGTTCAGACGAGATTGGGCGTGTACACGGTGGTGTGCCCGTAAGCAATTGCTCCTGGCACCAGACAGGACTTTAAACAGGAGAAAGGATGATTTTTTTTACCCCAAATGAAAATAGCTTACAGCACCTGGTATTCCCAGGCGGTCTCCCATCCAGGTACTAACCAGGCCCGACCGTGCTTAGCTTCCGAGATCAGACGAGATCGGTCGTGTTCGCAGTGGTGTGGCCTTAAGCAATTGCTCCTGGCACCAGACAGGACTTTAAACAGGAGAACGGATAATTTTTTTTACCCCAAATGAAAATAGATTACAGCACCTGGTATTCCCAGGCGGTCTCCCATCCATGTACTAACCAGGCCCGACCGTGCTTAGCTTCCGAGATCAGACGAGATCGGGCGTGTTCACGGTGGTGTGGCCGTAAGCAATTGCCCTTGGCACCAGACAGGACTTTAAACAGGAGAAAGGATGATTTTTTTTACCCCAAATGAAAATAGCTTACAGCACACGGTATTCCCAGGCGGTCTCCCATCCAGGTACTAACCAGGCCCGACCGTGTTTAGCTTCCGAGATCAGACGAGATCGGGCGTGTTCGCAGTGGTGTGGCCGTAAGCAATTGCTCCTGGCACCAGACATGACTTTAAACAGGAGAACGGATAAATTTTTTTACCCCAAATGAAAATAGCTTACAGCACCTGGTATTCCCAGGCGGTCTCCCATCCAGGTACTAACCAGGCCCGAACGTGCTTAGCTTCCGAGATCAGACGAGATCGAGCGTGATCGCAGTGGTGTGGCCGTAAGCAATTGCTCCTGGCACCAGACAGGACTTTAAACAGGAGAAAGGATCTTTTTTTTACCCCAAATTAAAATAGATTACAGCACCTGGTATTCCCAGGCGGTCTCCCATCCAGGTACTAACCAGGCCCGACCGTGCTTAGCTTCCGAGATCAGACGAGATCGGGCGTGTTCGCAGTGGTGTGGCCGTAAGCAATTTCTCCTGGCACCAGACAGGACTTTAAACAGGAGAAAGGATCATTTTTTTTACCCCAAATGAAAATAGCTTACAGCACCTGGTATTCCCAGGCGGTCTCCCATCCAAGTACTAACCAGGCCCGACCGTGCTTAGCTTCCGAGATCAGACGAGATCGGGCGTGTTCATGGTGGTGTGGCCGTAAGCAAATGCTCCTGGCACCAGACAGGACTTTAAACAGGAGAAAGGATGATTTTTTTTACCCCAAATGAAAATAGCTTACAGCACCTGGTATTCCCAGGCGGTCTCCCATCCAAGTACTAACCAGGCCCGACCGTGCTTAGCTTCCGAGATCAGACGAGATCGGGCGTGTTCATGGTGGTGTGGCCGTAAGCAAATGCTCCTGGCACCAGACAGGACTTTAAACAGGAGAAAGGATGATTTTTTTTACCCCAAATGAAAATAGCTTACAGCACCTGGTATTCCCAGGCGGTCTCCCATCCAGGTACTAACCAGGCCCGACCGTGCTTAGCATCCGAGATCAGACGAGATCGGGCGTGTTCGCAGTGGTGTGGCCGTAAGAAATTGCTCCTGGCACCAGACATGACTTTAAACAGGAGAACGGATCATTTTTTTTACCCCAAATGAAAATAGCTTACAGCACCTGGTATTCCCAGGCGGTCTCCCATCCAGGTACTAACCAGGCCCCACCGTGCTTAGCTTCCGAGATCAGACGAGATCGGGCGTGTTCACGGTGGTGTGGCCGTAAGCAATTGCTCCTGGCACCAGACAGGACTTTAAACAGGAGAAAGGATGATTTTTTTTACCCCAAATGAAAATAGCTTACAGCACCTGGTATTCCCAGGCGGTCTCCCATCCAGGTACTAACCAGGCCCGACCGTGCTCAGCTTCCGAGATCAGACGAGATCGGGCGTGTTCGCAGTGGTGTGGCCGTAAGCAATTTCTCCTGGCACCAGACAGGACTTTAAACAGGAGAAAGGATCATTTTTTTTACCCCAAATGAAAATAAATTACAGCACCTGGTATTCCCAGGCGGTCTCCCATACAAGTACTATCCAGGCCCGACCGTGCTTAGCTTCCGACATCAGACGAGATCGGGCGTGTTCACGGTGGTGTGGCCGTAAGCAATTGCTCCTGGCACCAGACAGGACTTTAAACAGGAGAAAGGATGATTTTTTTTACCCCAAATGAAAACAGCTTACAGCACCTGGTATTCCCAGGCGGTCTCCCATCCAAGTACTAACCAGGCCCGACCGTGCTTTGCTTCCGAGAACAGACGAGATCGGGCGTGTTCATGGTGGTGTGGCCGTAAGCAAATGCTCCTGGCACCAGACAGGACTTTAAACAGGAGAAAGGATGATTTTTTTTACCCCAAATGAAAATAGCTTACAGCACCTGGTATTCCCAGGCGGTCTCCCATCCAGGTACTTACCAGGCCCGACCGTGCATAGCTTCCGAGATCAGACGAGATCGGGCGTGTTCGCAGTTGTGTGGCCGTAAGCAAATGCTCCTGGCACCAGACAGGACTTTAAACAGGAGAAAGGATCATTTTTTTTACCCCAAATGAAAATAGCTTACAGCACCTGGTATTCCCAGGCGGTCTCCCATCCAGGTACTAACCAGGCCCGACCGTGCTCAGCTTCCGAGATCAGACGAGATCGGGCGTGTTCGCAGTGGTGTGGCCGTAAGCAATTTCTCCTGGCACAAGACAGGACTTTAAACAGGAGAAAGGATCATTTTTTTTACCCCAAATGAAAATAAATTACAGCACCTGGTATTCCCAGGCGGTCTCCCATACAAGTACTATCCAGGCACGACCGTGCTTAGCTTCCGAGATCAGACGAGATCGGGCGTGTTCACGGTGGTGTGGCCGTAAGCAATTGCTCCTGGCACCAGACAGGACTTTAAACAGGAGAAAGGATGATTTTTTTTACCCCAAATGAAAACAGCTTACAGCACCTGGTATTCCCAGGCGGTCTCTCATCCAAGTACTAACCAGGCCCGACCGTGCTTAGCTTCCGAGTTCAGACGAGATTGGGCGTGTACACGGTGGTGTGCCCGTAAGCAATTGCTCCTGGCACCAGACAGGACTTTAAACAGGAGAAAGGATGATTTTTTTTACCCCAAATGAAAATAGCTTACAGCACCTGGTATTCCCAGGCGGTCTCCCATCCAGGTACTAACCAGGCCCGACCGTGCTTAGCTTCCGAGATCAGACGAGATCGGTCGTGTTCGCAGTGGTGTGGCCTTAAGCAATTGCTCCTGGCACCAGACAGGACTTTAAACAGGAGAACGGATAATTTTTTTTACCCCAAATGAAAATAGATTACAGCACCTGGTATTCCCAGGCGGTCTCCCATCCATGTACTAACCAGGCCCGACCGTGCTTAGCTTCCGAGATCAGACGAGATCGGGCGTGTTCACGGTGGTGTGGCCGTAAGCAATTGCCCTTGGCACCAGACAGGACTTTAAACAGGAGAAAGGATGATTTTTTTTACCCCAAATGAAAATAGCTTACAGCACACGGTATTCCCAGGCGGTCTCCCATCCAGGTACTAACCAGGCCCGACCGTGTTTAGCTTCCGAGATCAGACGAGATCGGGCGTGTTCGCAGTGGTGTGGCCGTAAGCAATTGCTCCTGGCACCAGACATGACTTTAAACAGGAGAACGGATAAATTTTTTTACCCCAAATGAAAATAGCTTACAGCACCTGGTATTCCCAGGCGGTCTCCCATCCAGGTACTAACCAGGCCCGAACGTGCTTAGCTTCCGAGATCAGACGAGATCGAGCGTGATCGCAGTGGTGTGGCCGTAAGCAATTGCTCCTGGCACCAGACAGGACTTTAAACAGGAGAAAGGATCTTTTTTTTACCCCAAATTAAAATAGATTACAGCACCTGGTATTCCCAGGCGGTCTCCCATCCAGGTACTAACCAGGCCCGACCGTGCTTAGCTTCCGAGATCAGACGAGATCGGGCGTGTTCGCAGTGGTGTGGCCGTAAGCAATTTCTCCTGGCACCAGACAGGACTTTAAACAGGAGAAAGGATCATTTTTTTTACCCCAAATGAAAATAGCTTACAGCACCTGGTATTCCCAGGCGGTCTCCCATCCAAGTACTAACCAGGCCCGACCGTGCTTAGCTTCCGAGATCAGACGAGATCGGGCGTGTTCATGGTGGTGTGGCCGTAAGCAAATGCTCCTGGCACCAGACAGGACTTTAAACAGGAGAAAGGATGATTTTTTTTACCCCAAATGAAAATAGCTTACAGCACCTGGTATTCCCAGGCGGTCTCCCATCCAAGTACTAACCAGGCCCGACCGTGCTTAGCTTCCGAGATCAGACGAGATCGGGCGTGTTCATGGTGGTGTGGCCGTAAGCAAATGCTCCTGGCACCAGACAGGACTTTAAACAGGAGAAAGGATGATTTTTTTTACCCCAAATGAAAATAGCTTACAGCACCTGGTATTCCCAGGCGGTCTCCCATCCAGGTACTAACCAGGCCCGACCGTGCTTAGCATCCGAGATCAGACGAGATCGGGCGTGTTCACGGTGGTGTGGCCGTAAGCAATTGCTCCTGGCACCAGACAGGACTTTAAACAGGAGAAAGGATGATTTTTTTTACCCCAAATGAAAATAGCTTACAGCACCTGGTATTCCCAGGCGGTCTCCCATCCAGGTACTAACCAGGCCCGACCGTGCTCAGCTTCCGAGATCAGACGAGATCGGGCGTGTTCGCAGTGGTGTGGCCGTAAGCAATTTCTCCTGGCACCAGACAGGACTTTAAACAGGAGAAAGGATCATTTTTTTTACCCCAAATGAAAATAAATTACAGCACCTGGTATTCCCAGGCGGTCTCCCATACAAGTACTATCCAGGCCCGACCGTGCTTAGCTTCCGACATCAGACGAGATCGGGCGTGTTCACGGTGGTGTGGCCGTAAGCAATTGCTCCTGGCACCAGACAGGACTTTAAACAGGAGAAAGGATGATTTTTTTTACCCCAAATGAAAACAGCTTACAGCACCTGGTATTCCCAGGCGGTCTCCCATCCAAGTACTAACCAGGCCCGACCGTGCTTTGCTTCCGAGATCAGACGAGATCGGGCGTGTTCATGGTGGTGTGGCCGTAAGCAAATGCTCCTGGCACCAGACAGGACTTTAAACAGGAGAAAGGATGATTTTTTTTACCCCAAATGAAAATAGCTTACAGCACCTGGTATTCCCAGGCGGTCTCCCATCCAGGTACTTACCAGGCCCGACCGTGCATAGCTTCCGAGATCAGACGAGATCGGGCGTGTTCGCAGTTGTGTGGCCGTAAGCAAATGCTCCTGGCACCAGACAGGACTTTAAACAGGAGAAAGGATCATTTTTTTTACCCCAAATGAAAATAGCTTACAGCACCTGGTATTCCCAGGCGGTCTCCCATCCAGGTACTAACCAGGCCCGACCGTGCTCAGCTTCCGAGATCAGACGAGATCGGGCGTGTTCGCAGTGGTGTGGCCGTAAGCAATTTCTCCTGGCACAAGACAGGACTTTAAACAGGAGAAAGGATCATTTTTTTTACCCCAAATGAAAATAAATTACAGCACCTGGTATTCCCAGGCGGTCTCCCATACAAGTACTATCCAGGCACGACCGTGCTTAGCTTCCGAGATCAGACGAGATCGGGCGTGTTCACGGTGGTGTGGCCGTAAGCAATTGCTCCTGGCACCAGACAGGACTTTAAACAGGAGAAAGGATGATTTTTTTTACCCCAAATGAAAACAGCTTACAGCACCTGGTATTCCCAGGCGGTCTCCCATCCAAGTACTAACCAGGCCCGACCGTGCTTAGCTTCCGAGTTCAGACGAGATTGGGCGTGTTCACGGTGGTGTGCCCGTAAGCAATTGCTCCTGGCACCAGACAGGACTTTAAACAGGAGAAAGGATGATTTTTTTTACCCCAAATGAAAATAGCTTACAGCACCTGGTATTCCCAGGCGGTCTCCCATCCAGGTACTAACCAGGCCCGACCGTGCTTAGCTTCCGAGATCAGACGAGATCGGTCGTGTTCGCAGTGGTGTGGCCTTAAGCAATTGCTCCTGGCACCAGACAGGACTTTAAACAGGAGAACGGATAATTTTTTTTACCCCAAATGAAAATAGATTACAGCACCTGGTATTCCCAGGCGGTCTCCCATCCATGTACTAACCAGGCCCGACCGTGCTTAGCTTCCGAGATCAGACGAGATCGGGCGTGTTCACGGTGGTGTGGCCGTAAGCAATTGCCCTTGGCACCAGACAGGACTTTAAACAGGAGAAAGGATGATTTTTTTTACCCCAAATGAAAATAGCTTACAGCACACGGTATTCCCAGGCGGTCTCCCATCCAGGTACTAACCAGGCCCGACCGTGTTTAGCTTCCGAGATCAGACGAGATCGGGCGTGTTCGCTGTGGTGTGGCCGTAAGCAATTGCTCCTGGCACCAGACATGACTTTAAACAGGAGAACGGATAAATTTTTTTACCCCAAATGAAAATAGATTACAGCACCTGGTATTCCCAGGCGGTCTCCGATCCAGGTACTAACCAGGCCCGACCGTGCTTAGCTTCCGAGATCAGACGAGATCGGGCGTGTTAACGGTGGTGTGGCCGTAAGCAATTGCTCCTGGCACCAGACAGGACTTTAAACAGGAGAAAGGATGATTTTTTTTACCCCAAATGAAAATAGCTTACAGCACCTGGTATTCCCAGGCGGTCTCCCATCCAGGTACTAACCAGGCCCGAACGTGCTTAGCTTCCGAGATCAGACGAGATCGAGCGTGATCGCAGTGGTGTGGCCGTAAGCAATTGCTCCTGGCACCAGACAGGACTTTAAACAGGAGAAAGGATCTTTTTTTTACCCCAAATTAAAATAGATTACAGCACCTGGTATTCCCAGGCGGTCTCCCATCCAAATACTAACCAGGCCTGACCGTGCTCAGCTTCCGAGATCAGACGAGATCGGGCGTGTTCACGGTGGTGTGGCCGTAAGCAATTGCTCCTGGCACCAGACAGGACTTTAAACAGGAGAAAGGATCATTTTTTTTACCCCAAATGAAAATAGATTACAGCACCTGGTATTCCCAGGCGGTCTCCCATCCAAGTATTAACCAGGCCCGACCGTGCTTAGCTTCCGAGATCAGACGAGATCGGGTGTGTTCATGGTGGTGTGGCCGTAAGCAATTGCTCCTGGCACCAGACAGGACTTTAAACAGGAGAAAGGATGATTTTTTTTACCCCAAATGAAAATAGCTTACAGCACCTGGTATTCCCAGGCGGTCTCCCATCCAGGTACTAACCAGGCCCGACCGTGCTTAGCATCCGAGATCAGACGAGATCGGGCGTGTTCGCAGTGGTGTGGCCGTAAGAAATTGCTCCTGGCACCAGACATGACTTTAAACAGGAGAACGGATCATTTTTTTTACCCCAAATGAAAATAGCTTACAGCACCTGGTATTCCCAGGCGGTCTCCCATCCAGGTACTAACCAGGCCCCACCGTGCTTAGCTTCCGAGATCAGACGAGATCGGGCGTGTTCACGGTGGTGTGGCCGTAAGCAATTGCTCCTGGCACCAGACAGGACTTTAAACAGGAGAAAGGATGATTTTTTTTACCCCAAATGAAAATAGCTTACAGCACCTGGTATTCCCAGGCGGTCTCCCATCCAGGTACTAACCAGGCCCGACCGTGCTCAGCTTCCGAGATCAGACGAGATCGGGCGTGTTCATGGTGGTGTGGCCGTAAGCAAATGCTCCTGGCACCAGACAGGACTTTAAACAGGAGAAAGGATGATTTTTTTTACCCCAAATGAAAATAGCTTACAGCACCTGGTATTCCCAGGCGGTCTCCCATCCAAGTACTAACCAGGCCCGACCGTGCTTAGCTTCCGAGATCAGACGAGATCGGGCGTGTTCATGGTGGTGTGGCCGTAAGCAAATGCTCCTGGCACCAGACAGGACTTTAAACAGGAGAAAGGATGATTTTTTTTACCCCAAATGAAAATAGCTTACAGCACCTGGTATTCCCAGGCGGTCTCCCATCCAGGTACTAACCAGGCCCGACCGTGCTTAGCATCCGAGATCAGACGAGATCGGGCGTGTTCGCAGTGGTGTGGCCGTAAGAAATTGCTCCTGGCACCAGACATGACTTTAAACAGGAGAACGGATCATTTTTTTTACCCCAAATGAAAATAGCTTACAGCACCTGGTATTCCCAGGCGGTCTCCCATCCAGGTACTAACCAGGCCCCACCGTGCTTAGCTTCCGAGATCAGACGAGATCGGGCGTGTTCACGGTGGTGTGGCCGTAAGCAATTGCTCCTGGCACCAGACAGGACTTTAAACAGGAGAAAGGATGATTTTTTTTACCCCAAATGAAAATAGCTTACAGCACCTGGTATTCCCAGGCGGTCTCCCATCCAGGTACTAACCAGGCCCGACCGTGCTCAGCTTCCGAGATCAGACGAGATCGGGCGTGTTCGCAGTGGTGTGGCCGTAAGCAATTTCTCCTGGCACCAGACAGGACTTTAAACAGGAGAAAGGATCATTTTTTTTACCCCAAATGAAAATAAATTACAGCACCTGGTATTCCCAGGCGGTCTCCCATACAAGTACTATCCAGGCCCGACCGTGCTTAGCTTCCGACATCAGACGAGATCGGGCGTGTTCACGGTGGTGTGGCCGTAAGCAATTGCTCCTGGCACCAGACAGGACTTTAAACAGGAGAAAGGATGATTTTTTTTACCCCAAATGAAAACAGCTTACAGCACCTGGTATTCCCAGGCGGTCTCCCATCCAAGTACTAACCAGGCCCGACCGTGCTTTGCTTCCGAGATCAGACGAGATCGGGCGTGTTCATGGTGGTGTGGCCGTAAGCAAATGCTCCTGGCACCAGACAGGACTTTAAACAGGAGAAAGGATGATTTTTTTTACCCCAAATGAAAATAGCTTACAGCACCTGGTATTCCCAGGCGGTCTCCCATCCAGGTACTTACCAGGCCCGACCGTGCATAGCTTCCGAGATCAGACGAGATCGGGCGTGTTCGCAGTTGTGTGGCCGTAAGCAAATGCTCCTGGCACCAGACAGGACTTTAAACAGGAGAAAGGATCATTTTTTTTACCCCAAATGAAAATAGCTTACAGCACACGGTATTCCCAGGCGGTCTCCCATCCAGGTACTAACCAGGCCCGACCGTGTTTAGCTTCCGAGATCAGACGAGATCGGGCGTGTTCGCAGTGGTGTGGCCGTAAGCAATTGCTCCTGGCACCAGACATGACTTTAAACAGGAGAACGGATAAATTTTTTTACCCCAAATGAAAATAGATTACAGCACCTGGTATTCCCAGGCGGTCTCCGATCCAGGTACTAACCAGGCCCGACCGTGCTTAGCTTCCGAGATCAGACGAGATCGGGCGTGTTAACGGTGGTGTGGCCGTAAGCAATTGCTCCTGGCACCAGACAGGACTTTAAACAGGAGAAAGGATGATTTTTTTTACCCCAAATGAAAATAGCTTACAGCACCTGGTATTCCCAGGCGGTCTCCCATCCAGGTACTAACCAGGCCCGAACGTGCTTAGCTTCCGAGATCAGACGAGATCGAGCGTGATCGCAGTGGTGTGGCCGTAAGCAATTGCTCCTGGCACCAGACAGGACTTTAAACAGGAGAAAGGATCTTTTTTTTACCCCAAATTAAAATAGATTACAGCACCTGGTATTCCCAGGCGGTCTCCCATCCAAATACTAACCAGGCCTGACCGTGCTCAGCTTCCGAGATCAGACGAGATCGGGCGTGTTCACGGTGGTGTGGCCGTAAGCAATTGCTCCTGGCACCAGACAGGACTTTAAACAGGAGAAAGGATCATTTTTTTTACCCCAAATGAAAATAGATTACAGCACCTGGTATTCCCAGGCGGTCTCCCATCCAAGTATTAACCAGGCCCGACCGTGCTTAGCTTCCGAGATCAGACGAGATCGGGTGTGTTCATGGTGGTGTGGCCGTAAGCAATTGCTCCTGGCACCAGACAGGACTTTAAACAGGAGAAAGGATGATTTTTTTTACCCCAAATGAAAATAGCTTACAGCACCTGGTATTCCCAGGCGGTCTCCCATCCAGGTACTAACCAGGCCCGACCGTGCTTAGCTTCCGAGATCAGACGAGATCGGGCGTGTTCGCAGTGGTGTGGCCGTAAGCAATTTCTCCTGGCACCAGACAGGACTTTAAACAGGAGAAAGGATCATTTTTTTTACCCCAAATGAAAATAGCTTACAGCACCTGGTATTCCCAGGCGGTCTCCCATCCAAGTACTAACCAGGCCCGACCGTGCTTAGCTTCCGAGATCAGACGAGATCGGGCGTGTTCATGGTGGTGTGGCCGTAAGCAAATGCTCCTGGCACCAGACAGGACTTTAAACAGGAGAAAGGATGATTTTTTTTACCCCAAATGAAAATAGCTTACAGCACCTGGTATTCCCAGGCGGTCTCCCATCCAAGTACTAACCAGGCCCGACCGTGCTTAGCTTCCGAGATCAGACGAGATCGGGCGTGTTCATGGTGGTGTGGCCGTAAGCAAATGCTCCTGGCACCAGACAGGACTTTAAACAGGAGAAAGGATGATTTTTTTTACCCCAAATGAAAATAGCTTACAGCACCTGGTATTCCCAGGCGGTCTCCCATCCAGGTACTAACCAGGCCCGACCGTGCTTAGCATCCGAGATCAGACGAGATCGGGCGTGTTCGCAGTGGTGTGGCCGTAAGAAATTGCTCCTGGCACCAGACATGACTTTAAACAGGAGAACGGATCATTTTTTTTACCCCAAATGAAAATAGCTTACAGCACCTGGTATTCCCAGGCGGTCTCCCATCCAGGTACTAACCAGGCCCCACCGTGCTTAGCTTCCGAGATCAGACGAGATCGGGCGTGTTCACGGTGGTGTGGCCGTAAGCAATTGCTCCTGGCACCAGACAGGACTTTAAACAGGAGAAAGGATGATTTTTTTTACCCCAAATGAAAATAGCTTACAGCACCTGGTATTCCCAGGCGGTCTCCCATCCAGGTACTAACCAGGCCCGACCGTGCTCAGCTTCCGAGATCAGACGAGATCGGGCGTGTTCGCAGTGGTGTGGCCGTAAGCAATTTCTCCTGGCACAAGACAGGACTTTAAACAGGAGAAAGGATCATTTTTTTTACCCCAAATGAAAATAAATTACAGCACCTGGTATTCCCAGGCGGTCTCCCATACAAGTACTATCCAGGCACGACCGTGCTTAGCTTCCGAGATCAGACGAGATCGGGCGTGTTCACGGTGGTGTGGCCGTAAGCAATTGCTCCTGGCACCAGACAGGACTTTAAACAGGAGAAAGGATGATTTTTTTTACCCCAAATGAAAACAGCTTACAGCACCTGGTATTCCCAGGCGGTCTCCCATCCAAGTACTAACCAGGCCCGACCGTGCTTAGCTTCCGAGTTCAGACGAGATTGGGCGTGTTCACGGTGGTGTGCCCGTAAGCAATTGCTCCTGGCACCAGACAGGACTTTAAACAGGAGAAAGGATGATTTTTTTTACCCCAAATGAAAATAGCTTACAGCACCTGGTATTCCCAGGCGGTCTCCCATCCAGGTACTAACCAGGCCCGACCGTGCTTAGCTTCCGAGATCAGACGAGATCGGTCGTGTTCGCAGTGGTGTGGCCTTAAGCAATTGCTCCTGGCACCAGACAGGACTTTAAACAGGAGAACGGATAATTTTTTTTACCCCAAATGAAAATAGATTACAGCACCTGGTATTCCCAGGCGGTCTCCCATCCATGTACTAACCAGGCCCGACCGTGCTTAGCTTCCGAGATCAGACGAGATCGGGCGTGTTCACGGTGGTGTGGCCGTAAGCAATTGCCCTTGGCACCAGACAGGACTTTAAACAGGAGAAAGGATGATTTTTTTTACCCCAAATGAAAATAGCTTACAGCACACGGTATTCCCAGGCGGTCTCCCATCCAGGTACTAACCAGGCCCGACCGTGTTTAGCTTCCGAGATCAGACGAGATCGGGCGTGTTCGCAGTGGTGTGGCCGTAAGCAATTGCTCCTGGCACCAGACATGACTTTAAACAGGAGAACGGATAAATTTTTTTACCCCAAATGAAAATAGATTACAGCACCTGGTATTCCCAGGCGGTCTCCGATCCAGGTACTAACCAGGCCCGACCGTGCTTAGCTTCCGAGATCAGACGAGATCGGGCGTGTTAACGGTGGTGTGGCCGTAAGCAATTGCTCCTGGCACCAGACAGGACTTTAAACAGGAGAAAGGATGATTTTTTTTACCCCAAATGAAAATAGCTTACAGCACCTGGTATTCCCAGGCGGTCTCCCATCCAGGTACTAACCAGGCCCGAACGTGCTTAGCTTCCGAGATCAGACGAGATCGAGCGTGATCGCAGTGGTGTGGCCGTAAGCAATTGCTCCTGGCACCAGACAGGACTTTAAACAGGAGAAAGGATCTTTTTTTTACCCCAAATTAAAATCGATTACAGCACCTGGTATTCCCAGGCGGTCTCCCATCCAAATACTAACCAGGCCTGACCGTGCTCAGCTTCCGAGATCAGACGAGATCGGGCGTGTTCACGGTGGTGTGGCCGTAAGCAATTGCTCCTGGCACCAGACAGGACTTTAAACAGGAGAAAGGATCATTTTTTTTACCCCAAATGAAAATAGATTACAGCACCTGGTATTCCCAGGCGGTCTCCCATCCAAGTATTATCCAGGCCCGACCGTGCTTAGCTTCCGAGATCAGACGAGATCGGGTGTGTTCATGGTGGTGTGGCCGTAAGCAATTGCTCCTGGCACCAGACAGGACTTTAAACAGGAGAAAGGATGATTTTTTTTACCCCAAATGAAAATAGCTTACAGCACCTGGTATTCCCAGGCGGTCTCCCATCCAGGTACTAACCAGGCCCGACCGTGCTTAGCTTCCGAGATCAGACGAGATCGGGCGTGTTCGCAGTGGTGTGGCCGTAAGCAATTTCTCCTGGCACCAGACAGGACTTTAAACAGGAGAAAGGATCATTTTTTTTACCCCAAATGAAAATAGCTTACAGCACCTGGTATTCCCAGGCGGTCTCCCATCCAAGTACTAACCAGGCCCGACCGTGCTTAGCTTCCGAGATCAGACGAGATCGGGCGTGTTCATGGTGGTGTGGCCGTAAGCAAATGCTCCTGGCACCAGACAGGACTTTAAACAGGAGAAAGGATGATTTTTTTTACCCCAAATGAAAATAGCTTACAGCACCTGGTATTCCCAGGCGGTCTCCCATCCAGGTACTAACCAGGCCCGACCGTGCTTAGCATCCGAGATCAGACGAGATCGGGCGTGTTCGCAGTGGTGTGGCCGTAAGAAATTGCTCCTGGCACCAGACATGACTTTAAACAGGAGAACGGATCATTTTTTTTACCCCAAATGAAAATAGCTTACAGCACCTGGTATTCCCAGGCGGTCTCCCATCCAGGTACTAACCAGGCCCCACCGTGCTTAGCTTCCGAGATCAGACGAGATCGGGCGTGTTCACGGTGGTGTGGCCGTAAGCAATTGCTCCTGGCACCAGACAGGACTTTAAACAGGAGAAAGGATGATTTTTTTTACCCCAAATGAAAATAGCTTACAGCACCTGGTATTCCCAGGCGGTCTCCCATCCAGGTACTAACCAGGCCCGACCGTGCTCAGCTTCCGAGATCAGACGAGATCGGGCGTGTTCGCAGTGGTGTGGCCGTAAGCAATTTCTCCTGGCACCAGACAGGACTTTAAACAGGAGAAAGGATCATTTTTTTTACCCCAAATGAAAATAAATTACAGCACCTGGTATTCCCAGGCGGTCTCCCATACAAGTACTATCCAGGCCCGACCGTGCTTAGCTTCCGACATCAGACGAGATCGGGCGTGTTCACGGTGGTGTGGCCGTAAGCAATTGCTCCTGGCACCAGACAGGACTTTAAACAGGAGAAAGGATGATTTTTTTTACCCCAAATGAAAACAGCTTACAGCACCTGGTATTCCCAGGCGGTCTCCCATCCAAGTACTAACCAGGCCCGACCGTGCTTTGCTTCCGAGATCAGACGAGATCGGGCGTGTTCATGGTGGTGTGGCCGTAAGCAAATGCTCCTGGCACCAGACAGGACTTTAAACAGGAGAAAGGATGATTTTTTTTACCCCAAATGAAAATAGCTTACAGCACCTGGTATTCCCAGGCGGTCTCCCATCCAGGTACTTACCAGGCCCGACCGTGCATAGCTTCCGAGATCAGACGAGATCGGGCGTGTTCGCAGTTGTGTGGCCGTAAGCAAATGCTCCTGGCACCAGACAGGACTTTAAACAGGAGAAAGGATCATTTTTTTTACCCCAAATGAAAATAGCTTACAGCACCTGGTATTCCCAGGCGGTCTCCCATCCAGGTACTAACCAGGCCCGACCGTGCTCAGCTTCCGAGATCAGACGAGATCGGGCGTGTTCGCAGTGGTGTGGCCGTAAGCAATTTCTCCTGGCACAAGACAGGACTTTAAACAGGAGAAAGGATCATTTTTTTTACCCCAAATGAAAATAAATTACAGCACCTGGTATTCCCAGGCGGTCTCCCATACAAGTACTATCCAGGCACGACCGTGCTTAGCTTCCGAGATCAGACGAGATCGGGCGTGTTCACGGTGGTGTGGCCGTAAGCAATTGCTCCTGGCACCAGACAGGACTTTAAACAGGAGAAAGGATGATTTTTTTTACCCCAAATGAAAACAGCTTACAGCACCTGGTATTCCCAGGCGGTCTCCCATCCAAGTACTAACCAGGCCCGACCGTGCTTAGCTTCCGAGTTCAGACGAGATTGGGCGTGTTCACGGTGGTGTGCCCGTAAGCAATTGCTCCTGGCACCAGACAGGACTTTAAACAGGAGAAAGGATGATTTTTTTTACCCCAAATGAAAATAGCTTACAGCACCTGGTATTCCCAGGCGGTCTCCCATCCAGGTACTAACCAGGCCCGACCGTGCTTAGCTTCCGAGATCAGACGAGATCGGTCGTGTTCGCAGTGGTGTGGCCTTAAGCAATTGCTCCTGGCACCAGACAGGACTTTAAACAGGAGAACGGATAATTTTTTTTACCCCAAATGAAAATAGATTACAGCACCTGGTATTCCCAGGCGGTCTCCCATCCATGTACTAACCAGGCCCGACCGTGCTTAGCTTCCGAGATCAGACGAGATCGGGCGTGTTCACGGTGGTGTGGCCGTAAGCAATTGCTCCTGGCACCAGACATGACTTTAAACAGGAGAACGGATAAATTTTTTTACCCCAAATGAAAATAGATTACAGCACCTGGTATTCCCAGGCGGTCTCCGATCCAGGTACTAACCAGGCCCGACCGTGCTTAGCTTCCGAGATCAGACGAGATCGGGCGTGTTAACGGTGGTGTGGCCGTAAGCAATTGCTCCTGGCACCAGACAGGACTTTAAACAGGAGAAAGGATGATTTTTTTTACCCCAAATGAAAATAGCTTACAGCACCTGGTATTCCCAGGCGGTCTCCCATCCAGGTACTAACCAGGCCCGAACGTGCTTAGCTTCCGAGATCAGACGAGATCGAGCGTGATCGCAGTGGTGTGGCCGTAAGCAATTGCTCCTGGCACCAGACAGGACTTTAAACAGGAGAAAGGATCTTTTTTTTACCCCAAATGAAAATAGCTTACAGCACCTGGTATTCCCAGGCGGTCTCCCATCCAAGTACTAACCAGGCCCGACCGTGCTTAGCTTCCGAGATCAGACGAGATCGGGCGTGTTCATGGTGGTGTGGCCGTAAGCAAATGCTCCTGGCACCAGACAGGACTTTAAACAGGAGAAAGGATGATTTTTTTTACCCCAAATGAAAATAGCTTACAGCACCTGGTATTCCCAGGCGGTCTCCCATCCAAGTACTAACCAGGCCCGACCGTGCTTAGCTTCCGAGATCAGACGAGATCGGGCGTGTTCATGGTGGTGTGGCCGTAAGCAAATGCTCCTGGCACCAGACAGGACTTTAAACAGGAGAAAGGATGATTTTTTTTACCCCAAATGAAAATAGCTTACAGCACCTGGTATTCCCAGGCGGTCTCCCATCCAGGTACTAACCAGGCCCGACCGTGCTTAGCATCCGAGATCAGACGAGATCGGGCGTGTTCGCAGTGGTGTGGCCGTAAGAAATTGCTCCTGGCACCAGACATGACTTTAAACAGGAGAACGGATCATTTTTTTTACCCCAAATGAAAATAGCTTACAGCACCTGGTATTCCCAGGCGGTCTCCCATCCAGGTACTAACCAGGCCCCACCGTGCTTAGCTTCCGAGATCAGACGAGATCGGGCGTGTTCACGGTGGTGTGGCCGTAAGCAATTGCTCCTGGCACCAGACAGGACTTTAAACAGGAGAAAGGATGATTTTTTTTACCCCAAATGAAAATAGCTTACAGCACCTGGTATTCCCAGGCGGTCTCCCATCCAGGTACTAACCAGGCCCGACCGTGCTCAGCTTCCGAGATCAGACGAGATCGGGCGTGTTCGCAGTGGTGTGGCCGTAAGCAATTTCTCCTGGCACCAGACAGGACTTTAAACAGGAGAAAGGATCATTTTTTTTACCCCAAATGAAAATAAATTACAGCACCTGGTATTCCCAGGCGGTCTCCCATACAAGTACTATCCAGGCCCGACCGTGCTTAGCTTCCGACATCAGACGAGATCGGGCGTGTTCACGGTGGTGTGGCCGTAAGCAATTGCTCCTGGCACCAGACAGGACTTTAAACAGGAGAAAGGATGATTTTTTTTACCCCAAATGAAAACAGCTTACAGCACCTGGTATTCCCAGGCGGTCTCCCATCCAAGTACTAACCAGGCCCGACCGTGCTTTGCTTCCGAGATCAGACGAGATCGGGCGTGTTCATGGTGGTGTGGCCGTAAGCAAATGCTCCTGGCACCAGACAGGACTTTAAACAGGAGAAAGGATGATTTTTTTTACCCCAAATGAAAATAGCTTACAGCACCTGGTATTCCCAGGCGGTCTCCCATCCAGGTACTTACCAGGCCCGACCGTGCATAGCTTCCGAGATCAGACGAGATCGGGCGTGTTCGCAGTTGTGTGGCCGTAAGCAAATGCTCCTGGCACCAGACAGGACTTTAAACAGGAGAAAGGATCATTTTTTTTACCCCAAATGAAAATAAATTACAGCACCTGGTATTCCCAGGCGGTCTCCCATACAAGTACTATCCAGGCCCGACCGTGCTTAGCTTCCGAGATCAGACGAGATCGGGCGTGTTCACGGTGGTGTGGCCGTAAGCAATTGCTCCTGGCACCAGACAGGACTTTAAACAGGAGAAAGGATGATTTTTTTTACCCCAAATGAAAATAGCTTACAGCACCTGGTATTCCCAGGAGGTCTCCCATCCAGGTACTAACCAGGCCCGACCATGCTTAGCTTCCGAGATCAGACGAGATCGGGCGTGTTCGCAGTGGTGTGGCCGTAAGCAATTGCTCCTGGCACCAGACAGGACTTTAAACAGGAGAACGGATCATTTTTTTTACCCCAAATGAAAATAGATTACAGCACCTGGTATTCCCAGGCGGTCTCCCATCCAAGTACTAATCAGGCCCGACCGTGCTTAGCTTCCGAGATCAGACGGGATCGGGCGTGTTCACGGTGGTGTGGCCGTAAGCAATTGCTCCTGGCACCAGACAGGACTTTAAACAGGAGAAAGGATGATTTTTTTTACCCCAAATGAAAATAGCTTACAGCACCTGGTATTCCCAGGCGGTCTCCCATCCAGGTAATAACCAGGCCCGACCGTGCTTAGCATCCGAGATCAGACGAGATCGGGCGTGTTCGCAGTGGTGTGGCCGTAAGCAATTGCTCCTGGCACCAGACAGGACTTTAAACAGGAGAAAGGATGATTTTTTTTACCGCAAATGAAAATAGATTACAGCACCTGGTATTCCCAGGCGGTCTCCCATCCAGGTACTAACCAGGACCGACCGTGCTTAGCTTCCGAGATCAGACGAGATCGGGCGTGTTCACGGTGGTGTGGCCGTAAGCAATTGCTCCTGGCACCAGACAGGACTTTAAACAGGAGAAAGGATGATTTTTTTTACCCAAATGAAAACCCAATTACAGCATCTGTTATTCCCAGGCGGTCTCCCATCCAAGCACTAACCAGGCCCGACCTTGCTTAGCTTCCGAGATCAGACGAGATCGGGCGTGTTCACGGTGGTGTGGCCGTAAGCAGTTACTCCTGGCACCAGACAGGACTTTAAACAGGAGAAAGGATGATTTTTTTTACCCCAAATGAAAACAGCTTACAGCACCTGGTATTCCCAGGCGGTCTCCCATCCAAGTACTAACCTGGCCCGACCGTGCTTAGCTTCCGAGATCAGATGAGATCGGGCGTGTTCGCAGTGGTGTGGCCGTAAGCAATTGCTCCTGGCACCAGACAGGACTTTAAACAGGAGAAAGGATGATTTTTTTTACCCCAAATGAAAATAGCTTACAGCACCTGGTATTCCCAGGCGGTCTCCCATCCAGGTACTACCCTGGCCCGACCGTGCTTAGCTTCCGAGATCAGACGAGATCGCCCGTGTTCGCAGTGGTGTGGCCGTAAGCAATTGCTCCTGGCACCAGACAGGACTTTAAACAGGAGAAAGGATGATTTTTTTTACCCCAAATGAATATAGATTACAGCACCTGGTATTCCCAGGCGGTCTCCCATCCAGGTACTAACCAGGCCCGACCGTGCATAGCTTCCGAGATCAGACGAGATCGGGCGTGTTCGCAGTGGTGTGGCCGTAAGCAATTGCTCCTGGCACCAGACAGGACTTTAAACAGGAGAAAGGATGATTTTTTTTACCCCAAATGAAAATAGCTAACAGCACCTGGTATTCCCAGGCGGTCTCCCATCCAGGTACTAACCAGGCCCGACCGTGCTTAGCTTCCGAGATCAGACGAGATCGGGCGTATTCGCAGTGGTGTGGCCGTAAGCAATTGCTTCTTGCACCAGACAGGACTTTAAACAGAAGAAAGGATGATTTTTTTTTACCCCAAATGAAAATAGCTTACAGCACCTGGTATTCCCAGGCGGTCTCCCATCCAGGTACTAACCAGGCCCGACCGTGCATAGCTTCCGAGATCAGACGAGATCGGGCGTGTTCGCAGTGGTGTGGCCGTAAGCAATTGCTCCTGGCACCAGACAGGACTTTAAACAGGAGAAAGGATCATTTTTTTTACCCCAAATGAAAACACAATTACAGCACCTGTTATTCCCAGGCGGTCTCCCATCCAAGTACTAACCAGGCCCGACCGTGCTTAGCTTCCGAGATCAGATGAGATCGGGCGTGTTCATGGTGGTGTGGCCGTTAGCAATTACTCCCGACACCAGACAGGACTTTAAACAGGAGAAAGGATGATTTTTTTTACCCCAAATGAAAATAGCTTACAGCACCTGGTATTCCCAGGCGGTCTCCCATCCAGGTACTAACCTGGCCCGACCGTGCTTTGCTTTCGAGATCAGACGAGATCGGGCGTGTTCGCAGTGGTGTGGCCGCAAGCAATTGCTCCTGGCACCAGACAGGACTTTAAACAGGAGAAAGGATGATTTTTTTTACCCCAAATGAAAATAGATTACAGCACCTGGTATTCCCAGGAGGTCTCCCATCCAGGTACTAACCAGGCCCGACCGTGCATAGCTTCCGAGATCAGACAAGATCGGGCGTGTTCACGGTGGTGTGGCCGTAAGCAATTCGTCCTCGCACCAGACAGGACTTTAAACAGGAGAAAGGATCATTTTTTTTACCCCAAATGAAAATAGCTTACAGCACCTGGTATTCCCAGGCGGTCTCCCATCCAGGTACTAACCAGGCCCGACCGTGCTTAGCTTCCGAGATCAGACGAGATCGGGCGTGTTCGCAGTGGTGTGGCCATAAGCAATTGCTCCTGGCACCAGACAGGACTTTAAACAGGAGAAAGGATCATTTTTTTTACCCCAAATGAAAATAGATTACAGCACCTGGTATTCCCAGGCGGTCTCCCATCGAAGTACTAACCAAGCCCGACCGTGCTTAGCTTCCGAGATCAGACGAGATCGGGCGTGTTCACGGTGGTGTGGCCGTAAGCAATTTCTCCTGGCACCAGACAGGACTTTAAACAGGAGAAAGGATGATTTTTTTTACCCCAAATGAAAATATCTTACAGCACCTGGTATTCCCAGGCGGTCTCCCATCCAGGTACTAACCAGGACCGACCGTGCTTAGCTTCCGAGATCAGACGAGTTCACGGTGGTGTGGCCGTAAGCAATTGCTCCTGGCACCAGACAGGACTTTAAACAGGAGAAAGGATGATTTTTTTTACCCAAATGAAAACCCAATTACAGCACCTGTTATTCCCAGGCGGTCTCCCATCCAAGTACTAACCAGGCCCGACCTTGCTTAGCTTCCGAGATCAGACGAGATCGGGCGTGTTCACGGTGGTGTGGCCGTAAGCAGTTACTCCTGGCACCAGACAGGACTTTAAACAGGAGAAAGGATGATTTTTTTTACCCCAAATGAAAATAGCTTACAGCACCTGGTATTCCCAGGCGGTCTCCCATCCAAGTACTAACCTGGCCCGACCGTGCTTAGCTTCCGAGATCAGATGAGATCGGGCGTGTTCGCAGTGGTGTGGCCGTAAGCAATTGCTCCTGGCACCAGACAGGACTTTAAACAGGAGAAAGGATGATTTTTTTTACCCCAAATGAAAATAGCTTACAGCACCTGGTATTCCCAGGCGGTCTCCCATCCAGGTACTAACCTGGCCCGACCGTGCTTAGCTTCCGAGATCAGACGAGATCGCGCGTGTTCGCAGTGGTGTGGCCGTAAGTAATTGCTCCTGGCACCAGACAGGACTTTAAACAGGAGAAAGGATGATTTTTTTTACCCCAAATGAAAATAGATTACAGCACCTGGTATTCCCAGGCGGTCTCCCATCCAGGTACTAACCAGGCCCGACCGTGCATAGCTTCCGAGATCAGACGAGATCGGGCGTGTTCGCAGTGGTGTGGCCGTAAGCAATTGCTCCTGGCACCAGACAGGACTTTAAACAGGAGAAAGGATGATTTTTTTTACCCCAAATGAAAATAGCTTACAGCACCTGGTATTCCCAGGCGGTCTCCCATCCAGGTACTAACCTGGCCCGACCGTGCTTAGCTTCCGAGATCAGACGAGATCGGGCGTGTTCGCAGTGGTGTGGCCGTAAGCAATTGCTCCTGGCACCAGACAGGACTTTAAACAGGAGAAAGGATGATTTTTTTTACCCCAAATGAAAATAGCATACAGCACCTGGTATTCCCAGGCGGTCTCCCATCCAGGTACTAACCTGGCCCGACCGTGCTTAGCTTCCGAGATCAGACGAGATCGGGCGTGTTCGCAGTGGTGTGGCCGTAAGCAATTGCTCCTGGCACCAGACAGGACTTT
The DNA here is from genome assembly GCF_964030765.1 of Micromesistius poutassou. NCBI lineage: Eukaryota > Metazoa > Chordata > Actinopteri > Gadiformes > Gadidae > Micromesistius > Micromesistius poutassou. The sequence continues at coordinate 20,459,439 of NC_140271.1, read as the reverse complement.
AAACAGGAGAAAGGATGATTTTTTTTACCCCAAATGAAAATAGATTACAGCACCTGGTATTCCCAGGCGGTCTCCCATCCAGGTACTAACCAGGCCCGACCGTGCATAGCTTCCGAGATCAGACGAGATCGGGCGTGTTCACGGTGGTGTGGCCGTAAGCAATTGCTCCTGGCACCAGACAGGACTTTAAACAGGAGAAAGGATGATTTTTTTTACCCCAAATGAAAATAGCTTACAGCACCTGGTATTCCCAGGCGGTCTCCCATCAAGGTACTAACCAGGCCCGACCGTGCTTAGCTTCCGAGATCAGACGAGATCGGGCGTGTTCGCAGTGGTGTGGCCGTAAGCAATTGCTCCTGGCACCAGACAGGACTTTAAACAGGAGAAAGGATCATTTTTTTTTACCCCAAATGAAAATAGATTACAGCAACTGGTATTCCCAGGCGGTCTCCCATCCAAGTACTAACAAGGGCCGACTGTGCTTAGCTTCCGAGATCAGACGAGATCGGGCGTGTTCACGGTGGTGTGGCCGTAAGCAATTGCTCCTGGCACCAGACAGGACTTTAAACAGGAGAAAGGATGATTTTTTTTACCCCAAATGAAAATAGCTAACAGCACCTGGTATTCCCAGGCGGTCTCCCATCCAGGTACTAACCAGGCCCGACCGTGCTTCGCTTCCGAGATCAGACGAGATCGGGCGTATTCTCAGTGGTGTGGCCGTAAGCAATTGCTCCTGGCACCAGACAGGACTTTAAACAGGAGAAAGGATCATTTTTTTTACCCCAAATGAAAACACAATTACAGCACCTGGTATTCCCAGGCTGTCTCCCATCCAAGTACTAACCAGGCCCGCCCGTGCTTAGCTTCCGAGATCAGACGAGATCGGGCGTGTTCACGGTGGTGTGGCCGTGAGCAATTGCTCCTGGCACCAGACAGGACTTTAAACAGGAGAAAGGATCATTTTTTTTACCCCAAATGAAAATAGATTACAGCACCTGGTATTCCCAGGCGGTCTCCCATCCAAGTACTAACCAGGCCCGACCGTGCTTAGCTTCCGAGATCAGACGAGATCGGGCGTGTTCACGGTGGTGTGGCCGTAAGCAATTGCTCCTGGCACCAGACAGGACTTTAAACAGGAGAAAGGATCATTTTTTTTACCCCAAATGAAAATAGATTATAGCACCTGGTATTCCCAGGCGGTCTCCCATCCAAGTACTATCCAGGCCCGACCGTGCTTAGCTTCCGAGATCAGACGAGATCGGGCGTGTTCACGGTGGTGTGGCCGTAAGCAATTGCTCCTGGCACCAGACAGGACTTTAAACAGGAGAAAGGATGATTTTTTTTACCCCAAATGAAAACAGCTTACAGCACCTGGTATTCCCAGGCGGTCTCCCATCCAGGTACTAACCAGGCCCCACCGTGCTTAGCTTCCGAGATCAAACGAGATCGGGCGTGTTCGCAGTGGTGTGGCCGTAAGCAATTGCTCCTGGCGCCAGACAGGACTTTAAACAGGAGAAAGGATCATTTTTTTTACCCCAAATGAAAATAGAATACAGCACCTGGTATTCCCAGGCGGTCTCCCATCCAAGTACTAACCAGGCCCGACCGTGCTTAGCTTCCGAGATCAGACAAGATCGGGCGTGTTCACGGTGGTGTGGCCGTAAGCAATTCCTCCTAGCACCAGACAGGACTTTAAACAGGAGAAAGGATCATTTTTTTTACCCCAAATGAAAATAGCTTACAGCACCTGGTATTCCCAGGCGGTCTCCCATCCAAGTACTAACCAGGCCCGACCGTGCTTAGCTTCCGAGATCAGACGAGATCGGGCGTGTTCACGGTGGTGTGGCCGTAAGCAATTGCTCCTGGCACCAGACAGGACTTTAAACAGGAGAAAGGATGATTTTTTTTTACCCCAAATGAAAATAGCTTACAGCACCTGGTATTCCCAGGCGGTCTCCCATCCAGGTACTAACCAGGCCCGACCGTGCTTAGCTTCCGAGAACAGACGAGATCGGGCGTGTTCGCAGTGGTGTGGCCGTAAGCAATTGCTCCTGGCACCAGACAGGACTTTAAACAGGAGAAAGGATCATTTTTTTTACCCCAAATGAAAACACAATTACAGCACCTGTTATTCCCAGGCGGTCTCCCATCCAAGTACTAACCAGGCCCGACCGTGCTTAGCTTCCGAGATCAGACGAGATCGGGCGTGTTCATGGTGGTGTGGCCGTAAGCAATTACTCCCGGCACCAGACAGGACTTTAAACAGGAGAAAGGATGATTTTTTTTAACCCAAATGAAAATAGCTTACAGCACCTGGTATTCCCAGGCGGTCTCCCATCCAGGTACTAACCAGGCCCGACCGTGCTTACCTTCCGAGATCAGATGATATCGGGCGTGTTCGCAGTGGTGTGGCCGTAAGAAATTGCTCCTGGCACCAGACAGGACTTTAAACAGGAGAAAGGATGATTTTTTTTACCCCAAATGAAAATAGCTTACAGCACCTGGTATTCCCAGGCGGTCTCCCATCCAGGTACTAACCAGGCCCGACCGTGCTTAGCTTCCGAGATCAGACGAGATTGGGCGTGTTCGCAGTGGTGTGGCCGTAAGCAATTGCTCCTGGCACCAGACAGGACTTTAAACAGGAGAAAGGATGATTTTTTTTACCCCAAATGAAAATAGCTTACAGCACCTGGTATTCCCAGGCGGTCTCCCATCCAGGTACTAACCAGGCCCGACCGTGTTTAGCTTCCGAGATCAGACGAGATCTGGCGTGTTCGCAGTGGTGTGGCCGTAAGCAATTGCTCCTGGCACCAGACAGGACTTTAAACAGGAGAAAGGATGATTTTTTTTACCCCAAATGAAAATAGCTTACAGCACCCGGTATTCCCAGGCGGTCTCCCATCCAGGTACTAACCAGGCCCGACCGAGCTTAGCTTCCGAGATCAGACGAGATCGGGTGTGATCGCAGTGGTGTGGCCGTAAGCAATTGCTCCTGGCACCAGACAGGACTTTAAACAGGAGAAAGGATAATTTTTTTTACCCCAAATGAAAATAGATTACAGCACCTGGTATTCCCAAGCGGTCTCCCATCCAAGTACTAACCAGGCCCGACCGTGCTTAGCTTCCGAGATCAGACGAGATCGGGCGTGTTCACGGTGGTGTGGCCGTAAGCAATTGCTCCTGGCACCAGACAGGACTTTAAACAGGTGAAAGGATGATTTTTTTTACCCCAAATGAAAATAGCTTACAGCACCTGGTATTCCCAGGCGGTCTCCCATCCAGGTACTTACCAGGCCCGACCGTGCATAGCTTCCAAGATCAGACGAGATCGGGCGTGTTCACGGTGGTGTGGCCGTAAGCAATTGCTCCTGGCACCAGACAAGACTTTAAACAGGAGAAAGGATGATTTTTTTTACCCCAAATGAAAATAGCTTACAGCACCTGGTATTCCCACGCGGTCTCCCATCCAGGTACTAACCAGGTCCGACCGTGCTTAGCTTCCGAGATCAGACGAGATCGGGCGTGTTCGCAGTTGTGTGGCCGTAAGCAATTTCTCCTGGCACCAGACAGGACTTTAAACAGGAGAAAGGATCATTTTTTTTACCCCAAATGAAAATAGATTACAGCACCTGGTATTCCCAGGCGGTCTCCCATCCAAGAACTATCCAGGCCCGACCGTGCTTAGCTTCCGAGATCAGACGAGATCGGGCGTGTTCGCGGTGGTGTGGCCGTAAGCAATTGCTCCTGGCACCAGACAGGACTTTAAACAGGAGAAAGGATGATTTTTTTTACCCCAAATGAAAATACCTTACAGCACCTGGTATTCCCAGGCGGTCTCCCATCCAGGTACTAACCAGGCCCCACCGTGCTTAGCTTCCGAGATCAAACGAGATCGGGCGTGTTCGCAGTGGTGTGGCCGTAAGCAATTGCTCCTGGCGCCAGACAGGACTTTAAACAGGAGAAAGGATCATTTTTTTTACCCCAAATGAAAATAGATTACAGCACCTGGTATTCCCAGGCGGTCTCCCATCCAAGTACTAACCAGGCCCGACCGTGCTTAGCTTCCGAGATCAGACGAGATCGGGCGTGTTCATGGTGGTGTGGCCGTAAGCAATTACTCCCGGCACCAGACAGGACTTTAAACAGGAGAAAGGATGATTTTTTTTACCCCAAATGAAAATAGCTTACAGCACCTGGTATTCCCAGGCGGTCTCCCATCCAGGTACTAACCTGGCACGACCGTGCTTTGCTTCCGAGATCAGACGAGATCGGGCGTGTTCGCAGTGGTGTGGCCGTAAGCAATTGCTCCTGGCACCAGACAGGACTTTAAACAGGAGAAAGGATTATTTTTTTTACCCCAAATGAAAATAGATTACAGCACCTGGTATTCCCAGGCGGTCTCCCATCCAGGTACTAACCAGGCCCGACCGTGCATAGCTTCCGAGATCAGACGAGATCGGGCGTGTTCGCAGTGGTGTGGCCGTAAGCAATTGCTTCTGGCACCAGACAGGACTTTAAAAAGGAGAAAGGATCATTTTTTTTTACCCCAAATGTAAATAGATTACAGCACCTGGTATTCCCAGGCGGTCTCCCATCCAAGTACTAACCAGGCCCCACCGTGCTTAGCTTCCGAGATCAGACGAGATCGGGCGTGTTCACGGTGGTGTGGCCGTAAGCAATTGCTCCTGGCACCAGACAGGACTTTAAACAGGAGAAAGGATGATTTTTTTTACCCCAAATGAAAATAGCTTACAGCACCTGGTATTCCCAGGCGGTCTCCCATCCAGGTACTAACCAGGCCCGACCGTGCTTAGCTTCCGAGATCAGACGAGATCTGGCGTGTTCGCAGTGGTGTGGCCGTAAGCAATTACTCCTGGCACCAGACAGGACTTTAAACAGGAGAAAGGATGATTTTTTTTACCCCAAATGAAAATAGCTTACAGCACCTGGTATTCCCAGGCGGTCTCCCATCCAGGTACTAACCAGGCCCGACCGAGCTTAGCTTCCGAGATCAGACGAGATCGGGTGTGTTCGCAGTGGTGTGGCCGTAAGCAATTGCTCCTGGCACCAGACAGGACTTTAAACAGGAGAAAGGATAATTTTTTTTACCCCAAATGGAAATAGATTACAGCACCTGGTATTCCCAAGCGGTCTCCCATCCAAGTACTAACCAGGCCCGACCGTGCTTAGCTTCCGAGATCAGACGAGATCTGGCGTGTTCGCAGTGGTGTGGCCGTAAGCAATTGCTCCAGGCACCAGACAGGACTTTAAACAGGAGAAAGGATCATTTTTTTTACCCCAAATGAAAATAGATTACAGCACCTGGTGTTCCCAGGCGGTCTCCCATCCAAGTACTA
>NC_140271.1:20429082-20446582 GCF_964030765.1 Micromesistius poutassou | reverse complement strand
GGTCTCCCATCCAGGTACTAACCAGGCCCGACCGAGCTTAGCTTCCGAGATCAGACGAGATTGGGTGTGTTCGCAGTGGTGTGGCCGTAAGCAAATGGTCCTGGCACCAGACAGGACTTTAAACAGGAGAAAGGATAATTTTTTTTACCCCAAATGAAAATAGATTACAGCACCTGGTATTCCCAAGCGGTCTCCCATCCAAGTACTAACCAGGCCCGACCGTGCTTAGCTTCCGAGATCAGAAGAGATCGGGCGTGTTAACGGTGGTGTGGCCGTAAGCAATTACTCCTGGCACCAGACAGGACTTTAAACAGGAGAAAGGATGAATTTTTTTGCCCCAAATGAAAATAGCTTACAGCACCTGGTATTCCCAGGCGGTCTCCCATCCAGGTACTAACCAAGCCCGACCTTGCTTAGCTTCCGAGATCAGACGAGATCGGGCGTATTCGCAGTGGTGTGGCCGTAAGCAATTGCTCCTGGCACCAGACAGGACTTTAAACAGGAGAAAGGATCATTTTTTTTACCCCAAATGAAAATAGATTACAGCACCTGGTATTTCCAGGCGGTCTCCCATCCAGGTACTAACCAGGCCCGACCTTGCTTAGCTTCCGAGATCAGACGAGATCGGGCGTGTTCGCAGTGGTGTGGCCGTAAGCAATTGCTCCTGGCACCAGACAGGACTTTAAACAGGAGAAAGGATCATTTTTTTTACCCCAAATGAAAATAGATTACAGCACCTGGTATTCCCAGGCGGTCTCCCATCCAAGTACTAACCAGGCCCGACCGTGCTTAGCTTCCGAGATCAGACGAGATCGGGCGTGTTCACGGTGGTGTGGCCGTAAGCAACTGCTCCTGGCACCAGACAGGACTTTAAACAGGAGAAAGGATAATTTTTTTACCCCAAATGAAAATAGCTTACAGCACCTGGTATTCCCAGGCGGTCTCCCACCCAAGTACAAACCAGGCCCGACCGTGCTTAGCTTCCGAGATCAGAGGAGATCGGGCGTGTTCCCGGTGGTGTGGCCGTAAGCAACTGCTCCTGGCACCAGACAGGACTTTAAACATGAGAAAGGATGATTTTTTTTACCCCAAATGAAAATAGCTTACAGCACCTGGTATTCCCAGGCGGTCTCCCATCCAGGTACTAACCAGCCCCGACCGTGCTTAGCTTCCGAGATCAGACGTGTTCGCAGTGGTGTGGCCGTAAGCAATTGCTCCTGGCACCAGACAGGACTTTAAACAGGAGAAAGGATCATTTTTTTTACCCCAAATGAAAATAGATTACAGCACCTGGTAGTCCCAGGCGGTCTCCCATCCAGGTACTAACCAGGCCCGACCGTGCTTAGCTTCCGAGATCAGACGATATCGGGCGTGTTCGCAGTGGTGTGGCCGTAAGCAATTGCTCCTGGCACCAGACAGGACTTTAAACAGGAGAAAGGATGATTTTTTTTACCCCAAATGAAAATAGCTTACAGCACCTGGTATTCCCAGACGGTCTACCATCCAGGTACTAACCAGGCCCGACCGTGCTTAGCTTCCGAGATCAGACGGGATCGGGCGTGTTCGCAGTGGTGTGGCCGTAAGCAATTGCTCCTGGCACCAGACAGGACTTTAAACAGGAGAAAGGATCATTTTTTTTTACCCCAAATGAAAATAGCTTACAGCACCTGGTATTCCCAGGCGGTCTCCCATCCAGGTAGTAACCAGGCCCGACCGTGCTTAGCTTCCGAGATCAGACGAGATCGGGCGTGTTCGCAGTGGTGTGGCCGTAAGAAATTGCTCCTGGCACCAGACAGGACTTTAAACAGGAGAAAGGATCATTTTTTTTACCCCAAATGAAAATAGATTACAGCACCTGGTATTCCCAGGCGGTCTCCCATCCAAGTACTATCCAGACCTGACCCTGCTTAGCTTCCGATATCAGACGAGATCGGGCGTGTTCACGGTGGTGTGGCCGTAAGCAATTGCTTCGGGCACCAGACAGGACTTTAAACAGGAGAAAGGATGATTTTTTTTACCCCAAATGAAAATAGCTTACAGCACCTGGTATTCCCAGGCGGTCTCCCATCCAGGTACTAACCAGGCCCGACCGTGCTTAGCTTCCGAGATCAGACAAGATCGGGCGTGTTCGCAGTGGTGTGGCCGTAAGCAATTGCTCCTGGCACCAGACAGGACTTTAAACAGGAGAAAGGATGATTTTTTTTACCCCAAATGAAAATAGATTACAGCACCTGGTATTCCCAGGCGGTCTCCCATCCAAGTACTAATCAGGCCCGACTGTGCTTAGCTTCCGAGATCAGACGGGATCGGGCGTGTTCACGGTGGTGTGGCCGTAAGCAATTGCTCCTGGCACCAGACAGGACTTTAAACAGGAGAAAGGATGATTTTTTTTACCCCAAATGAAAATAGCTTACAGCACCTGGTATTCCCAGGCGGTCTCCCATCCAGGTACTGACCAGGCCTGACCGTGCTTAGCTTCCGAGATCAGACGAGATCGGGCGTGTTCACGGTGGTGTGGCCGTAAGCAATTGCTCCTGGCACCAGACAGGACTTTAAACAGGAGAAAGGATGATTTTTTTTACCCCAAATGAAAATAGCCTACAGCACCTGGTATTCCCAGGCGGTCTCCCATCCAGGTACTAACCAGGCCTGACCGTGCTTAGCTTCCGAGATCAGACGAGATCGGGCGTGTTCGCAGTGGTGTGGCCGTAAGCAATTGCTCCTGGCACCAGACAGGACTTTAAACAGGAGAAAGGATCATTTTTTTTACCCCAAATGAAAATAGCTTACAGCACCTGGTATTCCCAGGCGGTCTCCCATCCAGGTACTAACCAGGCCCGACCGTGCTTAGCTTCCGAGATCAGACGAGATCGGGCGTGTTCGCAGTGGTGTGGCCGTAAGCAATTGCTCCTGGCACCAGACAGGACTTTAAACAGGAGAAAGGATCATTTTTTTTACCCCAAATGAAAATAGATTACAGCACCTGGTATTCCCAGGCGGTCTCCCATCCAAGTACTATCCAGGCCTGACCCTGCTTAGCTTCAGATATCAGACGAGATCGGGCGTGTTCACGGTGGTGTGGCCGTAAGCAATTGCTCCTAGCACCAGACAGGACTTTAAACAGGAGAAAGGATGATTTTTTTTACCCCAAATGAAAATAGCTTACAGCACCTGGTATTCCCAGGCGGTCTCCCATCCGGGTACTAACCATGCCCGACCGTGCTTAGCTTCCGAGATCAGACGAGATCGGGCGTGTTCGCAGTGGTGTGGCCGTAAGCAATTGCACCTGGCACCAGACAGGACTTTAAACAGGAGAAAGGATGATTTTTTTTACCCCAAATGAAAATATCTTACAGCACCTGGTATTCCTAGGCGGTCTCCCATCCAGGTACTAACCAGGCCCGACCGTGCTTAGCTTCCGAGATCAGACGAGATCGGGCGTGATCGCAGTGGTGTGGCCGTAAGCAATTGCTCCTGGCACCAGACAGGACTTTAAACAGGAGAAAGGATGAATTTTTTTGCCCCAAATGAAAATAGCTTACAGCACCTGGTATTCCCAGGCGGTCTCCCATTCAGGTACTAACCAGGCCCGACCGTGCTTAGCTTCCAAGATCAGACGAGATCGGGCGTGTTCGCAGTGGTGTGGCCGTAAGCAATTGCTCCTGGCACCAGACAGGACTTTAAACAGGAGAAAGGATCATTTTTTTTACCCCAAATGAAAATAGATTACAGCACCTGGTATTCCCAGGCGGTCTCCCATCCAGGTACTAACCAGGCCAGACCGTGCTTAGCTTCCGAGATCAGACGATATCGGGCGTGTTCGCAGTGGTGTGGCCGTAAGCAATTGCTCCTGGCACCAGACAGGACTTTAAACAGGAGAAAGGATGATTTTTTTTACCCCAAATGAAAATAGCTTACAGCACCTGGTATTCCCAGGCGGTCTCCCATCCAGGTACTAACCAGGCCCGACCGTGCTTAGCTTCCGAGATCAGACGAGATCGGGCGTGTTTGCAGTGGTGTGGCCGTAAGCAATTGCTCCTGGCACCAGACAGGACTTTAAAGAGGAGAAAGGATCTTTTTTTTTTACCCCAAATGAAAATAGATTACAGCAACTGGTATTCCCAGGCGGTCTCCCATCCAAGTACTAACAAGGGCCGACTGTGCTTAGCTTCCGAGATCAGACGAGATCGGGCGTGTTCACGGTGGTGTGGCCGTAAGCAATTGCTCCTGGCACCAGACAGGACTTTAAACAGGAGAAAGGATCATTTTTTTTACCCCAAATGAAAATAGATTACAGCACCTGGTAGTCCCAGGCGGTCTCCCATCCAGGTACTAACCAGGCCCGACCGTGCTTAGCTTCCGAGATCAGACGAGATCGGGCGTGTTCACGGTGGTGTGGCCGTAAGCAATTGCTCCTGGCACCAGACAGGACTTTAAACAGGAGAAAGGATAATTTTTTTACCCCAAATGAAAATAGCTTACAGCACCTGGTATTCCCAGGCGGTCTCCCACCCAAGTACAAACCAGGCCCGACCGTGCTTAGCTTCCGAGATCAGACGTGTTCGCAGTGGTGTGGCCGTAAGCAATTGCTCCTGGCACCAGACAGGACTTTAAACAGGAGAAAGGATCATTTTTTTTACCCCAAATGAAAATAGATTACAGCACCTGGTAGTCCCAGGCGGTCTCCCATCCAGGTACTAACCAGGCCCGACCGTGCTTAGCTTCCGAGATCAGACGATATCGGGCGTGTTCGCAGTGGTGTGGCCGTAAGCAATTGCTCCTGGCACCAGACAGGACTTTAAACAGGAGAAAGGATGATTTTTTTTACCCCAAATGAAAATAGCTTACAGCACCTGGTATTCCCAGACGGTCTCCCATCCAGGTACTAACCAAGCCCGACCGTGCTTAGCTTCCGAGATCAGACGAGATCGGGCGTGTTCGCAGTGGTGTGGCCGTAAGCAATTGCTCCTGGCACCAGACAGGACTTTAAACAGGAGAAAGGATCATTTTTTTTACCCCAAATGAAAATAGCTTACAGCACCTGGTATTCCCAGGCGGTCTCCCATCCAGGTACTAACCAGGCCCGACCGTGCTTAGCTTCCGAGATCAGACGAGATCGGGCGTGTTCGCAGTGGTGTGGCCGTAAGCAACTGCTCCTGGCACCAGACAGGACTTTAAACATGAGAAAGGATGATTTTTTTTACCCCAAATGAAAATAGATTACAGCACCTGGTATTCCCAGGCGGTCTCCCATCCAAGTACTATCCAGACCTGACCCTGCTTAGCTTCCGATATCAGACGAGATCGGGCGTGTTCACGGTGGTGTGGCCGTAAGCAATTGCTTCGGGCACCAGACAGGACTTTAAACAGGAGAAAGGATGATTTTTTTTACCCCAAATGAAAATAGCTTACAGCACCTGGTATTCCCAGGCGGTCTCCCATCCAGGTACTAACCAGGCCCGACCGTGCTTAGCTTCCGAGATCAGACAAGATCGGGCGTGTTCGCAGTGGTGTGGCCGTAAGCAATTGCTCCTGGCACCAGACAGGACTTTAAACAGGAGAAAGGATGATTTTTTTTTACCCCAAATGAAAATAGATTACAGCACCTGGTATTCCCAGGCGGTCTCCCATCCAAGTACTAATCAGGCCCGACTGTGCTTAGCTTCCGAGATCAGACGGGATCGGGCGTGTTCACGGTGGTGTGGCCGTAAGCAATTGCTCCTGGCACCAGACAGGACTTTAAACAGGAGAAAGGATGATTTTTTTTACCCCAAATGAAAATAGCTTACAGCACCTGGTATTCCCAGGCGGTCTCCCATCCAGGTACTGACCAGGCCTGACCGTGCTTAGCTTCCGAGATCAGACGAGATCGGGCGTGTTCACGGTGGTGTGGCCGTAAGCAATTGCTCCTGGCACCAGACAGGACTTTAAACAGGAGAAAGGATTATTTTTTTTACCCCAAATGAAAATAGCCTACAGCACCTGGTATTCCCAGGCGGTCTCCCATCCAGGTACTAACCAGGCCTGACCGTGCTTAGCTTCCGAGATCAGACGAGATAGGGCGTGTTCGCAGTGGTGTGGCCGTAAGCAATTGCTCCTGGCACCAGACAGGACTTTAAACAGGAGAAAGGATCATTTTTTTTACCCCAAATGAAAATAGCTTACAGCACCTGGTATTCCCAGTCGGTCTCCCATCCAGGTACTAACCAGGCCCGACCGTGCTTAGCTTCCGAGATCAGACGGGATCGGGCGTGTTCGCAGTGGTGTGCCCGTAAGCAATTGATCCTGGCACCAGACATGACTTTAAACAGGAGAACGGATCATTTTTTTTACCCCAAATGAAAATAGATTACAGCACCTGGTATTCCCAGGCGGTCTCCCATCCAAGTACTAACCAGGCCCGACCGTGCTTAGCTTCCGAGATCAGAAGAGATCGGGCGTGTTCACGGTGGTGTGGCCGTAAGCAATTGCTCTTGGCACCAGACAGGACTTTAAACAGGAGAAAGGATGATTTTTTTTACCCCAAATGAAAATAGCTTACAGCACCTTGTATTCCCAGGCGGTCTCCCATCCAGGTACTAACCAGGCCCGACCGTGCTTAGCTTCCGAGATCAGACGAGATCGGGCGTGTTCGCAGTGGTGTGGCCGTAAGCAATTGCACCTGGCACCAGACAGGACTTTAAACAGGAGAAAGGATGATTTTTTTTACCCCAAATGAAAATATCTTACAGCACCTGGTATTCCTAGGCGGTCTCCCATCCAGGTACTAACCAGGCCCGACCGTGCTTAGCTTCCGAGATCAGACGAGATCGGGCGTGATCGCAGTGGTGTGGCCGTAAGCAATTGCTCCTGGCACCAGACAGGACTTTAAACAGGAGAAAGGATGAATTTTTTTGCCCCAAATGAAAATAGCTTACAGCACCTGGTATTCCCAGGCGGTCTCCCATTCAGGTACTAACCAGGCCCGACCGTGCTTAGCTTCCAAGATCAGACGAGATCGGGCGTGTTCGCAGTGGTGTGGCCGTAAGCAATTGCTCCTGGCACCAGACAGGACTTTAAACAGGAGAAAGGATCATTTTTTTTACCCCAAATGAAAATAGATTACAGCACCTGGTATTCCCAGGCGGTCTCCCATCCAGGTACTAACCAGGCCAGACCGTGCTTAGCTTCCGAGATCAGACGATATCGGGCGTGTTCGCAGTGGTGTGGCCGTAAGCAATTGCTCCTGGCACCAGACAGGACTTTAAACAGGAGAAAGGATGATTTTTTTTACCCCAAATGAAAATAGCTTACAGCACCTGGTATTCCCAGGCGGTCTCCCATCCAGGTACTAACCAGGCCCGACCGTGCTTAGCTTCCGAGATCAGACGAGATCGGGCGTGTTTGCAGTGGTGTGGCCGTAAGCAATTGCTCCTGGCACCAGACAGGACTTTAAACAGGAGAAAGGATCATTTTTTTTACCCCAAATGAAAATAGCTTACAGCACCTGGTATTCCCAGGCGGTCTCCCATCCAGGTACTAACCAGGCCCGACCGTGCTTAGCTTCCGAGATCAGACGAGATCGGGCGTGTTCGCAGTGGTGTGGCCGTAAGCAATTGCTCCTGGCACCAGACAGGACTTTAAACAGGAGAAAGGATCATTTTTTTTACCCCAAATGAAAATAGATTACAGCACCTGGTATTCCCAGGCGGTCTCCCATCCAAGTACTATCCACGCCTGACCCTGCTTAGCTTCAGATATCAGACGAGATCGGGCGTGTTCACGGTGGTGGGGCCGTAAGCAATTGCTTCGGGCACCAGACAGGACTTTAAACAGGAGAAAGGATGATTTTTTTTACCCCAAATGAAAATAGCTTACAGCACCTGGTATTCCCAGGCGGTCTCCCATCCAGGTACTAACCAGGCCCGACCGTGCTTAGCTTCCGAGATCAGACAAGATCGGGCGTGTTCACTGTGGTGTGGCCGTAAGCAATTGCTTCTGGCACCAGACAGGACTTTAAACAGGAGAAAGGATGATTTTTTTTACCCCAAATGAAAATAGCTTACAGCACCTGGTATTCCCAGGCGGTCTCCCATCCAGGTACTAACCAGGCCCGACCGTGCTTAGCTTCCGAGATCAGACGAGATCGGGCGTGTTCGCAGTGGTGTGGCCGTAAGCAATTGGTCCTGGCACCAGACAGGACTTTAAACAGGAGAAAGGATAATTTTTTTTACCCCAAATGAAAATAGATTACAGCACCTGGTATTCCCAAGCGGTCTCCCATCCAAGTAGTAACCAGGCCCGACCATGCTTAGATTCCGAGATCAGACGAGATCTGGCGTGTTCGCAGTGGTGTGGCCGTAAGCAATTGCTCCTGGCACCAGACAGGACTTTAAACAGGAGAAAGGATCATTTTTTTTACCCCAAATGAAAATAGATTACAGCACCTGGTGTTCCCAGGCGGTCTCCCATCCAAGTACTAACCAGGCCCGACCGTGCTTAGCTTCCGAGATCAGAAGAGATCGGGCGTGTTAACGGTGGTGTGGCCGTAAGCAATTGCTCCTGGCACCAGACAGGACTTTAAACAGGAGAAAGGATGATTTTTTTTACCCCAAATGAAAATAGATTACAGCACCTGGTATTCCCAGGCGGTCTCCCATCCAAGTACTAACCAGGCCCGACCGTGCTCAGCTTCCAAGATCAGACGAGATCGGGCGTGTTCACGGTGGTGTGGCCGTAAGCAATTACTCCTGGCACCAGACAGGACTTTAAACAGGAGAAAGGATGAATTTTTTTGCCCCAAATGAAAATAGCTTACAGCACCTGGTATTCCCAGGCGGTCTCCCATCCAGGTACTAACCAAGCCCGACCTTGCTTAGCTTCCGAGATCAGACGAGATCGGGCGTGTTCGCAGTGGTGTGGCCGTAAGCAATTGCTCCTGGCACCAGACAGGACTTTAAACAGGAGAAAGGATCATTTTTTTTACCCCAAATGAAAATAGATTACAGCACCTGGTATTTCCAGGCGGTCTCCCATCCAGGTACTAACCAGGCCCGACCTTGCTTAGCTTCCGAGATCAGACGAGATCGGGCGTGTTCGCAGTGGTGTGGCCGTAAGCAATTGCTCCTGGCACCAGACAGGACTTTAAACAGGAGAAAGGATCATTTTTTTTACCCCAAATGAAAATAGATTACAGCACCTGGTATTCCCAGGCGGTCTCCCATCCAAGTACTAACCAGGCCCGACCGTGCTTAGCTTCCGAGATCAGACGAGATCGGGCGTGTTCACGGTGGTGTGGCCGTAAGCAACTGCTCCTGGCACCAGACAGGACTTTAAACAGGAGAAAGGATGATTTTTTTTACCCCAAATGAAAATAGCTTACAGCACCTGGTATTCCCAGGCGGTCTCCCATCCAGGTATAACCAGGCCCGACCGTGCTTAGCTTCCGAGATCAGACGATATCGGGCGTGTTCGCAGTGGTGTGGCCGTAAGCAATTGCTCCTGGCACCAGACAGGACTTTAAACAGGAGAAAGGATGATTTTTTTTACCCCAAATGAAAATAGCTTACAGCACCTGGTATTCCCAGACGGTCTCCCATCCAGGTACTAACCAGGCCCGACCGTGCTTAGCTTCCGAGATCAGACGAGATCGGGCGTGTTCGCAGTGGTGTGGCCGTAAGCAATTGCTCCTGGCACCAGACAGGACTTTAAACAGGAGAAAGGATCATTTTTTTTACCCCAAATGAAAATAGGTTACAGCACCTGGTATTCCCAGGCGGTCTCCCATCCAGGTACTAACCAGGCCCGACCGTGCTTAGCTTCCGAGATCAGACGAGATCGGGCGTGTTCGCAGTGGTGTGGCCGTAAGCAATTGCTCCTGGCACCAGACAGGACTTTAAACAGGAGAAAGGATCATTTTTTTTACCCCAAATGAAAATAGATTACAGCACCTGGTAGTCCCAGGCGGTCTCCCATCCAGGTACTAACCAGGCCCGACCGTGCTTAGCTTCCGAGATCAGACGAGATCGGGCGTGTTCACGGTGGTGTGGCCGTAAGCAATTGCTCCTGGCACCAGACAGGACTTTAAACAGGAGAAAGGATAATTTTTTTACCCCAAATGAAAATAGCTTACAGCACCTGGTATTCCCAGGCGGTCTCCCACCCAAGTACAAACCAGGCCCGACCGTGCTTAGCTTCCGAGATCAGACGTGTTCGCAGTGGTGTGGCCGTAAGCAATTGCTCCTGGCACCAGACAGGACTTTAAACAGGAGAAAGGATCATTTTTTTTACCCCAAATGAAAATAGATTACAGCACCTGGTAGTCCCAGGCGGTCTCCCATCCAGGTACTAACCAGGCCCGACCGTGCTTAGCTTCCGAGATCAGACGATATCGGGCGTGTTCGCAGTGGTGTGGCCGTAAGCAATTGCTCCTGGCACCAGACAGGACTTTAAACAGGAGAAAGGATGATTTTTTTTACCCCAAATGAAAATAGCTTACAGCACCTGGTATTCCCAGACGGTCTCCCATCCAGGTACTAACCAAGCCCGACCGTGCTTAGCTTCCGAGATCAGACGAGATCGGGCGTGTTCGCAGTGGTGTGGCCGTAAGCAATTGCTCCTGGCACCAGACAGGACTTTAAACAGGAGAAAGGATCATTTTTTTTACCCCAAATGAAAATAGCTTACAGCACCTGGTATTCCCAGGCGGTCTCCCATCCAGGTACTAACCAGGCCCGACCGTGCTTAGCTTCCGAGATCAGACGAGATCGGGCGTGTTCGCAGTGGTGTGGCCGTAAGCAACTGCTCCTGGCACCAGACAGGACTTTAAACATGAGAAAGGATGATTTTTTTTACCCCAAATGAAAATAGATTACAGCACCTGGTAGTCCCAGGCGGTCTCCCATCCAGGTACTAACCAGCCCCGACCGTGCTTAGCTTCCGAGATCAGACGTGTTCGCAGTGGTGTGGCCGTAAGCAATTGCTCCTGGCACCAGACAGGACTTTAAAAAGGAGAAAGGATAATTTTTTTTACCCCAAATGAAAATAGATTACAGCACCTGGTATTCCCAGGCGGTCTCCCATCCAGGTACTAACCAGGCCCGACCGTGCATAGCTTCCGAGATCAGACGAGATCGGGCGTGTTCGCAGTGGTGTGGCCGTAAGCAATTGCTCCTGGCACCAGACAGGACTTTAAAAAGGAGAAAGGATAATTTTTTTTACCCCAAATGAAAATAGATTACAGCACCTGGTATTCCCAGGCGGTCTCCCATCCAAGTACTAACCAGGCCCCACCGTGCTTAGCTTCCGAGATCAGACGAGATCGGGCGTGTTCACGGTGGTGTGGCCGTAAGCATTTGCTCCTGGCACCAGACAGGACTTTAAACAGGAGAAAGGATGATTTTTTTTACCCCAAATGAAAATAGCTTACAGCACCTGGTATTCCCAGGCGGTCTCCCATCCAGGTACTAACCAGGCCCGACCGTGCTTAGCTTCCGAGATCAGACCAGATCGGGCGTGTTCGCAGTGGTGTGGCCGTAAGCAATTGCTCCTGGCACCAGACAGGACTTTAAACAGGAGAAAGGATGATTTTTTTTACCCCAAATGAAAATAGCTTACAGCACCTGGTATTCCCAGGCGGTCTCCCATCCAGGTACTAACCAGGCCCGACCGTGCTTAGCTTCCGAGATCAGACGAGATCGGGCGTGTTCGCAGTGGTGTGGCCGTAAGCAATTGCTCCTGGCACCAGACAGGACTTTAAACAGGAGAAAGGATCATTTTTTTTACCCCAAATGAAAATAGATTACAGCACCTGGTATTCCCAGGCGGTCTCCCATCCAAGTACTAACCAAGCCCGACCGTGCTTAGCTTCCGAGATCAGACGAGATCGGGCGTGTTCACGGTGGTGGGGCCGTAAGCAATTGCTCCTGGCACCAGACAGGACTTTAAACAGGAGAAAGGATGATTTTTTTTACCCCAAATGAAAATAGCTTACAGCACCTGGTATTCCCAGGCGGTCTCCCATCCAGGTACTAACCAGGCCCGACCGTGCTTAGCTTCCGAGATCAGACGAGATCGGGCGTGTTCGCAGTGGTGTGGCCTTAAGCACTTCCTCCTGGCACCAGACAGGACTTTAAACAGGAGAAAGGATCTTTTTTTTTACCCCAAATGAAAATAGATTACAGCACCTGGTATTCCCAGGCGGTCTCCCATCCAAGTACTATCCAGACCTGACCCTGCTTAGCTTCCGATATCAGACGAGATCGGGCGTGTTCACGGTGGTGTGGCCGTAAGCAATTGCTTCGGGCACCAGACAGGACTTTAAACAGGAGAAAGGATGATTTTTTTTACCCCAAATGAAAATAGCTTACAGCACCTGGTATTCCCAGGCGGTCTCCCATCCAGGTACTAACCAGGCCCGACCGTGCTTAGCTTCCGAGATCAGACAAGATCGGGCGTGTTCGCAGTGGTGTGGCCGTAAGCAATTGCTCCTGGCACCAGACAGGACTTTAAACAGGAGAAAGGATGATTTTTTTTTACCCCAAATGAAAATAGATTACAGCACCTGGTATTCCCAGGCGGTCTCCCATCCAAGTACTAATCAGGCCCGACTGTGCTTAGCTTCCGAGATCAGACGGGATCGGGCGTGTTCACGGTGGTGTGGCCGTAAGCAATTGCTCCTGGCACCAGACAGGACTTTAAACAGGAGAAAGGATGATTTTTTTTACCCCAAATGAAAATAGCTTACAGCACCTGGTATTCCCAGGCGGTCTCCCATCCAGGTACTGACCAGGCCTGACCGTGCTTAGCTTCCGAGATCAGACGAGATCGGGCGTGTTCACGGTGGTGTGGCCGTAAGCAATTGCTCCTGGCACCAGACAGGACTTTAAACAGGAGAAAGGATGATTTTTTTTACCCCAAATGAAAATAGCCTACAGCACCTGGTATTCCCAGGCGGTCTCCCATCCAGGTACTAACCAGGCCTGACCGTGCTTAGCTTCCGAGATCAGACGAGATAGGGCGTGTTCGCAGTGGTGTGGCCGTAAGCAATTGCTCCTGGCACCAGACAGGACTTTAAACAGGAGAAAGGATCATTTTTTTTACCCCAAATGAAAATAGCTTACAGCACCTGGTATTCCCAGTCGGTCTCCCATCCAGGTACTAACCAGGCCCGACCGTGCTTAGCTTCCGAGATCAGACGGGATCGGGCGTGTTCGCAGTGGTGTGCCCGTAAGCAATTGATCCTGGCACCAGACATGACTTTAAACAGGAGAACGGATCATTTTTTTTACCCCAAATGAAAATAGATTACAGCACCTGATATTCCCAGGCGGTCTCCCATCCAAGTACTAACCAGGCCCGACCGTGCTTAGCTTCCGAGATCAGATGAGATCGGGCGTGTTCACGGTGGTGTGGCCGTAAGCAATTGCTCTTGGCACCAGACAGGACTTTAAACAGGAGAAAGGATGATTTTTTTTACCCCAAATGAAAATAGCTTACAGCACCTTGTATTCCCAGGCGGTCTCCCATCCAGGTACTAACCAGGCCCGACCGTGCTTAGCTTCCGAGATCAGACGAGATCGGGCGTGTTCGCAGTTGTGGGGCCGTAAGCAATTGCTCCTGGCACCAGACAGGACTTTAAACAGGAGAAAGGATCATTTTTTTTACCCCAAATGAAAATAGATTACAGCACCTGGTATTCCCAGGCGGTCTCCCATCCAAGTACTAACCAGGCCCGACCGTGCTTAGCTTCCGAGATCAGATGAGATCGGGCGTGTTCCCGGTGGTGTGGCCGTAAGCAATTGCTCCTAGCACCAGACAGGACTTTAAACAGGAGAAAGGATGAATTTTTTTACCCCAAATGAAAATAGCTTACAGCACCTGGTATTCCCAGGCGGTCTCCCATCCGGGTACTAACCATGCCCGACCGTGCTTAGCTTCCGAGATCAGACGAGATCGGGCGTGTTCGCAGTGGTGTGGCCGTAAGCAATTGCACCTGGCACCAGACAGGACTTTAAACAGGAGAAAGGATGATTTTTATTACCCCAAATGAAAATAGCTTACAGCACCTGGTATTCCCAGGCGGTCTCCCATCCAGGTACTAACCAGGCCCGACCGTGCTTAGCTTCCGAGATCAGACGAGATCGGGCGTGATCGCAGTGGTGTGGCCGTAAGCAATTGCTCCTGGCACCAGACAGGACTTTAAACAGGAGAAAGGATGAATTTTTTTGCCCCAAATGAAAATAGCTTACAGCACCTGGTATTCCCAGGCGGTCTCCCATCCAGGTACTAACCAGGCCCGACCGTGCTTAGCTTCCAAGATCAGACGAGATCGGGCGTGTTCGCAGTGGTGTGGCCGTAAGCAATTGCTCCTGGCACCAGACAGGACTTTAAACAGGAGAAAGGATCATTTTTTTTACCCCAAATGAAAATAGCTTACAGCACCTGGTATTCCCAGGCGGTCTCCCATCCAGGTACTAACCAGGCCCGACCGTGCTTAGCTTCCGAGATCAGACGAGATCGGGCGTGTTCGCAGTGGTGTGGCCGTAAGCAATTGCTCCTGGCACCAGACAGGACTTTAAACAGGAGAAAGGATCATTTTTTTTACCCCAAATGAAAATAGATTACAGCACCTGGTATTCCCAGGCGGTCTCCCATCCAAGTACTATCCAGGCCTGACCCTGCTTAGCTTCAGATATCAGACGAGATCGGGCGTGTTCACGGTGGTGTGGCCGTAAGCAATTGCTTCGGGCACCAGACAGGACTTTAAACAGGAGAAAGGATGATTTTTTTTACCCCAAATGAAAAAAGCTTACAGCACCTGGTATTCCCAGGCGGTCTCCCATCCAGGTACTAACCAGGCCCGACCGTGCTTAGCTTCCGAGATCAGACAAGATCGGGCGTGTTCACTGTGGTGTGGCCGTAAGCAATTGCTTCTGGCACCAGACAGGACTTTAAACAGGAGAAAGGATGATTTTTTTTACCCCAAATGAAAATAGCTTACAGCACCTGGTATTCCCAGGCGGTCTCCCATCCAGGTACTAACCAGGCCCGACCGTGCTTAGCTTCCGAGATCAGACAAGATCGGGCGTGTTCACTGTGGTGTGGCCGTAAGCAATTGCTTCTGGCACCAGACAGGACTTTAAACAGGAGAAAGGATGATTTTTTTTACCCCAAATGAAAATAGCTTACAGCACCTGGTATTCCCAGGCGGTCTCCCATCCAGGTACTAACCAGGCCCGACCGTGCTTAGCTTCCGAGATCAGACAAGATCGGGCGTGTTCACTGTGGTGTGGCCGTAAGCAATTGCTTCTGGCACCAGACAGGACTTTAAACAGGAGAAAGGATGATTTTTTTTACCCCAAATGAAAATAGCTTACAGCACCTGGTATTCCCAGGCGGTCTCCCATCCAGGTACTAACCAGGCCCGACCGTGCTTAGCTTCCGAGATCAGACAAGATCGGGCGTGTTCACTGTGGTGTGGCCGTAAGCAATTGCTTCTGGCACCAGACAGGACTTTAAACAGGAGAAAGGATGATTTTTTTTACCCCAAATGAAAATAGGTTACAGCACCTGGTATTCCCAGGCGGTCTCCCATCCAGGTACTAACCAGGCCCCACCGTGCTTAGCTTCCGAGATCAGACGAGATCGGGCGTGTTCACGGTGGTGTGGCCGTAAGCAATTGCTCCTGGCACCAGACAGGACTTTAAACAGGAGAAAGGATGATTTTTTTTACCCCAAATGAAAATAGCTTACAGCACCTGGTATTCCCAGGCGGTCTCCCATCCAGGTACTAACCAGGCCCGACCGTGCTCAGCTTCCGAGATCAGACGAGATCGGGCGTGTTCGCAGTGGTGTGGCCGTAAGCAATTTCTCCTGGCACCAGACAGGACTTTAAACAGGAGAAAGGATCATTTTTTTTACCCCAAATGAAAATAAATTACAGCACCTGGTATTCCCAGGCGGTCTCCCATACAAGTACTATCCAGGCCCGACCGTGCTTAGCTTCCGAGATCAGACGAGATCGGGCGTGTTCACGGTGGTGTGGCCGTAAGCAATTGCTCCTGGCACCAGACAGGACTTTAAACTGGAGAAAGGATGATTTTTTTTACCCAAAATGAAAACAGCTTACAGCACCTGGTATTCCCAGGCGGTCTCCCATCCAAGTACTAACCAGGCCCGACCGTGCTTTGCTTCCGAGATCAGACGAGATCGGGCGTGTTCATGGTGGTGTGGCCGTAAGCAAATGCTCCTGGCACCAGACAGGACTTTAAACAGGAGAAAGGATGATTTTTTTTACCCCAAATGAAAATAGCTTACAGCACCTGGTATTCCCAGGCGGTCTCCCATCCAGGTACTTACCAGGCCCGACCGTGCATAGCTTCCGAGATCAGACGAGATCGGGCGTGTTCGCAGTTGTGTGGCCGTAAGCAAATGCTCCTGGCACCAGACAGGACTTTAAACAGGAGAAAGGATCATTTTTTTTACCCCAAATGAAAATAAATTACAGCACCTGGTATTCCCAGGCGGTCTCCCATACAAGTACTATCCAGGACCGACCGTGCTTAGCTTCCGAGATCAGACGAGATCGGGCGTGTTCACGGTGGTGTGGCCGTAAGCAATTGCTCCTGGCACCAGACAGGACTTTAAACAGGAGAAAGGATGATTTTTTTTACCCCAAATGAAAATAGCTTACAGCACCTGGTATTCCCAGGCGGTCTCCCATCCAGGTACTAACCTGGCCCGACCGTGCTTAGCTTCCGAGATCAGACGAGATCGGGCGTGTTCGCAGTGGTGTGGCCGTAAGCAATTGCTCCTGGCACCAGACAGGACTTTAAACAGGAGAACGGATCATTTTTTTTACCCCAAATGAAAATAGATTACAGCACCTGGTATTCCCAGGCGGTCTCCCATCCAAGTACTAATCAGGCCCGACTGTGCTTAGCTTCCGAGATCAGACGGGATCGGGCGTGTTCACGGTGGTGTGGCCGTAAGCAATTGCTCCTGGCACCAGACAGGACTTTAAACAGGAGAAAGGATGATTTTTTTTACCCCAAATGAAAATAGCTTACAGCACCTGGTATTCCCAGGCGGTCTCCCATCCAGGTACTAACCAGGCCCGACCGTGCTTAGCTTCCGAGATCAGACGAGATCGGGCGTGTTCACGGTGGTGTGGCCGTAAGCAATTGCCCTTGGCACCAGACAGGACTTTAAACAGGAGAAAGGATGATTTTTTTTACCCCAAATGAAAATAGCTTACAACACTTGGTATTCCCAGGTGGTCTCCCATCGAGGTACTAACCAGGCCCGACCGTGCTTAGCTTCCGAGATCAGACGAGATCGGGCGTGTTCACAGTTGTGTGGCTGTAAGCAATTCGTCCTGGCACCAGACAGGACTTTAAACAGGAGAAAGGATCATTTTTTTTACCCCAAATGAAAATAGATTACAGCACCTGGTATTCCCAGGCGGTCTCCCATCCAAGTACTAACCAGGCCCAACCATGCTTAGCTTCCGAGATCAGAC
>NC_140271.1:20376582-20424082 GCF_964030765.1 Micromesistius poutassou | reverse complement strand
TAGCTTACAGCACCTGGTATTCCCAGGCGGTCTCCCATCCAGGTACTAACCTGGCCCGACCGTGCTTAGCTTCCGAGATCAGACGAGATCGGGCGTGTTCGCAGTGGTGTGGCCGTAAGCAATTGCTCCTGGCACCAGACAGGACTTTAAACAGGAGAAAGGATGATTTTTTTTACCCCAAATGAAAATAGATTACAGCACCTGGTATTCCCAGGCGTTCTCCCATCCAGGTACTAACCAGGCCCGACCGTGTATAGCTTCCGAGATCAGACGAGATCGGGCGTGTTCGCAGTGGTGTGGCCGTAAGCAATTGCTCCTGGCACCAGACAGGACTTTAAAAAGGAGAAAGGATAATTTTTTTTACCCCAAATGAAAATAGATTACAGCACCTGGTATTCCCAGGCGGTCTCCCATCCATGTACTAACCAGGCCCCACCGTGCTTAGCTTCCGAGATCAGACGAGATCGGGCGTGTTCACGGTGGTGTGGCCGTAAGCATTTGCTCCTGGCACCAGACAGGACTTTAAACAGGAGAAAGGATGATTTTTTTTACCCCAAATGAAAATAGCTTACAGCACCTGGTATTCCCAGGCGGTCTCCCATCCAGGTACTAACCAGGCCCGACCGTGCTTAGCTTCCGAGATCAGACGAGATCGGGCGTGTTCGCAGTGGTGTGGCCGTAAGCAATTGCTCCTGGCACCAGACAGGACTTTAAACAGGAGAAAGGATGATTTTTTTTACCCCAAATGAAAACAGCTTACAGCACCTGGTATTCCCAGGCGGTCTCCCATCCAGGTACTAACCAGGCCCGACCGTGCTTAGCTTCCGAGATCAGACGAGATCGGGCGTGTTCGCAGTGGTGTGGCCGTAAGCAATTGCTCCTGGCACCAGACAGGACTTTAAACAGGAGAAAGGATGATTTTTTTTACCCCAAATGAAAATAGATTACAGCACCTGGTATTCCCAGGCGTTCTCCCATCCAGGTACTAACCAGGCCCGACCGTGTATAGCTTCCGAGATCAGACGAGATCGGGCGTGTTCGCAGTGGTGTGGCCGTAAGCAATTGCTCCTGGCACCAGACAGGACTTTAAAAAGGAGAAAGGATAATTTTTTTTACCCCAAATGAAAATAGATTACAGCACCTGGTATTCCCAGGCGGTCTCCCATCCATGTACTAACCAGGCCCCACCGTGCTTAGCTTCCGAGATCAGACGAGATCGGGCGTGTTCACGGTGGTGTGGCCGTAAGCATTTGCTCCTGGCACCAGACAGGACTTTAAACAGGAGAAAGGATGATTTTTTTTACCCCAAATGAAAATAGCTTACAGCACCTGGTATTCCCAGGCGGTCTCCCATCCAGGTACTAACCAGGCCCGACCGTGCTTAGCTTCCGAGATCAGACGAGATCGGGCGTGTTCGCAGTGGTGTGGCCGTAAGCAATTGCTCCTGGCACCAGACAGGACTTTAAACAGGAGAAAGGATGATTTTTTTTACCCCAAATGAAAACAGCTTACAGCACCTGGTATTCCCAGTTGGTCTCCCATCCAGGTACTAACCAGGCCCGACCGTGCTTAGCTTCCGAGATCAGACGAGATCGGGCGTGTTCGCAGTGGTGTGGCCGTAAGCAATTGCTCCTGGCACCAGACAGGACTTTAAACAGGAGAAAGGATCATTTTTTTTACCCCAAATGAAAATAGATTACAGCACCTGGTATTCCCAGGCGGTCTCCCATCCAAGTACTAACCAAGCCCGACCGTGCTTAGCTTCCGAGATCAGACGAGATCGGGCGTGTTCACGGTGGTGGGGCCGTAAGCAATTGCTCCTGGCACCAGACAGGACTTTAAACAGGGGAAAGGATGATTTTTTTTACCCCAAATGAAAATAGCTTACAGCACCTGGTAATCCCAGGCGGTCTCCCATCCAGGTACTAACCAGGCCCGACCGTGCTTAGCTTCCGAGATCAGACGAGATCGGGCGTGTTCGCAGTGGTGTGGCCTTAAGCACTTCCTCCTGGCACCAGACAGGACTTTAAACAGGAGAAAGGATCATTTTTTTTACCCCAAATGAAAATAGATTACAGCACCTGGTATTCCCAGGCGGTCTCCCATCCAAGTACTAACCAGGCCCGACCGTGCTTAGCTTCCGAGATCAGACGAGATCGGGCGTGTTCACGGTGGTGTGGCCGTAAGCAATTGCTCCTGGCACCAGACAGGACTTTAAACAGGAGAAAGGATGATTTTTTTTACCCCAAATGAAAACAGCTTACAGCACCTGGTATTCCCAGGCGGTCTCCCATCAAAGTACTAACCAGGCCCGACCGTGCTTAGCTTCCGAGATCAGACGAGATCGGGCGTGTTCACGGTGGTGTGGCCGTAAGCAATTGCTCCTGGCACCAGACAGGACTTTAAACAGGAGAAAGGATGATTTTTTTTACCCCAAATGAAAATAGCTTACAGCACCTGGTATTCCCAGGCGGTCTCCCATGCAGGTACTAACCAGGCCCGACCGTGCTTAGCTTCCGAGATCAGACGAGATCTGGCGTGTTCGCAGTTGTGTGGCCGTAAGCAAATGCTCCTGGCACCAGACAGGACTTTAAACAGGAGAAAGGATCATTTTTTTTACCCCAAATGAAAATAGCTTACAGCACCTGGTATTCCCAGGCGGTCTCCCATCCAAGTACTAACCAGGCCAGACCGTGCTTAGCTTCCGAGATCAGACGAGATCGGGCGTGTTCATGGTGGTGTGGCCGTAAGCAATGGCTCCTGGCACCAGACAGGACTTTAAACAGGAGAAAGGATGATTTTTTTTACCCCAAATGAAAATAGATTACAGCACCTGGTATTCCCAGGCGGTCTCCCATCCAAGTACTAACCAGACCCGACCGTGCTTAGCTTCCGAGATCAGACGAGATCGGGCGTGTTTACGGTGGTGTGGCCGTAAGCAATTGCTCCTGGCACCAGACAGGACTTTAAACAGGAGAAAGGATGATTTTTTTTACCCCAAATGAAATTAGCTTACAGCACCTGGTATTCCCAGGCGGTCTCCCATCCAGGTACTAACCAGGACCGACCGTGCTTAGCTTCCGAGATCAGACGAGATCGAGCGTGATCGCAGTGGTGTGGCCGTAAGCAATTGCTCCTGGCACCAGACAGGAATTTAAACAGGAGAAAGGATCTTTTTTTTACCCCAAATGAAAATAGATTACAGCACCTGGTATTCCCAGGCGGTCTCCCATCCAAATACTAACCAGGCCTGACCGTGCTCAGCTTCCGAGATCAGACGAGATCGGGCGTGTTCACAGTGGTGTGGCCGTAAGCAATGTCTCCTGGCACCAGACAGGACTTTAAACAGGAGAAAGGATCATTTTTTTTTACCCCAAATGAAAATAGATTACAGCACCTGGTATTCCCAGGCGGTCTCCCATCCAAGTACTAACCAGGCCCGACCGTGCTTAGCTTCCGAGATCAGACGAGATCGGGCGTGTTCACGGTGGTGTGGCCGTAAGCAATTGCTCCTGGCACCAGACAGGACTTTAAACAGGAGAAAGGATCATTTTTTTTACCCCAAATGAAAATAGATTACAGCACCTGGTATTCACAGGCGGTCTCCCATCCAAGTACTAACCAGGCCCGACCGTGCTTAGCTTCCGAGATCAGACGAGATCGGGCGTGTTCACGGTGGTGTGGCCGTAAGCAATTGCTCCTGGCACCAGACAGGACTTTAAACATGAGAAAGGATCATTTTTTTTACCCAAAATGAAAATAGCTTACAGCACCTGGTATTCCCAGGCGGTCTCCCATCCAGGTACTAACCAGGCCCGACCGTGCTTAGCTTCCGAGATCAGACGTGTTCACGGTGGTGTGGCCGTAAGCAATTGCTCCTGGCACCAGACAGGACTTTAAACAGGAGAAAGGATGATTTTTTTTACCCCAAATGAAAATAGCTTACAGCACCTGGTATTCCCAGGCGGTCTCCCATCCAGGTACTAACTAGGCCCGACCGTGCTTAGCTTCCGAGATCAGACGAGATCGGGCGTGTTCGCAGTGGTGTGGCCGTAAGCAATTGCTCCTGGCACCAGACAGGACTTTAAAGAGGAGAAAGGATCATTTTTTTTACCCCAAATGAAAATAGCTTACAGCACCTGGTATTCCCAGGCGGTCTCCCATCCAGGTACTAACCAGGCCCGACTGTGCTTAGCTTCCGAGATCAGACGAGATCGGGCGTGTTCGCAGTGGTGTGGCCGTAAGCAATTGCTCCTTGCACCAGACAGGACTTTAAACAGGAGAAAGGATCATTTTTTTTACCCCAAATGAAAATAGATTACAGCACCTGGTATTCCCAGGCGGTCTCCCATCCAAGTACTATCCAGGCCTGACCCTGCTTAGCTTCCGTTATCAGACGAGATCGGGCGTGTTCACGGTGGTGTGGCCGTAAGCAATTGCTTCGGGCACCAGACAGGACTTTAAACAGGAGAAAGGATGATTTTTTTTACCCCAAATGAAAATAGCTTACAGCACCTGGTATTCCCAGGCGGTCTCCCATCCAGGTACTAACCAGGCCCGACCGTGCTTAGCTTCCGAGATCAGACAAGATCGGGCGTGTTCGCAGTGGTGTGGCCGTAAGCAATTGCTCCTGGCACCAGACAGGACTTTAAACAGGAGAAAGGATCATTTTTTTTACCCCAAATGAAAATAGATCACAGCACCTGGTATTCCCAGGCGGTCCCCCATCCAAGTACTACCCAGGCCCGACCGTGCTTACCTTCCGAGATCAGACGAGATCGGGCGTGTTCACAGTGGTGTGGCCGTAAGCAATTGCTTCGGGCACCAGACAGGACTTTAAACAGGAGAAAGGATGATTTTTTTTACCCCAAATGAAAATAGCTTACAGCACCTGGTATTCCCAGGCGGTCTCCCATCCAGGTACTAACCAGGCCCGACCGTGCATAGCTTCCGAGATCAGACGAGATCGTGCGTGTTCGCAGTGGTGTGGCCGTAAGCAATTGCTCCTGGCACCAGACAGGACTTTAAACAGGAGAAAGGATGATTTTTTTTACCCCAAATGAAAATAGCTTACAGCACCTGGTATTCCCAGGCGGTCTCCCATCCAGGTACTAACCAGGCCCGACCGTGCTTAGCTTCCGAGATCAGACGAGATCGGGCGTGTTCGCAGTGGTGTGGCCGTAAGGAATTGCTCCTGGCACCAGACAGGACTTTAAACAGGAGAAAGGATCATTTTTTTTACCCCAAATGAAAATAGATTACAGCACCTGGTATTCCCAGGCGGTCTCCCATCCAAGTACTAACCAGGCCCGACCGTGCTTAGCTTCCGAGATCAGACGAGATCGGTCGTGTTCACGGTGGTGTGGCCGTAAGCAACTACTCCTGGCACCAGACAGGACTTTAAACAGGAGAAAGGATGATTTTTTTTACCCCAAATGAAAATAGCTTACAGCACCTGGTATTCCCAGGCGGTCTCCCATCCAGGTACTAACCAGGCCCGACCGTGCTTAGCTTCCGAGATCAGACGATATCGGGCGTGTTCGCAGTGGTGTGGACGTAAGCAATTGCTCCTGGCACCAGACAGGACTTTAAACAGGAGAAAGGATGATTTTTTTTACCCCAAATGAAAATAGCTTACAGCACCTGGTATTCCCAGGCGGTCTCCCATCCAGGTACTAACCAGGTCCGACCGTGCTTAGCTTCTGAGATCAGATGAGATCGGGCGTGTTCGCAGTTGTGTGGCCGTAAGCAATTACTCCTGGCACCAGACAGGACTTTAAACAGGAGAAAGGATCATTTTTTTTTACCCCAAATGAAAATAGCTTACAGCACCTGGTATTCGCAGGCGGTCTCCCATCCAGGTACTAACCAGGCCCGACCGTGCTTAGCTTCCGAGATCAGACGAGATCGGGCGTGTTCGCAGTGGTGTGGCCGTAAGCAATTCCTCCTGGCACCAGACAGGACTTTAAACAGGAGAAAGGATCATTTTTTTTACCCCAAATGAAAATAGATTACAGCACCTGGTATTGCCAGGCGGTCTCCCATCCAAGTACTATCCAGGCCTGACCGTGCTTAGCTTCCGAGATCAGACGAGATCGGGCGTGTTCACGGTGGTGTGGCCGTAAGCAATTGCTTCGGGCACCAGACAGGACTTTAAACAGGAGAAAGGATGATTTTTTTTACCCCAAATGAAAATAGCTTACAGCACCTGGTATTCCCAGGCGGTCTCCCATCCAGGTACTAACCAGCCCCGACCGTGCTTAGCTTCCGAGATCAGACGTGTTCGCCGTGGTGTGGCCGTAAGCAATTGCTCCTGGCACCAGACAGGACTTTAAACAGGAGAAAGGATCATTTTTTTTACCCCAAATGAAAATAGATTACAGCACCTGGTATTCCCAGGCGGTTTCCCATCCAAGTACTAACCAGGCCCGACCGTGCTTAGCTTCCGAGATCAGACGAGATCGGGCGTGTTCACGGTGGTGTGGCCGTAAGCAATTACTCCTGGCACCAGACAGGACTTTAAACAGGAGAAAGGATGATTTTTTTTACCCCAAATGAAAATAGCTTACAGCACCTGGTATTCCCAGGCGGTCTCCCATCCAGGTACTAACCAGGCCCGACCGTGCTTAGCTTCCGAGATCAGACAAGATCGGGCGTGTTCGCAGTGGTGTGGCCGTAAGCAATTGCTCCTGGCACCAGACAGGACTTTAAACAGGAGAAAGGATCATTTTTTTTACCCCAAATGAAAATAGATCACAGCACCTGGTATTCCCAGGCGGTCCCCCATCCAAGTACTACCCAGGCCCGACCGTGCTTACCTTCCGAGATCAGACGAGATCGGGCGTGTTCACTGTGGTGTGGCCGTAAGCAATTGCTTCGGGCACCAGACAGGACTTTAAACAGGAGAAAGGATGATTTTTTTTACCCCAAATGAAAACAGCTTACAGCACCTGCTATTCCCAGGCGGTCTCCCATCCAGGTACTAACCAGGCCCGACCGTGCTTAGCTTCCGAGATCAGACGAGATCGTGCGTGTTCGCAGTGGTGTGGCCGTAAGCAATTTCTCCTGGCACCAGACAGGACTTTAAACAGGAGAAAGGATGATTTTTTTTACCCCAAATGAAAATAGATTACAGCACCTGGTATTCCCAGGCGGTCTCCCATCCAAGTACTAACCAGGCCCGACCGTGCTTAGCTTCCGAGATCAGACGAGATTGGGCGTGTTCACGGTGGTGTGGCCGTAAGCAATTGCTCCTGGCACCAGACAGGACTTTAAACAGGAGAAAGGATGATTTTTTTTACCCCAAATGAAAATAGATTACAACACCTGGTATTCCCAGGCGGTCTCCCATCCAAGTACTAACCAGGCCCGACCGTGCTTAGCTTCCGAGATCAGACGAGATCGGTCGTGTTCAAGGTGGTGTGGCCGTAAGCAACTGCTCCTGGCACCAGACAGGACTTTAAACAGGAGAAAGGATGATTTTTTTTACCCCAAATGAAAATAGCTTACAGCACCTGGTATTCCCAGGCGGTCTCCCATCCAGGTACTAACCAAGCCGACCGTGCTTAGCTTCCGAGATCAGACGAGATCGGGCGTGTTCGCAGTGGTGTGGCCGTGAGCAATTGCTCCTGGCACCAGACAGGACTTTAAACAGGAGAAAGGATCATTTTTTTTACCCCAAATGAAAACAGATTACAGCACCTGGTATTCCCAGGCGGTCTCCCATCCAAGTACTATCCAGGCCTGACCGTGCTTACCTTCCGAGATCAGACGAGATCGGGCGTGTTCACTGTGGTGTGGCCGTAAGCAATTGCTTCGGGCACCAGACAGGACTTTAAACAGGAGAAAGGATGATTTTTTTTACCCCAAATGAAAATAGCTTACAGCACCTGGTATTCCCAGACGGTCTCCCATCCAGGTACTAACCAGGCCCGACCGTGCTTAGCTTCCGAGATCAGACGAGATCGTGCGTGTTCGCAGTGGTGTGGCCGTAAGCAATTGCTCCTGGCACCAGACAGGACTTTAAACAGGAGAAAGGATGATTTTTTTTTACCCCAAATGAAAATAGATTACAGCACCTGGTGTTCCCAGGCGGTCTCCCATCCAAGTACTAACCAGGCCCGACCGTGCTTAGCTTCCGAGATCAGACGAGATCGGGCGTGTTAACGGTGGTGTGGCCGTAAACAATTGCTCCTGGCACCAGACAGGACTTTAAACAGGAGAAAGGATGATTTTTTTTACCCCAAATGAAAATAGATTACAGCACCTGGTATTCCCAGGCGGTCTCCCATCCAGGTACTAACCAGCCCCGACCGTGCTTAGCTTCCGAGATCAGACGTGTTCGCCGTGGTGTGGCCGTAAGCAATTGCTCCTGGCACCAGACAGGACTTTAAACAGGAGAAAGGATCATTTTTTTTACCCCAAATGAAAATAGATTACAGCACCTGGTATTCCCAGGCGGTTTCCCATCCAAGTACTAACCAGGCCCGACCGTGCTTAGCTTCCGAGATCAGACGAGATCGGGCGTGTTCACGGTGGTGTGGCCGTAAGCAATTACTCCTGGCACCAGACAGGACTTTAAACAGGAGAAAGGATGATTTTTTTTACCCCAAATGAAAATAGCTTACAGCACCTGGTATTCCCAGGCGGTCTCCCATCCAGGTACTAACCAGGCCCGACCGTGCTTAGCTTCCGAGATCAGACAAGATCGGGCGTGTTCGCAGTGGTGTGGCCGTAAGCAATTGCTCCTGGCACCAGACAGGACTTTAAACAGGAGAAAGGATCATTTTTTTTACCCCAAATGAAAATAGATCACAGCACCTGGTATTCCCAGGCGGTCCCCCATCCAAGTACTACCCAGGCCCGACCGTGCTTACCTTCCGAGATCAGACGAGATCGGGCGTGTTCACTGTGGTGTGGCCGTAAGCAATTGCTTCGGGCACCAGACAGGACTTTAAACAGGAGAAAGGATGATTTTTTTTACCCCAAATGAAAACAGCTTACAGCACCTGCTATTCCCAGGCGGTCTCCCATCCAGGTACTAACCAGGCCCGACCGTGCTTAGCTTCCGAGATCAGACGAGATCGTGCGTGTTCGCAGTGGTGTGGCCGTAAGCAATTTCTCCTGGCACCAGACAGGACTTTAAACAGGAGAAAGGATGATTTTTTTTACCCCAAATGAAAATAGATTACAGCACCTGGTATTCCCAGGCGGTCTCCCATCCAAGTACTAACCAGGCCCGACCGTGCTTAGCTTCCGAGATCAGACGAGATTGGGCGTGTTCACGGTGGTGTGGCCGTAAGCAATTGCTCCTGGCACCAGACAGGACTTTAAACAGGAGAAAGGATGATTTTTTTTACCCCAAATGAAAATAGATTACAACACCTGGTATTCCCAGGCGGTCTCCCATCCAAGTACTAACCAGGCCCGACCGTGCTTAGCTTCCGAGATCAGACGAGATCGGTCGTGTTCAAGGTGGTGTGGCCGTAAGCAACTGCTCCTGGCACCAGACAGGACTTTAAACAGGAGAAAGGATGATTTTTTTTACCCCAAATGAAAATAGCTTACAGCACCTGGTATTCCCAGGCGGTCTCCCATCCAGGTACTAACCAAGCCGACCGTGCTTAGCTTCCGAGATCAGACGAGATCGGGCGTGTTCGCAGTGGTGTGGCCGTAAGCAATTGCTTCGGGCACCAGACAGGACTTTAAACAGGAGAAAGGATGATTTTTTTTACCCCAAATGAAAATAGCTTACAGCACCTGGTATTCCCAGACGGTCTCCCATCCAGGTACTAACCAGGCCCGACCGTGCTTAGCTTCCGAGATCAGACGAGATCGTGCGTGTTCGCAGTGGTGTGGCCGTAAGCAATTGCTCCTGGCACCAGACAGGACTTTAAACAGGAGAAAGGATGATTTTTTTTTACCCCAAATGAAAATATATTACAGCACCTGGTGTTCCCAGGCGGTCTCCCATCCAAGTACTAACCAGGCCCGACCGTGCTTAGCTTCCGAGATCAGACGAGATCGGGCGTGTTAACGGTGGTGTGGCCGTAAACAATTGCTCCTGGCACCAGACAGGACTTTAAACAGGAGAAAGGATGATTTTTTTTACCCCAAATGAAAATAGATTACAGCACCTGGTATTCCCAGGCGGTCTCCCATCCAAGTACTAACCAGGCCCGACCGTGCTCAGCTTCCTAGATCAGACGAGATCTGGCGTGTTCACGGTGGTGTGGCCGTAAGCAATTACTCCTGGCACCAGACAGGACTTTAAACAGGAGAAAGGATTAATTTTTTTGCCCCAAATGAAAATAGCTTACAGCACCTGGTATTCCCAGGCGGTCTCCCATCCAGGTACTAACCAGGCCCGACCGTGCTTAGCTTCCGAGATCAGACGAGATCGGGCGTGTTCGCAGTGGTGTGGCCGTAAGCAATTGCTCCTGGCACCAGACAGGACTTTAAACAGGAGAAAGGATCATTTTTTTTTACCCCAAATGAAAATAGCTTACAGCACCTGGTATTCGCAGGCGGTCTCCCATCCAGGTACTAACCAGGCCCGACCGTGCTTAGCTTCCGAGATCAGACGAGATCGGGCGTGTTCGCAGTGGTGTGGCCGTAAGCAATTCCTCCTGGCACCAGACAGGACTTTAAACAGGAGAAAGGATCATTTTTTTTACCCCAAATGAAAATAGATTACAGCACCTGGTATTGCCAGGCGGTCTCCCATCCAAGTACTATCCAGGCCTGACCGTGCTTAGCTTCCGAGATCAGACGAGATCGGGCGTGTTCACGGTGGTGTGGCCGTAAGCAATTGCTTCGGGCACCAGACAGGACTTTAAACAGGAGAAAGGATGATTTTTTTTACCCCAAATGAAAATAGCTTACAGCACCTGGTATTCCCAGGCGGTCTCCCATCCAGGTACTAACCAGCCCCGACCGTGCTTAGCTTCCGAGATCAGACGTGTTCGCAGTGGTGTGGCCTTAAGCAATTGCTCCTGGCACCAGACAGGACTTTAAACAGGAGAAAGGATCATTTTTTTTTACCCCAAATGAAAACAGCTTACAGCACCTGGTATTCCCAGGCGGTCTCCCATCCAGGTACTAACCAGGCCCGACCGTGCATAGCTTCCGAGATCAGACGAGATTGGGCGTGTTCGCAGTGGTGTGGCCGTAAGCAATTGCTCCTGGCACCAGACAGGACTTTAAACAGGAGAAAGGATCATTTTTTTTACCCCAAATGAAAATAGATTACAGCACCTGGTATTGCCAGGCCGTCTCCCATCCAAGTACTATCCAGGCCTGACCGTGCTTAGCTTCCGAGATCAGACGACATCGGGCGTGTTCACGGTGGTGTGGCCGTAAGCAATTGCTCCTGGCACCAGACAGGACTTTAAACAGGAGAAAGGATGATTTTTTTTACCCCAAATGAAAATAGCTTACAGCACCTGGTATTCCCAGGCGGTCTCCCATCCAGGTACTAACCAGCCCCGACCGTGCTTAGCTTCCGAGATCAGACGAGATCGGGCGTGTTCG
Source organism: Micromesistius poutassou (assembly GCF_964030765.1). Lineage (NCBI taxonomy): Eukaryota > Metazoa > Chordata > Actinopteri > Gadiformes > Gadidae > Micromesistius > Micromesistius poutassou. Next base: position 20,412,550 of record NC_140271.1, on the reverse strand, counting down.
CAGTGGTGTGGCCGTAAGCAATTGCTCCTGGCACCAGACAGGACTTTAAACAGGAGAAAGGATGATTTTTTTTTACCCCAAATGAAAATAGCTTACAGCACCTGGTATTCCCAGGCGGTCTCCCATCCAGGTACTAACCAGGCCCGACCGCGCTTAGCTTCCGAGATCAGACGAGATCGGGCGTGTTCGCAGTGGTGTGGCCTTAAGCAATTGCTCCTGGCACCAGACAGGACTTTAAACAGGAGAAAGGATCATTTTTTTTACCCCAAATGAAAATAGCTTACAGCACCTGGTATTCCCAGGCGGTCTCCCATCCAGGTACTAACCAGGCCCGACCGTGCTTAACTTCCGAGATCAGACGAGATCGGGCGTGTTCGCAGTGGTGTGGCCGTAAGCAATTGCTCCTGGCACCAGACAGGACTTTAAACAGGAGAAAGGATCATTTTTTTTACCCCAAATGAAAATAGATTACAGCACCTGGTATTCCCAGGCGGTCTCCCATCCAAGTACTAACCAGGCCCGACCGTGCTTAGCTTCCGAGTTCAGACGAGATTGGGCGTGTTCACGGTGGTGTGGCCGTAAGCAATTGCTCCTGGCACCAGACATGACTTTAAACAGGAGAACGGATCATTTTTTTTACCCCAAATGAAAATAGATTACAGCACCTGGTATTCCCAGGCGGTCTCCCATCCAAGTACTAACCAGGCCCGACCGTGTTTAGCTTCCGAGATCAGACGAGATCGGGCGTGTTCCCGGTGGTGTGGCCGTAAGCAATTGCTCCTGGCACCAGACAGGACTTTAAACAGGAGAAAGGATAATTTTTTTTACCCCAAATGAAAATAGCTTACAGCACCTGGTATTCCCAGGCGGTCTCCCATCCAGGTACTAACCAGGCCCGACCGTGCTTAGCTTCCAAGATCAGACGATATCGGGCGTGTTCGCAGTGGTGTGGCCGTAAGCAATTGCTCCTGGCACCAGACAGGACTTTAAACAGGAGAAAGGATGATTTTTTTTTACCCCAAATGAAAATAGCTTACAGCACCTGGTATTCCCAGGCGGTCTCCCATCCAGGTACTAACCAGGCCCGACCGCGCTTAGCTTCCGAGATCAGACGAGATCGGGCGTGTTCGCAGTGGTGTGGCCTTAAGCAATTGCTCCTGGCACCAGACAGGACTTTAAACAGGAGAAAGGATCATTTTTTTTACCCCAAATGAAAATAGCTTACAGCACCTGGTATTCCCAGGCGGTCTCCCATCCAGGTACTAACCAGGCCCGACCGTGCTTAACTTCCGAGATCAGACGAGATCGGGCGTGTTCGCAGTGGTGTGGCCGTAAGCAATTGCTCCTGGCACCAGACAGGACTTTAAACAGGAGAAAGGATCATTTTTTTTACCCCAAATGAAAATAGATTACAGCACCTGGTATTCCCAGGCGGTCTCCCATCCAAGTACTAACCAGGCCCGACCGTGCTTAGCTTCCGAGTTCAGACGAGATCGGGCGTGTTCACGGTGGTGTGGCCGTAAGCAATTGCTCCTGGCACCAGACATGACTTTAAACAGGAGAACGGATCATTTTTTTTACCCCAAATGAAAATAGATTACAGCACCTGGTATTCCCAGGCGGTCTCCCATCCAAGTACTAACCAGGCCCGACCGTGTTTAGCTCCGAGATCAGACGAGATCGGGCGTGTTCCCGGTGGTGTGGTCGTAAGCAATTGCTCCTGGCACCAGACAGGACTTTAAACAGGAGAAAGGATAATTTTTTTTACCCCAAATGAAAATAGCTTACAGCACCTGGTATTCCCAGGCGGTCTCCCATCCATGTACTAACCAGGCCCGACCGTGCTTAGCTTCCAAGATCAGACGATATCGGGCGTGTTCGCAGTGGTGTGGCCGTAAGCAATTGCTCCTGGCACCAGACAGGACTTTAAACAGGAGAAAGGATGATTTTTTTTACCCCAAATGAGAATAGATTACAGCACCTGTTATTCCCAGGCGGTCTCCCATCCAAGTACTAACCAGGCCCGACCGTGCTTAGCTTCCGAGATCAGACGAGATTGGGCGTGTTCACGGTGGTGTGGCCGTAAGCAATTGCTCCTGGCACCAGACAGGACTTTAAACAGGAGAAAGGATGATTTTTTTTACCCCAAATGAAAATAGATTACAGCACCTGGTATTCCCAGGCGGTATCCCATCCAAGTACTAACCAGGCCCGACTGTGCTAAGCTTCCGAGATCAGACGAGATCGGGCGTGTTCCCGGTGGTGTGGCCGTAAGGAATCGCTCCTGGCACCAGACAGGACTTTAAACAGGAGAAAGGATGATTTTTTTTAGCCCAAATGAAAATAGCTTACAGCACCTGGTATTCCCAGGCGGTCTCCCATCCAGGTACTAACCAGTCGCGACCGTGCTTAGCTTCCGAGATCAGACGAGATCGGGCGTGTTCACGGTGGTGTGGCCGTAAGCAATTGCTCCTGGCACCAGACAGGACTTTAAACAGGAGAAAGGATGATTTTTTTTAGCCCAAATGAAAATAGCTTACAGCACCTGGTATTCCCAGGCGGTCTCCCATCCAGGTACTAACCAGTCGCGACCGTGCTTAGCTTCCGAGATCAGACGAGATCGGGCGTGTTCGCAGTGGTGTGGCCGTAAGCAATTACTCCTGGCACCAGACAGGACTTTAAACAGGAGAAAGGATCATTTTTTTTACCCCAAATGAAAATAGATTACAGCACCTGGTATTCCCAGGCGGTCTCCCATCCAAGTACTAACCAGGCCCGACCGTGCTTAGCTTCCGAGTTCAGACGAGATTGGGCGTGTTCACGGTGGTGTGCCCGTAAGCAATTGCTCCTGGCACCAGACAGGACTTTAAACAGGAGAAAGGATGATTTTTTTTACCCCGAATGAAAATAGCTTACAGCACCTGGTATTCCCAGGCGGTCTCCCATCCAGGTACTAACCAGTCGCGACCGTGCTTAGCTTCCGAGATCAGACGAGATCGGGCGTGTTCACGGTGGTGTGGCCGTAAGCAATTGCTCCTGGCACCAGACAGGACTTTAAACAGGAGAAAGGATGATTTTTTTTACCCCAAATGAAAATAGCTTACAGCACCTGGTATTCCCAGGCGGTCTCCCATCCAGGTACTAACCAGGCCCGACCGTGCTTAGCTGCCGAGATCAGACGAGATCGGGCGTGTTCGCAATGGTGTGGCCGTAAGCAATTGCTCCTGGCACCAGACAGGACTTTAAACAGGAGAAAGGATCATTTTTTTTACCCCAAATGAAAATAGCTTACAGCACCTGGTATTCCCAGGCGGTGTCCCATCCAGGTACTAACCAGGCCCGACCGTGCTTAGCTTACGAGATCAGACGAGATCGGGCGTGTTCGCAGTGGTGTGGCCGTAAGCAATTGCTCCTGGCACCAGACATGACTTTAAACAGGAGAACGGATCATTTTTTTTACCCCAAATGAAAATAGATTACAGCACCTGGTATTCCCAGGCGGTCTCCCATCCAAGTACTAACCAGGCCCGACCGTGCTTAGCTTCCGAGATCAGACGAGATCGGGCGTGTTCGCAGTGGTGTGGCCGTAAGCAATTACTCCTGGCACCAGACAGGACTTTAAACAGGAGAAAGGATCATTTTTTTTACCCCAAATGAAAATAGATTACAGCACCTGGTATTCCCAGGCGGTCTCCCATCCAAGTACTAACCAGGCCCGACCGTGCTTAGCTTCCGAGTTCAGACGAGATTGGGCGTGTTCACGGTGGTGTGCCCGTAAGCAATTGCTCCTGGCACCAGACAGGACTTTAAACAGGAGAAAGGATGATTTTTTTTACCCCGAATGAAAATAGCTTACAGCACCTGGTATTCCCAGGCGGTCTCCCATCCAGGTACTAACCAGGCCCGAACGTGCTTAGCTTCCGAGATCAGACGAGATCGAGCGTGATCGCAGTGGTGTGGCCGTAAGCAATTGCTCCTGGCACCAGACAGGACTTTAAACAGGAGAAAGGATCTTTTTTTTACCCCAAATGAAAATAGATTACAGCACCTGGTATTCCCAGGCGGTCTCCCATCCAAATACTAACCAGGCCTGACCGTGCTCAGCTTCCGAGATCAGACGAGATCGGGCGTGTTCACGGTGGTGTGGCCGTAAGCAATTGCTCCTGGCACCAGACAGGACTTTAAACAGGAGAAAGGATCATTTTTTTTACCCCAAATGAAAATAGATTACAGCACCTGGTATTCCCAGGCGGTCTCCCATCCAAGTATTAACCAGGCCCGACCGTGCTTAGCTTCCGAGATCAGACGAGATCGGGCGTGTTCGCAGTGGTGTGGCCGTAAGCAATTTCTCCTGGCACCAGACAGGACTTTAAACAGGAGAAAGGATCATTTTTTTTACCCCAAATGAAAATAAATTACAGCACCTGGTATTCCCAGGCGGTCTCCCATACAAGTACTAACCATGCCCGACCGTGCTTAGCTTCCGAGATCAGACGAGATCGGGCGTGTTCACGGTGGTGTAGCCGTAAGCAATTGCTCCTGGCACCAGACAGGACTTTAAACAGGAGAAAGGATGATTTTTTTTACCCCAAATGAAAATAGCTTACAGCACCTGGTATTCCGAGGCGGTCTCCCATCCAAGTACTAACCAGGCCCGACCGTGCTTAGCTTCCGAGATCAGACGAGATCGGGCGTGTTCATGGTGGTGTGGCCGTAAGCAAATGCTCCTGGCACCAGACAGGACTTTAAACAGGAGAATGGATGATTTTTTTTACCCCAAATGAAAATAGCTTACAGCACCTGGTATTCCCAGGCGGTCTCCCATCCAGGTACTTACCAGGCCCGACCGTGCATAGCTTCCGAGATCAGACGAGATCGGGCGTGTTCGCAGTTGTGTGGCCGTAAGCAATTGCTCCTGGCACCAGACAGGACTTTAAACAGGAGAAAGGATCATTTTTTTTACCCCAAATGAAAATAAATTACAGCACCTGGTATTCACAGGCGGTCTCCCATACAAGTACTATCCAGGCCCGACCGTGCTTAGCTTCCGAGATCAGACGAGATCGGGCGTGTTCACGGTGGTGTGGCCGTAAGCAATTGCTTCTGGCACCAGACAGGACTTTAAACAGGAGAAAGGATGATTTTTTTTACCCCAAATGAAAATAGCTTACAGCACCTGGTATTCCCAGGCGGTCTCCCATCCAGGTACTAACCAGGCCTGACCGTGCTTAGCTTCCGAGATCGGGCGTTTTCGCAGTTGTGTGGCCGTAAGCAAATGCTCCTGGCACCAGACAGGACTTTAAACAGGAGAAAGGATCATTTTTTTTACCCCAAATGAAAATAGATTACAGCACCTGGTATTCCCAGGCGGTCTCCCATCCAAGTACTAACCAGGCCCGACCGTGCTTAGCTTCCGAGATCAGACGAGATCGGGCGTGTTCACGGTGGTGTGGCCGTAAGCAATTGCTCCTGGCACCAGACAGGACTTTAAACAGGAGAAAGGATGATTTTTTTTTACACCAAATGAAAATAGCTTACAGCACCTGGTATTCCCAGGCGGTCTCCCATCCAGGTACTAACCAGGCCCGACCGTGCTTAGCTTCCGAGATCAGACGAGATCGGGCGTGTTCCCAGTGGTGTGGCCTTAAGCAATTGCTCCTGGCACCAGACAGGACTTTAAACAGGAGAAAGGATCATTTTTTTTTACCCCAAATGAAAATAGATTACAGCACCTGGTAATCCCAGGCGGTCTCCCATCCAAGTACTAACCAGGCCCCACCGTGCTTAGCTTCCGAGATCAGACGAGATCGGGCGTATTCACGGTGGTGTGGCCATAAGCAATTGCTCCTGGCACCAGACAGGACTTTAAACAGGAGAAAGGATGATTTTTTTTACCCAAATGAAAACACAATTATAGCACCTGTTATTCCCAGGCGGTCTCCCATCCAAGTACTAACCAGGCCCGACCTTGCTTAGCTTCCGAGATCAGACGAGATCGGGCGTGTTCACGGTGGTGTGGCCGTAAGCAGTTGCTCCTGGCACCAGACAGGACTTTAAACAGGAGAAAGGATCATTTTTTTTTACCCCAAATGAAAATAGCTTACAGCACCTGGTATTCCCAGGGGGTCTCCCATCCAGGTACTGACCTGGCCCGACCGTGCTTAGCTTCCGAGATCAGACGAGATCGGGCGTGTTCGCAGTGGTGTGGCCGTAAGCAATTGCTCCTGGCACCAGACAGGACTTTAAACAGGAGAAAGGATCATTTTTTTTTACCCCAAATGAAAACACAATTACAGCACCTGTTATTCCCAGGCGGTGTCCCATCCAAGTACTAACCAGGCCCGACCGTGCATAGCTTCCGAGATCAGACTAGATCGGGCGTGTTCGCAGTGGTGTGGCCGTAAGCAATTGCTCCTGGCACCAGACAGGACTTTAAACAGGAGAAAGGATAATTTTTTTTACCCCAAATGAAAACACAATTACAGCACCTGTTATTCCCAGGCGGTGTCCCATCCAAGTACTAACCAGGCCCGACCTTGCTTAGCTACCGAGATCAGACAAGATCGGGCGTGTTCACGGTGGTGTGGCCGTAAGCAGTTGCTCCTGGCACCAGACAGGACTTTAAACAGGAGAAAGGATGATTTTTTTTACCCCAAATGAACATAGCTTACAGCACCTGGTATTCCCAGGCGGTCTCCCATCCAGGTACTAACCTGGCCCGACCGTGCTTAGCTTCCGAGATCAGTCGAGATCGGGCGTGTTCGCAGTGGTGTGGCCGTAAGCAATTGCTCCTGGCACCAGACAGGACTTTAAACAGGAGAAAGGATGATTTTTTTTACCCCAAATGAAAATAGATTACAGCACCTGGTATTCCCAGGCGGTCTCCCATCCAGGTACTAACCAGGCCCGACCGTGCATAGCTTCCGAGATCAGACGAGATCGGGCGTGTTCGCAGTGGTGTGGCCGTAAGCAATTGCTCCTGGCACCAGACAGGACTTTAAAAAGGAGAAAGGATCATTTTTTTTACCCCAAATGAAAATAGATTACAGCACCTGGTATTCCCAGGGGGTCTCCCATCCAAGTACTAACCAGGCCCCACCGTGCTTAGCTTCCGAGATCAGACGAGATCGGGCGTGTTCACGGTGGTGTGGCCATAAGCTTTTGCTCCTGGCACCAGACAGGACTTTAAACAGGAGAAAGGATGATTTTTTTTACCCCAAATGAAAATAGCTTACCGCACCTGGTATTCCCAGGCGGTCTCCCATCCAGGTACTAACCAGGCCCGACCGTGCTTAGCTTCTGAGATCGGGCGTTTTCGCAGTTGTGTGGCCGTAAGCAAATGCTCCTGGCACCAGACAGGACTTTAAACAGGAGAAAGGATCATTTTTTTTACCCCAAATGAAAATAGATTACAGCACCTGGTATTCCCAGGCGATCTCCCATCCAAGTACTAACCAGGCCCGACCGTGCTTAGCTTCCGAGATCAGACGAGATCGGGCGTGTTCACGGTGGTGTGGCCGTAAGCAATTGCTCCTGGCACCAGACAGGACTTTAAACAGGAGAAAGGATGATTTTTTTTTACACCAAATGAAAATAGCTTACAGCACCTGGTATTCCCAGGCGGTCTCCCATCCAGGTACTAACCAGGCCCGACCGTGCTTAGCTTCTGAGATCAGATGAGATCGGGCGTGTTCCCAGTGGTGTGGCCTTAAGCAATTGCTCCTGGCACCAGACAGGACTTTAAACAGGAGAAAGGATCATTTTTTTTACCCCAAATGAAAATAGATTACAGCACCTGGTAATCCCAGGCGGTCTCCCATCCAAGTACTAACCAGGCCCCACCGTGCTTAGCTTCCGAGATCAGACGAGATCGGGCGTGTTCACGGTGGTGTAGCCGTAAGCAATTGCTTCTGGCACCAGACAGGACTTTAAACAGGAGAAAGGATGATTTTTTTTACCCCAAATGAAAATAGCTTACAGCACCTGGTATTCCCAGGCGGTCTCCCATCCAGGTACTAACCAGGCCTGACCGTGCTTAGCTTCCGAGATCGGGCGTTTTCGCAGTTGTGTGGCCGTAAGCAAATGCTCCTGGCACCAGACAGGACTTTAAACAGGAGAAAGGATCATTTTTTTTACCCCAAATGAAAATAGATTACAGCACCTGGTATTCCCAGGCGGTCTCCCATCCAAGTACTAACCAGGCCCGACCATGCTTAGCTTCCGAGATCAGACGAGATCGGGCGTGTTCACAGTGGTGTGGCCGTAAGCAATTGCTCCTGGCACCAGACAGGACTTTAAACAGGAGAAAGGATCATTTTTTTTTACCCCAAATGAAAATAGATTAGAGCACCTGGTATTCCCAGGCGGTCTCCCATCCAAGTACTAACCAGGCCCGACCGTGCTTAGTTACCGAGATCAGACGAGATCGGGCGTGTTCACGGTGGTGTGGCCGTAAGCAATTGCTCCTGGCACCAGACAGGACTTTAAACAGGAGAAAGGAAGATTTTTTTTACCCCAAATGAAAATAGCTTACAGCACCTGGTATTCCCACGCGGTCTCCCATCCAAGTACTAACCTGGCCCCACCGTGCTTAGCTTCCGAGATCAGTAGAGATCGGGCGTGTTCGCAGTGGTGTGGCCGTAAGCAATTACTCCTGGCACCAGACAGGACTTTAAACAGGAGAAAGGATGATTTTTTTTACCCCAAATGAAAATAGTTTACAGCACCTGGTATTCCCAGGCGGTCTCCCATCCAGGTACTGACCTGGCCCGACCGTGCTTAGCTTCCGAGATCAGACGAGATCGGGCGTGTTCGCAGTGGTGTGGCCGTAAGCAATTGCTCCTGGCACCAGACAGGACTTTAAACAGGAGAAAGGATGATTTTTTTTACCCCAAATGAAAATAGATTACAGCACCTGGTATTCCCAGGCGGTCTCCCATCCAGGTACTAACCAGGCCCGACCGTGCATAGCTTCCGAGATCAGACGAGATCGGGCGTGTTCGCAGTGGTGTGGCCGTAAGCAATTGCTCCTGGCACCAGACAGGACTTTAAACAGGAGAAAGGATCATTTTTTTTACCCCAAATGAAAACACAATTACAGCACCTGTTATTCCCAGGCGGTGTCCCATCCAAGTACTAACCAGGCCCGACCTTGCTTAGCTTCCGAGATCAGACGAGATCGGGCGTGTTCACGGTGGTGTGGCCGTAAGCAGTTGCTCCTGGCACCAGACAGGACTTTAAACAGGAGAAAGGATCATTTTTTTTTACCCCAAATGGAAATAGATTACAGCACCTGGTATTCCCAGGCGGTCTCCCATCCAAGTACTAACCAGGCCCGACCTTGCTTAGCTTCCGAGATCAGGCGAGATCGGGCGTGTTCGCAGTGGTGTGGCCGTAAGCAATTGCTCCTGGCACCAGACAGGACTTTAAAAAGGAGAAAGGATAAATTTTTTTACCCCAAATGAAAATAGATTACAGCACCTGGTATTCCCAGGCGGTCTCCCATCCAAGTACTAACCAGGCCCCACCGTGCTTAGCTTCCGAGATCAGACGAGATCGGGCGTGTTCACGGTGGTGTGGCCGTAAGCATTTGCTCCTGACACCAGACAGGACTTTAAACAGGAGAAAGGATGATTTTTTTTACCCCAAATGAAAATAGCTTACAGCACCTGGTATTCCCAGGCGGTCTCCCATCCAGGTACTAACCAGGCCCGACCGTGCTTAGCTTCCGAGATCAGACGTGTTCGCAGTGGTGTGGCCGTAAGCAATTGCTCCTGGCACCAGACAGGACTTTAAACAGGAGAAAGGATCTTTTTTTTACCCCAAATGAAAATAGATTACAGCACCTGGTATTCCCAGGCGGTCTCCCATCCAAATACTAACCAGGCCTGACCGTGCTCAGCTTCCGAGATCAGACGAGATCGGGCGTGTTCACGGTGGTGTGGCCGTAAGCAATGGCTCCTGGCACCAGACAGGACTTTAAACAGGAGAAAGGATCATTTTTTTTACCCCAAATGAAAATAGATTACAGCACCTGGTATCCCCAGGCGGTCTCCCATCCAAGTACTAACCAGGCCCGACCGTGCTTAGCTTCCGAGATCAGACGAGATCGGGCGTGTTCACGGTGGTGTGGCCGTAAGCAATTGCTCCTGGCAACAGACAGGACTTTAAACAGGAGAAAGGATGATTTTTTTTACCCCAAATGAAAATAGCTTACAGCAACTGGTATTCCCAGGCGGTCTCCCATCCAGGTACTTACCAGGCCCGACCGTGCATAGCTTCCGAGATCAGACTAGATCGGGCGTGTTCGCAGTTGTGTGGCCGTAAGCAATTGCTCCTGGCACCAGACAGGACTTTAAACAGGAGAAAGGATCATTTTTTTTACCCCAAATGAAAATAGATTACAGCACCTGGTATTCCCAGGCGGTCTCCCATCCAAGTACTAACCAGGCCCGACCGTGCTTAGCTTCCGAGATCAGGTGTGTTCACGGTGGTGTGGCCGTAAGCAATTACTCCTGGCACCAGACAGGACTTTAAACAGGAGAAAGGATGATTTTTTTTACCCCAAATGAAAATAGCTTACAGCACCTGGTATTCCCAGGCGGTCTCCCATCCAGGTACTAACCAGGCCCGACCGTGCTTAGCTTCCGAGATCAGACGAGATCGGGCGTGTTCGCGGTGGTGTGGCCGTAAGCAATTGCTCCTGGCACCAGACAGGACTTTAAACAGGAGAAAGGATGATTTTTTTTACCCCAAATGAAAATAGCTTACAGCACCTGGTATTCCCAGACGGTCTCCCATCCAGGTACTAACCTGGCACGACCGTGCTTAGCTTCCGAGATCAGACGAGATCGGGCGTGTTCGCAGTGGTGTGGCCGGAAGGAATTGCTCCTGGCACCAGACAGGACTTTAAACAGGAGAAAGGATGATTTTTTTTACACCAAATGAAAATAGCTTACAGCACCTGGTATTCCCAGGCGGTCTCCCATCAAAGTACTAACCAGGCCCGACCGTGCTTAGCTTCCGAGATCAGACGAGATAGGGCGTGTTCACGGTGGTGTGGCCGTAAGCAATTGCTCCTGGCACCAGACAGGACTTTAAACAGGAGAAAGGATGATTTTTTTTACCCCAAATGAAAATAGCTTACAGCACCTGGTATTCCCAGGCGGTCTCCCATGCAGGTACTAACCAGGCCCGACCGTGCTTAGCTTCCGAGATCAGACGAGATCGGGCGTGTTCGCAGTTGTGTGGCCGTAAGCAAATGCTCCTGGCACCAGACAGGACTTTAAACAGGAGAAAGGATCATTTTTTTTACCCCAAAAGAAAATAGCTTACAGCACCTGGTATTCCCAGGCGGTCTCCCATCCAAGTACTAACCAGGCCAGACCGTGCTTAGCTTCCGAGATCAGACGAGATCGGGCGTGTTCACGGTGGTGTGGCCGTAAGCAATTGCTCCTGGCACCAGACAGGACTTTAAACAGGAGAAAGGATGATTTTTTTTACCCCAAATGAAAATAGATTACAGCACCTGGTATTCCCAGGCGGTCTCCCATCCAAGTACTAACCAGACCCGACCGTGCTTAGCTTCCGAGATCAGACGAGATCGGGCGTGTTTACGGTGGTGTGGCCGTAAGCAATTGCTCCTGGCACCAGACAGGACTTTAAACAGGAGAAAGGATGATTTTTTTTACCCCAAATGAAATTAGCTTACAGCACCCGGTATTCCCAGGCGGTCTCCCATCCAGGTACTAACCAGGCTCGACCGTGCTTAGCTTCCGAGATCAGACGAGATCGAGCGTGATCGCAGTGGTGTGGCCGTAAGCAATTGCTCCTGGCACCAGACAGGACTTTAAACAGGAGAAAGGATCTTTTTTTTACCCCAAATGAAAATAGATTACAGCACCTGGTATTCCCAGGCGGTCTCCCATCCAAATACTAACCAGGCCTGACCGTGCTCAGCTTCCGAGATCAGACGAGATCGGGCGTGTTCACGGTGGTGTGGCCGTAAGCAATGGCTCCTGGCACCAGACAGGACTTTAAACAGGAGAAAGGATCATTTTTTTTACCCCAAATGAAAATAGATTACAGCCCCTGGTATTCCCAGGCGGTCTCCCATCCAAGTACTAACCAGGCCCGACCGTGCTTAGCTTCCGAGATCAGACGAGATCGGGCGTGTTCACGGTGGTGTGGCCGTAAGCAATTGCTCCTGGCAACAGACAGGACTTTAAACAGGAGAAAGGATGATTTTTTTTACCCCAAATGAAAATAGCTTACAGCAACTGGTATTCCCAGGCGGTCTCCCATCCAGGTACTTACCAGGCCCGACCGTGCATAGCTTCCGAGATCAGACTAGATCGGGCGTGTTCGCAGTTGTGTGGCCGTAAGCAATTGCTCCTGGCACCAGACAGGACTTTAAACAGGAGAAAGGATCATTTTTTTTACCCCAAATGAAAATAGATTACAGCACCTGGTATTCCCAGGCGGTCTCCCATCCAAGTACTAACCAGGCCCGACCGTGCTTAGCTTCCGAGATCAGGTGTGTTCACGGTGGTGTGGCCGTAAGCAATTACTCCTGGCACCAGACAGGACTTTAAACAGGAGAAAGGATGATTTTTTTTACCCCAAATGAAAATAGCTTACAGCACCTGGTATTCCCAGGCGGTCTCCCATCCAGGTACTAACCAGGCCCGACCGTGCTTAGCTTCCGAGATCAGACGAGATCGGGCGTGTTCACGGTGGTGTGGCCGTAAGCAATTGCTCCTGGCACCAGACAGGACTTTAAACAGGAGAAAGGATCATTTTTTTTACCCCAAATGAAAATAGATTACAGCACCTGGTATTCCCAGGCGGTCTCCCATCCAAGTACTAACCAGGCCCGACCGTGCTAAGCTTCCGAGATCAGACGAGATCGGGCGTGTTCACGGTGGTGTGGCCGTACGCAATTGCTCCTGGCACCAGACAGGACTTTAAACAGGAGAAAGGATGATTTTTTTTACCCCAAATTAAAATAGCTTACAGCACCTGGTATTCCCAGGCGGTCTCCCATCCAGGTACTAACCAGGCCCGACCATGCTTAGCTTCCGAGATCAGACGAGATCGGGCGTGTTCACGGTGGTGTGGCCGTAAGCAGTTGCTCCTGGCACCAGACAGGACTTTAAACATGAGAAAGGATCATTTTTTTTTACCCCAAATGAAAATAGATTGCAGCACCTGGTATTCCCAGGCGGTCTCCCATCCAAGTACTAACCAGGCCCGACCGTGCTTAGCTTCCGAGATCAGACGAGATCGGGCGTGTTCACGGTGGTGTGGCCGTAAGCAATTGCTCCTGGCACCAGACAGGACTTTAAACAGGAGAAAGGATGATTTTTTTTACCCCAAATGAAAATAGCTTACAGCACCTGGTATTCCCAGACGGTCTCCCATCCAGGTACTAACCTGGCACGACCGTGCTTAGCTTCCGAGATCAGACGAGATCGGGCGTGTTCGCAGTGGTGTGGCCGGAAGGAATTGCTCCTGGCACCAGACAGGACTTTAAATAGGTGAAAGGATCATTTTTTTTACCCCAAATGAAAATAGATTACAGCACCTGGTATTCCCAGGCGGTCTCCCATCCAAGTACAAACCAGGCTCGACCGTGCTTCTCTTCCGAGATCAGACAATATCGGGCGTGTTCACGGTGGTGTGGCCGTAAGCAATCGCTCCTGGCACCAGACAGGACTTTAAACAGGTGAAAGGATGATTTTTTTTACCCCAAATGAAAATAGCTTACAGCACCTGGTATTCCCAGGCGGTCTCCCAACCAGGTACTAACCAGGCCCGACCGTGCTTAGCTTCCGAGATCAGACGAGATCGGGCGTGTTCGCAGTGGTGTGGCCGTAAGCTATTGCTCCTGGCACCAGACAGGACTTTAAACAGGAGAAAAGATCATTTTTTTTACCCCAAATGAAAATAGATTACAGCACCTGGTATTAACAGGCGGTCTCCCATCCAAGTACTAACCAGGCCCGACCGTGCATAGCTTCCGAGATCAGACGAGATTGGGCGTGTTCGCAGTGGTGTGGCCGTAAGCAATTGCTCCTGGCACCAGACAGGACTTTAAAAAGGAGAAAGGATGATTTTTTTTTACCCCAAATGAAAATTGATTACAGCACCTGGTATTCCCAGGCGGTCTCCCATCCAAGTACTAACCAGGCCCCACCGTGCTTAGCTTCCGAGATCAGACGAGATCGGGCGTGTTCACGGTGGTGTGGCCGTAAGCAATTGCTCCTGGCACCAGACAGGACTTTAAACAGGAGAAAGGATGATTTTTTTTACCCCAAATGAAAATAGCTTACAGCACCTGGTATTCCCAGGCGGTCTCCCATCCAGGTACTAACCAGGCCCGACCGTGCTTAGCTTCCGAGATCAGACGAGATCGGGCGTGTTCGCAGTGGTGTGGCCGTAAGCTATTGCTCCTGCCACCAGACAGGACTTTAAACAGGAGAAAGGATGATTTTTTTTACCCCAAATGAAAATAGCTTACAGCACCTGGTATTCCGAGGCGGTCTCCCATCCAGGTACAAACCAGGCCCGACCGTGCTTAGCTTCCGAGACCAGACGAGATCGGGCGTGTTCGCAGTGGTGTGGCCGTAAGCAAATTCTCCTGGCACCAGACAGGACTTTAAACAGGAGAAAGGATCATTTTTTTTACCCCAAATGAAAATAGATTACAGCACCTGGTATTCCCAGGCGGTCTCCCATCCAAGTACTATCCAGGCCCGACCGTGCTTAGCTTCCGAGATCAGACGAGATCGGGCGTGTTCACGGTGGTGTGGCCGTAAGGAATTGCTCCTGGCACCAGACAGGACTTTAAACAGGAGAAAGGATCTTTTTTTTTACGCCAAATGAAAATAGCTTACAGCACCTGGTATTCCCAGGCGGTCTCCCATCCAGGTACTTACCAGGCCCGACCGTGCATAGCTTCCGAGATCAGACGAGATCGGGCGTGTTCGCAGTTGTGTGGCCGTAAGCAATTGCTCCTGGCACCAGACAGGACTTTAAACAGGAGAAAGGATCATTTTTTTTACCCCAAATGAAAATAGATTACAGCACCTGGTATTCCCAGGCGGTCTCCCATCCAAGTACTAACCAGGCCCGACCGTGCTTAGCTTCCGAGATCAGATGAGATCGGGCATGTTCGCAGTGGTGTGGCCGTAAGCAATTGCTCCTGGCGCCAGACAGGACTTTAAACAGGAGAAAGGATCATTTTTTTTACCCCAAATGAAAATAGATTACAGCACCTGGTATTCCCAGGCGGTCTCCCATCCAAGTACTAACCAGGCCCGACCGTGCTTAGCTTCCGAGATCAGATGAGATCGGGCGTGTTCGCAGTGGTGTGGCCGTAAGCAATTGCTCCTGGCACCAGACAGGACTTTAAACAGGAGAAAGGATGATTTTTTTTACCCCAAATGAAAATAGCTTACAGCACCTGGTATTCCCAGTCGGTCTCCCATCCAGGTACTAACCTGGCCCGACCGTGCTTAGCTTCCGAGATCAGACGAGATCGCGCGTGTTCGCAGTGGTGTGGCCGTAAGCAATTGCTCCGGGCACCAGACAGGACTTTAAACAGGAGAAAGGATGATTTTTTTTACCCCAAATGAAAATAGATTACAGCACCTGGTATTCCCAGGCGGTCTCCCATCCAGGTACTAACCAGGCCCGACCGTGCATAGCTTCCGAGATCAGACGAGATCGGGCGTGTTCGCAGTGGTGTGGCCGTAAGCAATTACTCCTGGCACCAGACAGGACTTTAAACAGGAGAAAGGATGATTTTTTTTACCCCAAATGAAAATAGCTTACAGCACCTGGTATTCCCAGGCGGTCTCCCATCCAGGTACTAACCTGGCCCGACCGTGCTTAGCTTCCGAGATCAGACGAGATCGGGCGTGTTCGCAGTGGTGTGGCCGTAAGCAATTGCTCCTGGCACCAGACAGGACTTTAAACAGGAGAAAGGATGATTTTTTTTACCCCAAATGAAAATAGATTACAGCACCTGGTATTCCCAGGCGGTCTCCCATCCAGGTACTAACCAGGCCCGACCGTGCATAGCTTCCGAGATCAGAAAATAGCTAACAGCACCTGGTATTCCCAGGCGGTCTCCCATCCAGGTACTAACCAGGCCCGACCGTGCTTAGCTTCCGAGATCAGACGAGATCGGGCGTATTCCCAGTGGTGTGGCCGTAAGCAATTGCTCCTGGCACCAGACAGGACTTTAAACAGGAGAAAGGATGATTTTTTTTACCCCAAATGAAAATAACTTACAGCACCTGGTATTCCCAGGCGGTCTCCCATCCAGGTACTAACCAGGCCCGACCGTGCTTAGCTTCCGAGATCAGACGAGATCGCGCGTATTCGCAGTGGTGTGGCCGTAAGCAATTGCTCCTGGCACCAGACAGGACTTTAAACAGGAGAAAGGATCATTTTTTTTACCCCAAATGAAAACACAATTACAGCACCTGGTATTCCCAGGCTGTCTCCCACCCAAGTACTAACCAGGCCCGCCCGTGCTTAGCTTCCGAGATCAGACGAGATCGGGCGTGTTCACGGTGGTGTGGCCGTGAGCAATTGCTCCTGGCACCAGACAGGACTTTAAACAGGAGAAAGGATGATTTTTTTTACCCCAAATGAAAATAGATTACAGCACCTGGTATTCCCAGGCGGTCTCCCATCCAAGTACTAACCAGACCCGACCGTGCTTGGCTTCCGAGATCAGACGAGATCGGGCGTGTTCACGGTGGTGTGGCCGTAAGCAATTGCTCCTGGCACCAGACAGGACTTTAAACAGGAGAAAGGATGATTTTTTTTTACCCCAAATGAAAATAGCTTACAGCACCTGGAATTCCCAGGTGGTCTCCCATCCAGGTACTAACCAGTCCCGACCGTGCTTAGCTTCCGAGATCAGACGAGATCGGGCGTGTTCGCAGTGGTGTGGCCGTAAGCAATTACTCCTGGCACCAGACAGGACTTTAAACAGGAGAAAGGATAATTTTTTTTACCCCAAATGAAAACACAATTACAGCACCTGTTATTCCCAGGCGGTCTCCCATCCAAGTACTAACCAGGCCCGACCGTGCTTAGCTTCCGAGACCAGACGACATCGGGCGTGTTCGCAGTGGTGTGGCCGTAAGCAATTTCTCCTGGCACCAGACAGGACTTTAAACAGGAGAAAGGATCATTTTTTTTACCCCAAATGAAAATAGATTACAGCACCTGGTATTCCCAGGCGGTCTCCCATCCAGGTACTAACCTGGCCCGACCGTGCTTAGCTTCCGAGATCAGACGAGATCGCGCGTGTTCGCAGTGGTGTGGCCGTAAGCAATTGCTCCGGGCACCAGACAGGACTTTAAACAGGAGAAAGGATGATTTTTTTTACCCCAAATGAAAATAGATTACAGCACCTGGTATTCCCAGGCGGTCTCCCATCCAGGTACTAACCAGGCCCGACCGTGCATAGCTTCCGAGATCAGACGAGATCGGGCGTGTTCGCAGTGGTGTGGCCGTAAGCAATTACTCCTGGCACCAGACAGGACTTTAAACAGGAGAAAGGATGATTTTTTTTACCCCAAATGAAAATAGCTTACAGCACCTGGTATTCCCAGGCGGTCTCCCATCCAGGTACTAACCTGGCCCGACCGTGCTTAGTTTCCGAGATCAGACGAGATCGGGCGTGTTCGCAGTGGTGTGGCCGTAAGCAATTGCTCCTGGCACCAGACAGGACTTTAAACAGGAGAAAGGATAATTTTTTTTACCCCAAATGAAAACACAATTACAGCACCTGGTATTCCCAGGCGGTCTCCCATCCAAGTACTAACCAGACCCGACCGTGCTTGGCTTCCGAGATCAGACGAGATCGGGCGTGTTCACGGTGGTGTGGCCGTAAGCAATTGCTCCTGGCACCAGACAGGACTTTAAACAGGAGAAAGGATGATTTTTTTTTACCCCAAATGAAAATAGCTTACAGCACCTGGTATTCCCAGGTGGTCTCCCATCCAGGTACTAACCAGTCCCGACCGTGCTTAGCTTCCGAGATCAGACGAGATCGGGCGTGTTCGCAGTGGTGTGGCCGTAAGCAATTACTCCTGGCACCAGACAGGACTTTAAACAGGAGAAAGGATAATTTTTTTTACCCCAAATGAAAACACAATTACAGCACCTGTTATTCCCAGGCGGTCTCCCATCCAAGTACTAACCAGGCCCGACCGTGCTTAGCTTCCGAGACCAGACGACATCGGGCGTGTTCGCAGTGGTGTGGCCGTAAGCAATTTCTCCTGGCACCAGACAGGACTTTAAACAGGAGAAAGGATCATTTTTTTTACCCCAAATGAAAATAGATTACAGCACCTGGTATTCCCAGGCGGTCTCCCATCCAAGTACTAACCAGGCCCGACCGTGCATAGCTTCCGAGATCAGACGAGATCGGGCGTGTTCGCAGTAGTGTGGCCGTAAGCAATTACTCCTGGCACCAGACAGGACTTTAAACAGGAGAAAGGATGATTTTTTTTACCCCAAATGAAAATAGCTTACAGCACCTGGTATTCCCAGGCGGTCTCCCATCCAGGTACTAACCTGGCCCGACCGTGCTTAGCTTCCGAGATCAGACGAGATCGGGCGTGTTCGCAGTGGTGTGGCCGTAAGCAATTGCTCCTGGCACCAGACAGGACTTTAAACAGGAGAAAGGATGATTTTTTTTACCCCAAATGAAAATAGCTTACAGCACCTGGTATTCCCAGGCGGTCTCCCATCCAGGTACTAACCAGGCCCGACCGTGCTTAGCTTCCGAGATCAGATGAGATCGGGCGTGTTCGCAGTGGTGTGGCCTTAAGCAAGTGCGCCTGGCACCAGACAGGACTTTAAACAGGAGAAAGGATGATTTTTTTTACCCCAAATGAAAATAGATTACAGCACCTGGTATTCCCAGGCGGTCTCCCATCCAAGTACTAACCAGACCCGACTGTGCTTGGCTTCCGAGATCAGACGAGATCGGGCGTGTTCACGGTGGTGTGGCCGTAAGCAATTACTCCTGGCACCAGACAGGACTTTAAACAGGAGAAAGGATGATTTTTTTTACCCCAAATGAAAATAGCTTACAGCACCTGGTATTCCCAGGCGGTCTCCCATCCAAGTACTAACCAGGCCCGACCGTGCTTAGCTTCCGAGCTCAGAAGAGATCGGGCGTGTTCACGGTGGTGTGGCCGTAAGCAATTGCTCCTGGCACCAGACAGGACTTTAAACAGGAGAAAGGATGATTTTTTTTACCCCAAATGAAAATAGCTTACAGCACCTGGTATTCCCAGGCGGTCTCCCATCCAAGTACTAATCAGGCCCGACCGTACTTAGCTTCCGAGATCAGACGAGATTGGGCGTGTTCACGGTGGTGTGGCCGTAAGAAATTGCTCCTGGCACCAGACAGGACTTTAAACAGGAGAAAGGATGGTTTTTTTACCCCAAATGAAAATAGCTTACAGCACCTGGTATTCCCAGGCGGTCTCCCATCCAGGTACTAACCAGGCCCGACCGTGCTTAGCTTCCGAGATCAGACGAGATCGGGCGTGTTCGCAGTGGTGTGGCCGTAAGCTATTGCTCCTGGCACCAGACAGGACTTTAAACAGGAGAAAAGATCATTTTTTTTACCCCAAATGAAAATAGATTACAGCACCTGGTATTCCCAGGCGGTCTCCCATCCAAGTACTAACCAAGCCCGACCGTGCTTAGCTTCCGAGATCAGACGAGATTGGGCGTGTTCATGGTGGTGTGGCCGTAAGCAATTGCTCCTGGCACCAGACAGGACTTTAAACAGGAGAAAGGATGATTTTTTTTTACCCCAAATGAAAATAGCTTACAGCACCTGGTATTCCCAGGTGGTCTCCCATCCAGGTACTAACCAGTCCCGACCGTGCTTAGCTTCCGAGATCAGACGAGATCGGGCGTGTTCGCAGTGGTGTGGCCGTAAGCAATTACTCCTGGCACCAGACAGGACTTTAAACAGGAGAAAGGATAATTTTTTTTACCCCAAATGAAAACACAATTACAGCACCTGTTATTCCCAGGCGGTCTCCCATCCAAGTACTAACCAGGCCCGACCGTGCTTAGCTTCCGAGACCAGACGACATCGGGCGTGTTCGCAATGGTGTGGCCGTAAGCAATTTCTCCTGGCACCAGACAGGACTTTAAACAGGAGAAAGGATCATTTTTTTTTACCCCAAATGAAAATAGATACAGCACCTGGTATTCCCAGGCGGTCTCCCATCCAAGTACTAACCAGGCCCGACCGTGCTTAGCTTCCGAGATCAGACAAGATCGGGCGTGTTCACGGTGGTGTGGCCGTAAGCAATTCCTCCTAGCACCAGACAGGACTTTAAACAGGAGAAAGGATCATTTTTTTTACCCCAAATGAAAATAGCTTACAGCACCTGGTATTCCCAGGCGGTCTCCCATCCAAGTACTAACCTGGCCCGACCGTGCTTAGCTTCCGAGATCAGATGAGATCGGGCGTGTTCGCAGTGGTGTGGCCGTAAGCAATTGCTCCTGGCACCAGACAGGACTTTAAACAGGAGAAAGGATGATTTTTTTTACCCCAAATGAAAATAGCTTACGGCACCTGGTATTCCCAGGCGGTCTCCCATCCAAGTACTAACCTGGCCCGACCGTGCTTAGCTTCCGAGATCAGATGAGATCGGGCGTGTTCGCAGTGGTGTGGCCGTAAGCAATTGCTCCTGGCACCAGACAGGACTTTAAACAGGAGAAAGGATGATTTTTTTTACCCCAAATGAAAATAGCTTACAGCACCTGGTATTCCCAGGCGGTCTCCCATCCAAGTACTAACCTGGCCCGACCGTGCTTAGCTTCCGAGATCAGATGAGATCGGGCGTGTTCGCAGTGGTGTGGCCGTAAGCAATTGCTCCTGGCACCAGACAGGACTTTAAACAGGAGAAAGGATGATTTTTTTTACCCCAAATGAAAATAGCTTACGGCACCTGGTATTCCCAGGCGGTCTCCCATCCAAGTACTAACCTGGCCCGACCGTGCTTAGCTTCCGAGATCAGATGAGATCGGGCGTGTTCGCAGTGGTGTGGCCGTAAGCAATTGCTCCTGGCACCAGACAGGACTTTAAACAGGAGAAAGGATGATTTTTTTTACCCCAAATGAAAATAGCTTACAGCACCTGGTATTCCCAGGCGGTCTCCCATCCAGGTACTAACCTGGCCCGACCGTGCTTAGCTTCCGAGATCAGACGAGATCGCGCGTGTTCGCAGTGGTGTGGCCGTAAGCAATTGCTCCTGGCACCAGACAGGACTTTAAACAGGAGAAAGGATGATTTTTTTTTACCCCAAATGAAAATAGATTACAGCACCTGGTATTCCCAGGCGGTCTCCCATCCAGGTACTAACCAGGCCCGACCGTGCATAGCTTCCGAGATCAGACGAGATCGGGCGTGTTCGCAATGGTGTGGCCGTAAGCAATTGCTCCTGGCACCAGACAGGACTTTAAACAGGAGAAAGGATGATTTTTTTTACCCCAAATGAAAATAGCTTACAGCACCTGGTATTCCCAGGCGGTCTCCCATCCAGGTACTAACCTGGCCCGACCGTGCTTAGCTTCCGAGATCAGACGAGATCGGGCGTGTTCGCAGTGGTGTGGCCGTAAGCAATTGCTCCTGGCACCAGACAGGACTTTAAACAGGAGAAAGGATGATTTTTTTTACCCCAAATGAAAATAGATTACAGCACCTGGTATTCCCAGGCGGTCTCCCATCCAGGTACTAACCAGGCCCGACCGTGCATAGCTTCCAAGATCAGACGAGATCGGGCGTGTTCGCAGTGGTGTGACCGTAAGCAATTGCTCCTGGCACCAGACAGGACTTTAAAAAGGAGAAAGGATCATTTTTTTTACCCCAAATGAAAATAGATTACAGCACCTGGTATTCCCAGGCGGTCTCCCATCCAAGTACTAACCAGGCCCCACCGTGCTTAGCTTCCGAGATCAGACGAGATCGGGCGTGTTCACGGTGGTGTGGCCGTAAGCAATTGCTCCTGGCACCAGACAGGACTTTAAACAGGAGAAAGGATGATTTTTTTTACCCCAAATGAAAATAGCTTACAGCACCTGGTATTCCCAGGCGGTCTCCCATCCAAGTACTAACAAGTGCCGACTGTGCTTAGCTTCCGAGATCAGACGAGATCGGGCGTGTTCACGGTGGTGTGGCCGTAAGCAATTGCTCCTGGCACCAGACAGGACTTTAAACAGGAGAAAGGATGATTTTTTTTACCCCAAATGAAAATAGCTAACAGCACCTGGTATTCCCAGGCGGTCTCCCATCCAGGTACTAACCAGGCCCGACCGTGCTTAGCTTCCGAGATCAGACGAGATCGGGCGTATTCGCAGTGGTGTGGCCGTAAGCAATTGCTCCTTGCACCAGACAGGACTTTAAACAGAAGAAAGGATGATTTTTTTTTACCCCAAATGAAAATAGCTTACAGCACCTGGTATTCCCAGGCGGTCTCCCATCCAGGTACTAACCAGGCCCGACCGTGCTTAGCTTCCGAGATCAGACGAGATCGGGCGTGTTCGCAGTGGTGTGGCCGTAAGCAATTGCTCCTGGCACCAGACAGGACTTTAAACAGGAGAAAGGATCATTTTTTTTACCCTAAATGAAAACACAATTACAGGACCTGTTATTCCCAGGCGGTCTCCCATCCAAGTACTAACCAGGCCCGACCGTGCTTAGCTTCCGAGATCAGACGAGATCGGGCGTGTTCATGGTGGTGTGGCCGTAAGCAATTACTCCCGACACCAGACAGGACTTTAAACAGGAGAAAGGATGATTTTTTTTACCCCAAATGAAAATAGCTTACAGCACCTGGTATTCCCAGGCGGTCTCCCATCCAGGTACTAACCAGGCCCGACCGTGCATAGCTTCCGAGATCAGACGAGATCGGGCGTGTTCACAGTGGTGTGGCCGTAAGCAATTGCTTCTGGCACCAGACAGGACTTTAAAAAGGAGAAAGGATCATTTTTTTTTACCCCAAATGAAAATAGATTACAGCACCTGGTATTCCCAGGCGGTCTCCCATCCAAGTACTAACCAGGCCCCACCGTGCTTAGCTTCCGAGATCAGACGAGATCGGGCGTGTTCGCAGTGGTGTGGCCGTAAGCAATTGCTCCTGGCACCAGACAGGACTTTAAAGAGGAGAAAGGATCATTTTTTTTTACCCCAAATGAAAATAGATTACAGCAACTGGTATTCCCAGGCGGTCTCCCATCCAAGTACTAACAAGGGCCGACTGTGCTTAGCTTCCGAGATCAGACGAGATCGGGCGTGTTCACGGTGGTGTGGCCGTAAGCAATTGCTCCTGGCACCAGACAGGACTTTAAACAGGAGAAAGGATGATTTTTTTTACCCCAAATGAATATAGCTAACAGCACCTGGCATTCCCAGGCGGTCTCCCATCCAGGTACTAACCAGGCCCGACCGTGCTTAGCTTCCGAGATCAGACGAGATCGGGCGTATTCGCAGTGGTGTGGCCGTAAGCAATTGCTCCTGGCACCAGACAGGACTTTAAAGAGGAGAAAGGATCATTTTTTTTTACCCCAAATGAAAATAGATTACAGCAACTGGTATTCCCAGGCGGTCTCCCATCCAAGTACTAACAAGGGCCGACTGTGCTTAGCTTCCGAGATCAGACGAGATCGGGCGTGTTCACGGTGGTGTGGCCGTAAGCAATTGCTCCTGGCACCAGACAGGACTTTAAACAGGAGAAAGGATGATTTTTTTTACCCCAAATGAAAATAGCTAACAGCACCTGGCATTCCCAGGCGGTCTCCCATCCAGGTACTAACCAGGCCCGACCGTGCTTAGCTTCCGAGATCAGACGAGATCGGGCGTATTCGCAGTGGTGTGGCCGTAAGCAATTGCTCCTGGCACCAGACAGGACTTTAAACAGGAGAAAGGATGATTTTTTTTACCGCAAATGAAAATAAATTACAGCACCTGGTATTCCCAGCCGGTCTCCCATCCAGGTACTAACCAGGCCCGACCGTGCTTAGCTTCCGAGATCAGACGAGATCGGGCGTGTTCACGGTGGTGTGGCCGTAAGCAATTGCTCCTGGCACGAGACAGGACTTTAAACAGGAGAAAGGATGATTTTTTTTTACCCCAAATGAAAATAGCTTACAGCACCTGGTATTCCCAGGTGGTCTCCCATCCAGGTACTAACCAGTCCCGACCGTGCTTAGCTTCCGAGATCAGACGAGATCGGGCGTGTTCGCAGTGGTGTGGCCGTAAGCAATTACTCCTGGCACCAGACAGGACTTTAAACAGGAGAAAGGATCATTTTTTTTTACCCCAAATGAAAATAGATTACAGCACCTGGTATTCCCAGGCGGTCTCCCATCCAAGTACTAACCAGGCCCGACCGTGCTTAGCTTCCGAGATCAGACAAGATCGGGCGTGTTCACGGTGGTGTGGCCGTAAGCAATTCCTCCTAGCACCAGACAGGACTTTAAACAGGAGAAAGGATCATTTTTTTTACCCCAAATGAAAACAGCTTACAGCACCTGGTATTCCCAGGCGGTCTCCCATCCAGGTACTAACCAGGCCCGACCGTGCTTAGCTTCCGAGATCAGACGAGATCGGGCGTGTTCGCAGTGGTGTGGCCATAAGCAATTGCTCCTGGCACCAGACAGGACTTTAAACAGGAGAAAGGATCATTTTTTTTACCCCAAATGAAAATAGATTACAGCACCTGGTATTCCCAGGCGGTCTCCCATCGAAGTACTAACCAAGCCCGACCGTGCTTAGCTTCCGAGATCAGACGAGATCGGGCGTGTTCACGGTGGTGTGGCCGTAAGCAATTGCTCCTGGCACCAGACAGGACTTTAAACAGGAGAAAGGATGATTTTTTTTACCCCAAATGAAAATATCTTACAGCACCTGGTATTCCCAGGCGGTCTCCCATCCAGGTACTAACCAGGACCGACCGTGCTTAGCTTCCGAGATCAGACGAGTTCACGGTGGTGTGGCCGTAAGCAATTGCTCCTGGCACCAGACAGGACTTTAAACAGGAGAAAGGATGATTTTTTTTACCCAAATGAAAACCCAATTACAGCACCTGTTATTCCCAGGCGGTCTCCCATCCAAGTACTAACCAGGCCCGACCTTGCTTAGCTTCCGAGATCAGACGAGATCGGGCGTGTTCGCAGTGGTGTGGCCGTAAGCAATTGCTCCTGGCACCAGACAGGACTTTAAACAGGAGAAAGGATGATTTTTTTTACCCCAAATGAAAATAGCTTACAGCACCTGGTATTCCCAGGCGGTCTCCCATCCAGGTACTAACCTGGCCCGACCATGCTTAGCTTCCGAGATCAGACGAGATCGGGCGTGTTCGCAGTGGTGTGGCCGTAAGCAATTGGTCCTGGCACCAGACAGGACTTTAAACAGGAGAAAGGATGATTTTTTTTACCCCAAATGAAAATAGATTACAGCACCTGGTATTCCCAGGCGGTCTCCCATCCAGGTACTAACCAGGCCCGACCGTGCATAGCTTCCGAGATCAGACGAGATCGGGCGTGTTCGCAGTGGTGTGACCGTAAGCAATTGCTCCTGGCACCAGACAGGACTTTAAAAAGGAGAAAGGATCATTTTTTTTACCCCAAATGAAAATAGATTACAGCACCTGGTATTCCCAGGCGGTCTCCCATCCAAGTACTAACCAGGTCCCACCGTGCTTAGCTTCCGAGATCAGACGAGATCGGGCGTGTTCACGGTGGTGTGGCCGTAAGCAATTGCTCCTGGCACCAGACAGGACTTTAAACAGGAGAAAGGATGATTTTTTTTACCCCAAATGAAAATAGCTTACAGCACCTGGTATTCCCAGGCGGTCTCCCATCCAGGTACTAACCAGGCCCGACCGTGCTTAGCTTCCGAGATCAGACGAGATCGGGCGTGTTCGCAGTGGTGTGGCCGTAAGCAATTGCTCCTGGCACCAGACAGGACTTTAAAGAGGAGAAAGGATCATTTTTTTTTACCCCAAATGAAAATAGATTACAGCAACTGGTATTCCCAGGCGGTCTCCCATCCAAGTACTAACCAGGTCCCACCGTGCTTAGCTTCCGAGATCAGACGAGATCGGGCGTGTTCACGGTGGTGTGGCCGTAAGCAATTGCTCCTGGCACCAGACAGGACTTTAAACAGGAGAAAGGATGATTTTTTTTACCCCAAATGAAAATAGCTTACAGCACCTGGTATTCCCAGGCAGTCTCCCATCCAGGTACTAACCAGGCCCGACCGTGCTTAGCTTCCGAGATCAGACGAGATCGGGCGTGTTCGCAGTGGTGTGGCCGTAAGCAATTGCTCCTGGCACCAGACAGGACTTTAAAGAGGAGAAAGGATCTTTTTTTTTTACCCCAAATGAAAATAGATTACAGCAACTGGTATTCCCAGGCGGTCTCCCATCCAAGTACTAACAAGGGCCGACTGTGCTTAGCTTCCGAGATCAGACGAGATCGGGCGTGTTCACGGTGGTGTGGCCGTAAGCAATTGCTCCTGGCACCAGACAGGACTTTAAACAGGAGAAAGGATGATTTTTTTTACCCCAAATGAAAATAGCTAACAGCACCTGGTATTCCCAGGCGGTCTCCCATCCAGGTACTAACCAGGCCCGACCGTGCTTAGCTTCAGAGATCAGACGAGATCGGGCGTATTCGCAGTGGTGTGGCCGTAAGCAATTGCTCCTGGCACCAGACAGGACTTTAAACAGGAGAAAGGATGATTTTTTTTACCCCAAATGAAAATAGATTACAGCAACTGGTATTCCCAGGCGGTCTCCCATCCAAGTACTAACAAGTGCCGACTGTGCTTAGCTTCCGAGATCAGACGAGATCGGGCGTGTTCACGGTGGTGTGGCCGTAAGCAATTGCTCCTGGCACCAGACAGGACTTTAAACAGGAGAAAGGATGATTTTTTTTACCCCAAATGAAAATAGCTAACAGCACCTGGTATTCCCAGGCGGTCTCCCATCCAGGTACTAACCAGGCCCGACCGTGCTTAGCTTCCGAGATCAGACGAGATCGGGCGTATTCGCAGTGGTGTGGCCGTAAGCAATTGCTCCTTGCACCAGACAGGACTTTAAACAGAAGAAAGGATGATTTTTTTTTACCCCAAATGAAAATAGCTTACAGCACCTGGTATTCCCAGGCGGTCTCCCATCCAGGTACTAACCAGGCCCGACCGTGCTTAGCTTCCGAGATCAGACGAGATCGGGCGTGTTCGCAGTGGTGTGGCCGTAAGCAATTGCTCCTGGCACCAGACAGGACTTTAAACAGGAGAAAGGATCATTTTTTTTACCCTAAATGAAAACACAATTACAGCACCTGTTATTCCCAGGCGGTCTCCCATCCAAGTACTAACCAGGCCCGACCGTGCTTAGCTTCCGAGATCAGACGAGATCGGGCGTGTTCATGGTGGTGTGGCCGTAAGCAATTACTCCCGACACCAGACAGGACTTTAAACAGGAGAAAGGATGATTTTTTTTACCCCAAATGAAAATAGCTTACAGCACCTGGTATTCCCAGGCGGTCTCCCATCCAGGTACTAACCAGGCCCGACCGTGCATAGCTTCCGAGATCAGACGAGATCGGGCGTGTTCGCAGTGGTGTGGCCGTAAGCAATTGCTTCTGGCACCAGACAGGACTTTAAAAAGGAGAAAGGATCATTTTTTTTTACCCCAAATGAAAATAGATTACAGCACCTGGTATTCCCAGGCGGTCTCCCATCCAAGTACTAACCAGGCCCCACCGTGCTTAGCTTCCGAGATCAGACGAGATCGGGCGTGTTCGCAGTGGTGTGGCCGTAAGCAATTGCTCCTGGCACCAGACAGGACTTTAAAGAGGAGAAAGGATCATTTTTTTTTACCCCAAATGAAAATAGATTACAGCAACTGGTATTCCCAGGCGGTCTCCCATCCAAGTACTAACAAGGGCCGACTGTGCTTAGCTTCCGAGATCAGACGAGATCGGGCGTGTTCACGGTGGTGTGGCCGTAAGCAATTGCTCCTGGCACCAGACAGGACTTTAAACAGGAGAAAGGATGATTTTTTTTACCCCAAATGAATATAGCTAACAGCACCTGGCATTCCCAGGCGGTCTCCCATCCAGGTACTAACCAGGCCCGACCGTGCTTAGCTTCCGAGATCAGACGAGATCGGGCGTATTCGCAGTGGTGTGGCCGTAAGCAATTGCTCCTGGCACCAGACAGGACTTTAAAGAGGAGAAAGGATCATTTTTTTTACCCCAAATGAAAATAGATTACAGCAACTGGTATTCCCAGGCGGTCTCCCATCCAAGTACTAACAAGGGCCGACTGTGCTTAGCTTCCGAGATCAGACGAGATCGGGCGTGTTCACGGTGGTGTGGCCGTAAGCAATTGCTCCTGGCACCAGACAGGACTTTAAACAGGAGAAAGGATGATTTTTTTTACCCCAAATGAAAATAGCTAACAGCACCTGGCATTCCCAGGCGGTCTCCCATCCAGGTACTAACCAGGCCCGACCGTGCTTAGCTTCCGAGATCAGACGAGATCGGGCGTATTCGCAGTGGTGTGGCCGTAAGCAATTGCTCCTGGCACCAGACAGGACTTTAAACAGGAGAAAGGATGATTTTTTTTACCGCAAATGAAAATAAATTACAGCACCTGGTATTCCCAGCCGGTCTCCCATCCAGGTACTAACCAGGCCCGACCGTGCTTAGCTTCCGAGATCAGACGAGATCGGGCGTGTTCACGGTGGTGTGGCCGTAAGCAATTGCTCCTGGCACGAGACAGGACTTTAAACAGGAGAAAGGATGATTTTTTTTTACCCCAAATGAAAATAGCTTACAGCACCAGGTATTCCCAGGTGGTCTCCCATCCAGGTACTAACCAGTCCCGACCGTGCTTAGCTTCCGAGATCAGACGAGATCGGGCGTGTTCGCAGTGGTGTGGCCGTAAGCAATTACTCCTGGCACCAGACAGGACTTTAAACAGGAGAAAGGATCATTTTTTTTTACCCCAAATGAAAATAGATTACAGCACCTGGTATTCCCAGGCGGTCTCCCATCCAAGTACTAACCAGGCCCGACCGTGCTTAGCTTCCGAGATCAGACAAGATCAGGCGTGTTCACGGTGGTGTGGCCGTAAGCAATTCCTCCTAGCACCAGACAGGACTTTAAACAGGAGAAAGGATCATTTTTTTTACCCCAAATGAAAACAGCTTACAGCACCTGGTATTCCCAGGCGGTCTCCCATCCAGGTACTAACCAGGCCCGACCGTGCTTAGCTTCCGAGATCAGACGAGATCGGGCGTGTTCGCAGTGGTGTGGCCATAAGCAATTGCTCCTGGCACCAGACAGGACTTTAAACAGGAGAAAGGATCAATTTTTTAACCCCAAATGAAAATAGATTACAGCACCTGGTATTCCCAGGCGGTCTCCCATCGAAGTACTAACCAAGCCCGACCGTGCTTAGCTTCCGAGATCAGACGAGATCGGGCGTGTTCACGGTGGTGTGGCCGTAAGCAATTGCTCCTGGCACCAGACAGGACTTTAAACAGGAGAAAGGATGATTTTTTTTACCCCAAATGAAAATATCTTACAGCACCTGGTATTCCCAGGCGGTCTCCCATCCAGGTACTAACCAGGACCGACCGTGCTTAGCTTCCGAGATCAGACGAGTTCACGGTGGTGTGGCCGTAAGCAATTGCTCCTGGCACCAGACAGGACTTTAAACAGGAGAAAGGATGATTTTTTTTACCCAAATGAAAACCCAATTACAGCACCTGTTATTCCCAGGCGGTCTCCCATCCAAGTACTAACCAGGCCCGACCTTGCTTAGCTTCCGAGATCAGACGAGATCGGGCGTGTTCGCAGTGGTGTGGCCGTAAGCAATTGCTCCTGGCACCAGACAGGACTTTAAACAGGAGAAAGGATGATTTTTTTTACCCCAAATGAAAATAGCTTACAGCACCTGGTATTCCCAGGCGGTCTCCCATCCAGGTAC
Source organism: Micromesistius poutassou (assembly GCF_964030765.1). NCBI lineage: Eukaryota > Metazoa > Chordata > Actinopteri > Gadiformes > Gadidae > Micromesistius > Micromesistius poutassou. The sequence goes on along the minus strand of NC_140271.1, from coordinate 20,382,486 downwards.
TAACCTGGCCCGACCATGCTTAGCTTCCGAGATCAGACGAGATCGGGCGTGTTCGCAGTGGTGTGGCCGTAAGCAATTGGTCCTGGCACCAGACAGGACTTTAAACAGGAGAAAGGATGATTTTTTTTACCCCAAATGAAAATAGATTACAGCACCTGGTATTCCCAGGCGGTCTCCCATCCAGGTACTAACCAGGCCCGACCGTGCATAGCTTCCGAGATCAGACGAGATCGGGCGTGTTCGCAGTGGTGTGACCGTAAGCAATTGCTCCTGGCACCAGACAGGACTTTAAAAAGGAGAAAGGATCATTTTTTTTACCCCAAATGAAAATAGATTACAGCACCTGGTATTCCCAGGCGGTCTCCCATCCAAGTACTAACCAGGTCCCACCGTGCTTAGCTTCCGAGATCAGACGAGATCGGGCGTGTTCACGGTGGTGTGGCCGTAAGCAATTGCTCCTGGCACCAGACAGGACTTTAAACAGGAGAAAGGATGATTTTTTTTACCCCAAATGAAAATAGCTTACAGCACCTGGTATTCCCAGGCGGTCTCCCATCCAGGTACTAACCAGGCCCGACCGTGCTTAGCTTCCGAGATCAGACGAGATCGGGCGTGTTCGCAGTGGTGTGGCCGTAAGCAATTGCTCCTGGCACCAGACAGGACTTTAAAGAGGAGAAAGGATCATTTTTTTTTACCCCAAATGAAAATAGATTACAGCAACTGGTATTCCCAGGCGGTCTCCCATCCAAGTACTAACAAGGGCCGACTGTGCTTAGCTTCCGAGATCAGACGAGATCGGGCGTGTTCACGGTGGTGTGGCCGTAAGCAATTGCTCCTGGCACCAGACAGGACTTTAAACAGGAGAAAGGATGATTTTTTTTACCCCAAATGAAAATAGCTAACAGCACCTGGTATTCCCGGGCGGTCTCCCATCCAGGTACTAACCAGGCCCGACCGTGCTTAGCTTCCGAGATCAGACGAGATCGGGCGTATTCGCAGTGGTGTGGCCGTAAGCAATTGCTCCTGGCACCAGACAGGACTTTAAACAGGAGAAAGGATGATTTTTTTTACCCCAAATGAAAATAACTTACAGCACCTGGTATTCCCAGCCGGTCTCCCATCCAGGTACTAACCAGGCCCGACCGTGCTTAGCTTCCGAGATCAGACGAGATCGGGCGTGTTCACGGTGGTGTGGCCGTGAGCAATTGCTCCTGGCACCAGACAGGACTTTAAACAGGAGAAAGGATCATTTTTTTTACCTCAAATGAAAATAGATTACAGCACCTGGTATTCCCAGGCGGTCTCCCATCCAAGTACTAACCAGGCCCGACCGTGCTTAGCTTCCGAGATCAGACGAGATCGGGCGTGTTCACGGTGGTGTGGCCGTAAGCAATTGCTCCTGGCACCAGACAGGACTTTAAACAGGAGAAAGTATCATTTTTTTTACCCCAAATGAAAAAAGATTATAGCACCTGGTATTCCCAGGCGGTCTCCCATCCAAGTACTATCCAGGCCCGACCGTGCTTAGCTTCCGAGATCAGACGAGATCGGGCATGTTCACGGTGGTGTGGCCGTAAGCAATTGCTCCTGGCACCAGACAGGACTTTAAACAGGAGAAAGGATGATTTTTTTTACCCCAAATGAAAAGAGCTTACAGCACCTGGTATTCCCAGGCGGTCTCCCATCCAGGTACTAACCAGGCCCCACCGTGCTTAGCTTCCGAGATCAAACGAGATCGGGCGTGTTCGCAGTGGTGTGGCCGTAAGCAATTGCTCCTGGTGCCAGACAGGACTTTAAACAGGAGAAAGGATCATTTTTTTTACCCCAAATGAAAATAGATTACAGCACCTGGTATTCCCAGGCGGTCTCCCATCCAAGTACTAACCAGGCCCGACCGTGCTTAGCTTCCGAGATCAGACAAGATCGGGCTTGTTCACGGTGGTGTGGCCGTAAGCAATTCCTCCTAGCACCAGACAGGACTTTAAACAGGAGAAAGGATCATTTTTTTTACCCCAAATGAAAATAGCTTACAGCACCTGGTATTCCCAGGCGGTCTCCCATCCAGGTACTAACCAGGCCCGACCGTGCTTAGCTTCCGAGATCAGACGAGATCGGGCGTGTTCGCAGTGGTGTGGCCGTAAGCAATTGCTCCTGGCACCAGACAGGACTTTAAAAAGGAGAAAGGATCATTTTTTTTACCCCAAATGAAAATAGATTACAGCACCTGGTATTCCCAGGCGGTCTCCCATTCAAGTACTAACCAGGCCCCACCGTGCTTAGGTTCCGAGATCAGACGAGATCGGGCGTGATCACGGTGGTGTGGCCGTAAGCAATTGCTCCTGGCACCAGACAGGACTTTAAACAGGAGAAAGGATCATTTTTTTTTACCCCAAATGAAAATAGCTTACAGCACCTGGTATTCCCAGGCGGTCTCCCATCCAAGAACTATCCAGGCCCGACCGTGCTTAGCTTCCGAGATCAGACGAGATCGGGCGTGTTCACGGTGGTGTGGCCGTAAGCAATTGCTCCTGGCACCAGACAGGACTTTAAACAGGAGAAAGGATGATTTTTTTTACCCCAAATGAAAATAGCTTACAGCACCTGGTATTCCCAGGCGGTCTCCCATCCAGGTACTAACCAGGCCCCACCGTGCTTAGCTTCCGAGATCAAACGAGATCGGGCGTGTTCGCAGTGGTGTGGCCGTAAGCAATTGCTCCTGGCGCCAGACAGGACTTTAAACAGGAGAAAGGATGATTTTTTTTTACCCCAAATGAAAATAGCTTACAGCACCTGGTATTCCCAGGCGGTCTCCCATCCAGGTACTAACCAGGCCCGACCGTGCTTAGCTTCAGAGATCAGACGAGATCGGGCGTGTTCGCAGTGGTGTGGCCGTAAGCAATTGCTCCTGGCACCAGACAGGACTTTAAACAGGAGAAAGGATCATTTTTTTTACCCCAAATGAAAACACGATTACAGCACCTGTTATTCCCAGGCGGTCTCCCATCCAAGTACTAACCAGGCCCGACCGTGCTTAGCTTCCGAGATCAGAAGAGATCGGGCGTGTTCATGGTGGTGTGGCCGTTAGCAATTACTCCCGGCACCAGACAGGACTTTAAACAGGAGAAAGGATGATTTTTTTTACCCCAAATGAAAATAGCTTAAAGCACCTGGTATTCCCAGCCGGTCTGCCATCCAGGTACTAACCTGGCCCGACCGTGCTTTGCTTCCGAGATCAGACGAGATCGGGCGTGTTCACGGTGGTGTGGCCGTAAGCAATTGCTCCTGGCACCAGACAGGACTTTAAACAGGAGAAAGGATGATTTTTTTTACCCCAAATGAAAATAGCTTACAGCACCTGGTATTCCCAGGCGGTCTCCCATCCAGGTACTAACCAGGCCCGACCGTGCTTAGCTTCCGAGATCAGACGAGATCGGGCGTGTTCGCAGTGGTGTGGCCGTAAGCAATTGCTCCTGGCACCAGACAGGACTTTAAAGAGGAGAAAGGATCATTTTTTTTTACCCCAAATGAAAATAGATTACAGCAACTGGTATTCCCAGGCGGTCTCCCATCCAAGTACTAACAAGGGCCGACTGTGCTTAGCTTCCGAGATCAGACGAGATCGGGCGTGTTCACGGTGGTGTGGCCGTAAGCAATTGCTCCTGGCACCAGACAGGACTTTAAACAGGAGAAAGGATGATTTTTTTTACCCCAAATGAAAATAGCTAACAGCACCTGGTATTCCCAGGCGGTCTCCCATCCAGGTACTAACCAGGCCCGACCGTGCTTAGCTTCCGAGATCAGACGAGATCGGGCGTATTCGCAGTGGTGTGGCCGTAAGCAATTGCTCCTGGCACCAGACAGGACTTTAAACAGGAGAAAGGATGATTTTTTTTACCCCAAATGAAAATAGCTTACAGCACCTGGTATTCCCAGGCGGTCTCCCATCCAGGTACTAACCAGGCCCCACCGTGCTTAGCTTCCGAGATCAAACGAGATCGGGCGTGTTCGCAGTGGTGTGGCCGTAAGCAATTGCTCCTGGCGCCAGACAGGACTTTAAACAGGAGAAAGGATGATTTTTTTTTACCCCAAATGAAAATAGCTTACAGCACCTGGTATTCCCAGGCGGTCTCCCATCCAGGTACTAACCAGGCCCGACCGTGCTTAGCTTCAGAGATCAGACGAGATCGGGCGTGTTCGCAGTGGTGTGGCCGTAAGCAATTGCTCCTGGCACCAGACAGGACTTTAAACAGGAGAAAGGATCATTTTTTTTACCCCAAATGAAAACACAATTACAGCACCTGTTATTCCCAGGCGGTCTCCCATCCAAGTACTAACCAGGCCCGACCGTGCTTAGCTTCCGAGATCAGAAGAGATCGGGCGTGTTCATGGTGGTGTGGCCGTTAGCAATTACTCCCGGCACCAGACAGGACTTTAAACAGGAGAAAGGATGATTTTTTTTACCCCAAATGAAAATAGCTTAAAGCACCTGGTATTCCCAGCCGGTCTGCCATCCAGGTACTAACCTGGCCCGACCGTGCTTTGCTTCCGAGATCAGACGAGATCGGGCGTGTTCACGGTGGTGTGGCCGTAAGCAATTGCTCCTGGCACCAGACAGGACTTTAAACAGGAGAAAGGATGATTTTTTTTACCCCAAATGAAAATAGCTTACAGCACCTGGTATTCCCAGGCGGTCTCCCATCCAGGTACTAACCAGGCCCGACCGTGCTTAGCTTCCGAGATCAGACGAGATCGGGCGTGTTCGCAGTGGTGTGGCCGTAAGCAATTGCTCCTGGCACCAGACAGGACTTTAAAGAGGAGAAAGGATCATTTTTTTTTACCCCAAATGAAAATAGATTACAGCAACTGGTATTCCCAGGCGGTCTCCCATCCAAGTACTAACAAGGGCCGACTGTGCTTAGCTTCCGAGATCAGACGAGATCGGGCGTGTTCACGGTGGTGTGGCCGTAAGCAATTGCTCCTGGCACCAGACAGGACTTTAAACAGGAGAAAGGATGATTTTTTTTACCCCAAATGAAAATAGCTAACAGCACCTGGTATTCCCAGGCGGTCTCCCATCCAGGTACTAACCAGGCCCGACCGTGCTTAGCTTCCGAGATCAGACGAGATCGGGCGTATTCGCAGTGGTGTGGCCGTAAGCAATTGCTCCTGGCACCAGACAGGACTTTAAACAGGAGAAAGGATGATTTTTTTTACCCCAAATGAAAATAGCTTACAGCACCTGGTATTCCCAGGCGGTCTCCCATCCAGGTACTAACCAGGCCCCACCGTGCTTAGCTTCCGAGATCAAACGAGATCGGGCGTGTTCGCAGTGGTGTGGCCGTAAGCAATTGCTCCTGGCGCCAGACAGGACTTTAAACAGGAGAAAGGATGATTTTTTTTTACCCCAAATGAAAATAGCTTACAGCACCTGGTATTCCCAGGCGGTCTCCCATCCAGGTACTAACCAGGCCCGACCGTGCTTAGCTTCAGAGATCAGACGAGATCGGGCGTGTTCGCAGTGGTGTGGCCGTAAGCAATTGCTCCTGGCACCAGACAGGACTTTAAACAGGAGAAAGGATCATTTTTTTTACCCCAAATGAAAACACAATTACAGCACCTGTTATTCCCAGGCGGTCTCCCATCCAAGTACTAACCAGGCCCGACCGTGCTTAGCTTCCGAGATCAGAAGAGATCGGGCGTGTTCATGGTGGTGTGGCCGTTAGCAATTACTCCCGGCACCAGACAGGACTTTAAACAGGAGAAAGGATGATTTTTTTTACCCCAAATGAAAATAGCTTAAAGCACCTGGTATTCCCAGCCGGTCTGCCATCCAGGTACTAACCTGGCCCGACCGTGCTTTGCTTCCGAGATCAGACGAGATCGGGCGTGTTCACGGTGGTGTGG
>NC_140271.1:20369082-20371582 GCF_964030765.1 Micromesistius poutassou | reverse complement strand
ACCAGGCCCCACCGTGCTTAGCTTCCGAGATCAGACGAGATCAGGCGTGTTCACGGTGGTGTGGCCGTAAGCAATTGCTCCTGGCACCAGACAGGACTTTAAACAGGAGAAAGGATGATTTTTTTTACCCCAAATGAAAATAGCTTAAAGCACCTGGTATTCCCAGGCGGTCTCCCATCCAGGTACTAACCAGGCCCGACCGTGCTTAGCTTCCGAGATCAGACGAGATCGGGCGTGTTCGCAGTGGTGTGGCCGTAAGCAATTGCTCCTGCCACCAGACAGGACTTTAAACAGGAGAAAGGATGATTTTTTTTACCCCAAATGAAAATAGCTTACAGCACCTGGTATTCCCAGGCGGTCTCCCATCCAGGTACAAACCAGGCCCGACCGTGCTTAGCTTCCGAGACCAGACGAGATCGGGCGTGTTCGCAGTGATGTGGCCGTAAGCAATTTCTCCTGGCACCAGACAGGACTTTAAACAGGAGAAAGGATCATTTTTTTACCCCAAATGAAAATAGATTACAGCACCTGGTATTCCCAGGCGGTCTCCCATCCAAGTACTATCCAGGACCGACCGTGCTTAGCTTCCGAGATCAGACGAGATCGGGCGTGTTCACGGTGGTGTGGCCGTAAGCAATTGCTCCTGGCACCAGACAGGACTTTAAACAGGAGAAAGGATGATTTTTTTTACCCCAAATGAAAATAGCTTACAGCACCTAGTATTCCCAGGCGGTCTCCCATCCAGGTACTAACCAGGCCCCACCATGCTTAGCTTCCGAGATCAAACGAGATCGGGCGTGTTCGCAGTGGTGTAGCCGTAAGCAATTGCTCCTGGCGCCAGACAGGACTTTAAACAGGAGAAAGGATCATTTTTTTTACCCCAATTGAAAATAGATAACAGCACCTGGTATTCCCAGGCGGTCTCCCATCCAAGTACTAAACAGGCCCGACCGTGCTTAGCTTCCGAGATCTGACAAGATCGGGCGTGTTCACGGTGGTGTGGCCGTAAGCAATTCCTCCTAGCACCAGACAGGACTTTAAACAGGAGAAAGGATCTTTTTTTTTACCCCAAATGAAAATAGCTTACAGCACCTGGTATTCCCAGGCGGTCTCCCATCCAGGTACTAACCAGGCCCGACCGTGCTTATCTTCCGAGATCAGACGAGATCGGGCGTGTTCGCAGTGGTGTGGCCGTAAGCAATTGCTCCTGGCACCAGACAGGACTTTAAACAGGAGAAAGGATCATTTTTTTTACCCCAAATGAAAATAGATTACAGCACCTGGTATTCCCAGGCGGTCTCCCATCCAAGTACTAACGAAGCCCGACCGTGCTTAACTTCCGAGATCAGACGAGTTCGGGCATGTTCACGGTGGTGTGGCCGTAAACAATTTCAACTGGCACCAGACAGGACTTTAAACAGGAGAAAGGATGATTTTTTTTACCCAAAATGAAAATAGCTTACAGCACCTGGTATTCCCAGGCGGTCTCCCATCCAGTTACTAACCAGGCCCGACCGTGCTTAGCTTCCGAGATCAGACGAGATCGGGCGTGTTCGCAGTTGTGTGGCCGTAAGCAAATGCTCCTGGCACCAGACAGGACTTTAAACAGGAGAAAGGATCATTTTTTTTACCCCAAATGAAAATAGATTACAGCACCTGGTATTCCCAGGCTGTCTCCCATCCAAGTACTAACCAGGCCCGACCGTGCTTAGCTTCCGAGATCAGACGAGATCGGGCGTGTTCACGGTGGTGTGGCCGTAAGCAATTGCTCCTGGCACCAGACAGGACTTTAAACAGGAGAAAGGATGATTTTTTTTACCCCAAATGAAAATAGCTTACAGCACCTGGTATTCCCAGGCGGTCTCCCATCCAGGTACTAACCAGGCCCGACCGTGCTTAGCTTCCGAGATCAGATGAGATCGGCGTGTTCGCAGTGGTGTGGCCATAAGCAATTGCTCCTGGCACCAGACAGGACTTTAAACAGGAGAAAGGATGATTTTTTTTACCCCAAATGAAAATAGATTACAGCACCTGGTATTCCCAGGCGGTCTCCCATCCAGGTACTAACCAGCCCCGACCGTGCTTAGCTTCCGAGATCAAACGAGATCGGGCGTGTTCGCAGTGGTGTGGCCGTAAGCTATTGCTCCTGGCACCAGACAGGACTTTAAACAGGAGAAAAGATCATTTTTTTTACCCCAAATGAAAATAGATTACAGCACCTGGTATTCCCAGGCGGTCTCCCATCCAAGTACTAACCAGGCCCGACCGTGCTTAGCTTCCGAGACCAGACGACATCGGGCGTGTTCGCAGTGGTGTGGCCGTAAGCAATTTCTCCTGGCACCAGACAGGACTTTAAACAGGAGAAAGGATCATTTTTTTCACCCCAAATGAAAATAGATTACAGCACCTGGTATTCCCAGGCGGTCTCCCATCCAAGTACTAACCAGGCCCCACCGTGCTTAGCTTCCGAGATCAGACGAGATCGGGCGTGTTCACGGTG
>NC_140271.1:20364082-20366582 GCF_964030765.1 Micromesistius poutassou | reverse complement strand
GGATGATTTTTTTTACCCCAAATGAAAATAGCTTACAGCACCTGGTATTCCCAGGCGGTCTCCCATCCAGGTACTAACCAAGCCCGACCGTGCTTAGCTTCCGAGATCAGACGAGATCTGGCGTGTTCGCAGTGGTGTGGCCGTAAGCAATTGCTCCTGACACCAGACAGGACTTTAAACAGGAGAAAGGATGATTTTTTTTACCCCAAATGAAAATAGCTTACAGCACCTGGTATTCCCAGGCGGTCTCCCATCCAGGTACTAACCAGGCCCGACCGAGCTTAGCTTCCGAGATCAGACGAGATCGGGTGTGATCGCAGTGGTGTGGCCGTAAGCAATTGCTCCTGGCACCAGACAGGACTTTAAACAGGAGAAAGGATCATTTTTTTTACCCCAAATGAAAATAGATCACAGCACCTGGTGTTCCCAGGCAGTCTCCCATCCAAGTACTAACCAGGCCCGACCGTGCTCAGCTTCAGAGATCAGACGAGATCGGGCGTGTTCACGGTGGTGTGGCCGTAAGCAAATACTCCTGGCACCAGACAGGACTTTAAACAGCAGAAAGGATGAATTTTTTTGCCCCAAATGAAAATAGCTTACAGCACCTGGTATTCCCAGGCGGTCTCCCATCCAGGTACTAACCAGGCCCGACCGTGCTTAGCTTCCGAGATCAGACGAGATCGGGCGTGTTCGCAGTGGTGTGGCCGTAAGCAATTGCTCCTGGCACCAGACAGGACTTTAAACAGGAGAAAGGATCATTTTTTTTACCCCAAATGAAAATAGATTACAGCACCTGGTGTTCCCAGGCGGTCTCCCATCCAAGTACTAACCAGGCCCGACCGTGCTTAGAGATCGGGTGTGATCGCAGTGGTGTGGCCGTAAGCAATTGCTCCTGGCACCAGACAAGACTTTAAACAGGAGAAAGGATAATTTTTTTTACCCCAAATGAAAATAGATTACAGCACCTGGTATTCCCAAGCGGTCTCCCATCCAAGTACTAACCAGGCCCGACCGTGCTTAGCTTCCGAGATCAGACGAGATTGGGCGTGTTCGCAGTGGTGTGGCCGTAAGCAATTGCTCCTGGCACCAGACAGGACTTTAAAAAGGAGAAAGGATCATTTTTTTTTACCCCAAATGAAAATAGATTACAGCACCTGGTATTCCCAGGCGGTCTCCCATCCAAGTACTAACCAGGCCCCACCGTGCTTAGGTTCCGAGATCAGACGAGATCGGGCGTGTTCACGGTGGTGTGGCCGTAAGCAATTGCTCCTGGCACCAGACAGGACTTTAAACAGGAGAAAGGATGATTTTTTTTACCCCAAATGAAAATAGCTTAAAGCACCTGGTATTCCCAGGCGGTCTCCCATCCAGGTACTAACCAGGCCCGACCGTGCTTAGCTTCCGAGATCAGACGAGATCGGGCGTGTTCGCAGTGGTGTGGCCGTAAGCAATTGCTCCTGCCACCAGACAGGACTTTAAACAGGAGAAAGGATGATTTTTTTTACCCCAAATGAAAATAGCTTACAGCACCTAGTATTCCCAGGCGGTCTCCCATCCAGGTACTAACCAGGCCCCACCATGCTTAGCTTCCGAGATCAAACGAGATCGGGCGTGTTCGCAGTGGTGTAGCCGTAAGCAATTGCTCCTGGCGCCAGACAGGACTTTAAACAGGAGAAAGGATCATTTTTTTTACCCCAATTGAAAATAGATTACAGCACCTGGTATTCCCAGGCGGTCTCCCATCCAAGTACTAAACAGGCCCGACCGTGCTTAGCTTCCGAGATCTGACAAGATCGGGCGTGTTCACGGTGGTGTGGCCGTAAGCAATTCCTCCTAGCACCAGACAGGACTTTAAACAGGAGAAAGGATCTTTTTTTTTACCCCAAATGAAAATAGCTTACAGCACCTGGTATTCCCAGGCGGTCTCCCATCCAGGTATTAACCAGGCCCGACCGTGCTTATCTTCCGAGATCAGACGAGATCGGGCGTGTTCGCAGTGGTGTGGCCGTAAGCAATTGCTCCTGGCACCAGACAGGACTTTAAACAGGAGAAAGGATCATTTTTTTTACCCCAAATGAAAATAGATTACAGCACCTGGTATTCCCAGGCGGTCTCCCATCCAAGTACTAACGAAGCCCGACCGTGCTTAACTTCCGAGATCAGACGAGTTCGGGCGTGTTCACGGTGGTGTGGCCGTAAACAATTTCAACTGGCACCAGACAGGACTTTAAACAGGAGAAAGGATGATTTTTTTTACCCAAAATGAAAATAGCTTACAGCACCTGGTATTCCCAGGCGGTCTCCCATCCAGTTACTAACCAGGCCCGACCGTGCTTAGCTTCCGAGATCAGACGAGATCGGGCGTGTTCGCAGTTGTGTGGCCGTAAGCAAATGCTCCTGGCACCAGACAGGACTTTAAACAGGAGAAAGGATCATTTTTTTTACCCCAAATGAAAATAGATTACAGCACCTGGTATTCCCAGGCGGTCTCCCATCCAAG
>NC_140271.1:20341582-20359082 GCF_964030765.1 Micromesistius poutassou | reverse complement strand
TTTTTTTACCCCAAATGAAAATAGCTTACAGCACCTGGTATTCCCAGGTGGTCTCCCATCCAGGTACTAACCAGTCCCGACCGTGCTTAGCTTCCGAGATCAGACGAGATCGGGCGTGTTCGCAGTGGTGTGGCCGTAAGCAATTACTCCTGGCACCAGACAGGACTTTAAACAGGAGAAAGGATAATTTTTTTTACCCCAAATGAAAACACAATTACAGCACCTGTTATTCCCAGGCGGTCTCCCATCCAAGTACTAACCAGGCCCGACTGTGCTTAGCTTCCGAGACCAGACGACATCGGGCGTGTTCGCAGTGGTGTGGCCGTAAGCAATTTCTCCTGGCACCAGACAGGACTTTAAACAGGAGAAAGGATCATTTTTTTTACCCCAAATGAAAATAGATTACAGCACCTGGTATTCCCAGGCGGTCTCCCATCCAAGTACTAACCAGGCCCGACCGTGCTTAGCTTCCGAGATCAGACAAGATCGGGCGTGTTCACGGTGGTGTGGCCGTAAGCAATTCCTCCTAGCACCAGACAGGACTTTAAACAGGAGAAAGGATCATTTTTTTTACCCCAAATGAAAATAGCTTACAGCACCTGGTATTCCCAGGCGGTCTCCCATCCAGGTACTAACCAGGCCCGACCGTGCTTAGCTTCCGAGATCAGACGAGATCGGGCATGTTCGCGGTGGTGTGGCCGTAAGTAATTGCTCCTGGCACCAGACAGGACTTTAAACAGGAGAAAGGATCATTTTTTTTACCCCAAATGAAAATAGATTACAGCACCTGGTATTCCCAGGCGGTCTCCCATCAAAGTACTAACCAAGCCCGACCGTACTTAGCTTCCGAGATCAGACGAGATCGGGCGTGTTCACGGTGGTGTGGCCGTAAGCAATTGCTCCTGGCACCAGACAGGACTTTAAACAGGAGAAAGGATCATTTTTTTTACCCCAAATGAAAATAGCTTACAGCACCTGGTATTCCCAGGCGGTCTCCCATCCAGGTACTAACCAGGACCGACCGTGCTTAGCTTCCGAGATCAGACGAGATCGGGCGTGTTCACGGTGGTGTGGCCGTAAGCAATTGCTCCTGGCACCAGACAGGACTTTAAACAGGAGAAAGGATCATTTTTTTTACCCCAAATGAAAATACCTTACAGCACCTGGTATTCCCAGGCGGTCTCCCATCCAGGTACTAACCAGGCCCGACCGTGCGTAGCTTCCGAGATCAGACGAGATCGGGCGTGTTCGCAGTTGTGTGGCCGTAAGCAAATGCTCCTGGCACCAGACAGGACTTTAAACAGGAGAAAGGATCATTTTTTTTACCCCAAATGAAAATAGATTACAGCACCTGGTATTCCCAGGCGGTCTCCCATCCAAGTACTAACCAGGCCCGACCGTGCTTAGCTTCCGAGATCAGACGAGATCGGGCGTGTTCACGGTGGTGTGGCCGTAAGCAATTGCTCCTGGCACCAGACAGGACTTTAAACAGGAGAAAGGATGATTTTTTTTACCCCAAATGAAAATAGATTACAGCACCTGGTATTCCCAGGCGGTCTCCCATCCAAGTACTAACCAGACCCGACCGTGCTTGGCTTCCGAGATCAGACGAGATCGGGCGTGTTCACGGTGGTGTGGCCGTAGGCAATTGCTCCTGGCACCAGACATGACTTTAAACAGGAGAAAGGATGATTTTTTTTACCCCAAATGAAAATAGCTTACAGCACCTGGTATTCCCAGGCGGTCTCCCATCCAAGTACTAACCAGGCCCGACCGTGCTTAGCTTCCGAGATCAGACGAGATCGGGCGTGTTCACGGTGGTGTGGCTGTAAGCAATTGCTCCTGGCACCAGACAGGACTTTAAACAGGAGAAAGGATGATTTTTTTTACCCCAAATGAAAATAGCTTACAGCACCTGGTTTTCCCAGGCGGTCTCCCATCCAGGTACTAACCAGGCCCGACCGTGCTTAGCTTCCGAGATCAGATGAGATCGGGCGTGTTCGCAGTGGTGTGGCCTTTAGCAATTGCGCCTGGCACCAGACAGGACTTTAAAAAGGAGAAAGGATCATTTTTTTTACCCCAAATGAAAATATATTACAGCACCTGGTATTCCCAGGCGGTCTCCCATCCAAGTACTAACCAGACCAGACCGTGCTTGGCTTCCGAGATCAGACGAGATCGGGCTTGTTCACGGTGGTGTGGCCGTAAGCAATTGCTCCTGGCACCAGACAGGACTTTAAACAGGAGAAAGGATGATTTTTTTTACCCCAAATGAAAATAGCTTACAGCACCTGGTATTCCCAGGCGGTCTCCCATCCAAGTACTAACCAGCCCCGACCATGCTTAGCTTCCGAGCTCAGAAGAGATCGGGCGTGTTCACGGTGGTGTGGCCGTAAGCAATTGAATCCTGGCACCAGACAGGACTTTAAACAGGAGAAAGGATGATTTTTTTTACCCCAAATGAAAATAGCTTACAGCACCTGGTATTACCAGGCGGTCTCCCATCCAAGTACTAATCAGGCCCGACCGTACTTAGCTTCCGAGATCAGACGAGATCGGGCGTGTTCACGGTGGTGTGGCCGTAAGCAATTGCTCCTGGCACCAGACAGGACTTTAAACAGGAGAAAGGATGATTTTTTTTACCCCAAATGAAAATAGCTTACAGCACCTGGTATTCCCAGGCGGTCTCCCATCCAGGTACTAACCAGGCCCGACCGTGCTTAGCTTCCGAGATCAGACGAGATCGGGCGTGTTCGCAGTGGTGTGGCCGTAAGCTATTGCTCCTGGCACCAGACAGGACTTTAAACAGGAGAAAAGATCATTTTTTTTACCCCAAATGAAAATAGATTACAGCACCTGGTATTCCCAGGCGGTCTCCCATCCAGGTACTAACCAGGACCGACCGTGCTTAGCTTCCGAGATCAGACGAGATCGGGCGTGTTCACGGTGGTGTGGCCGTAAGCAATTGCTCCTGGCACCAGACAGGACTTTAAACAGGAGAAAGGATGATTTTTTTTACCCAAATGAAAACCCAATTACAGCACCTGTTATTCCCAGGCGGTCTCCCATCCAAGTACTAACCAGGCCCGACCTTGCTTAGCTTCCGAGATCAGACGAGATCGGGCGTGTTCACGGTGGTGTGGCCGTAAGCAGTTACTCCTGGCACCAGACAGGACTTTAAACAGGAGAAAGGATGATTTTTTTTACCCCAAATGAAAATAACTTACAGCACCTGGTATTCCCAGGCGGTCTCCCATCCAAGTACTAACCTGGCCCGACCGTGCTTAGCTTCCGAGATCAGATGAGATCGGGCGTGTTCGCAGTGGTGTGGCCGTAAGCAATTGCTCCTGGCACCAGACAGGACTTTAAACAGGAGAAAGGATGATTTTTTTTACCCCAAATGAAAATAGCTTACAGCACCTGGTATTCCCAGGCGGTCTCCCATCCAGGTATTAACCAGTCCCGACCGTGCTTAGCTTCCGAGATCAGACGAGATCGGGCGTGTTCGCAGTGGTGTGGCCGTAAGCAATTACTCCTGGCACCAGACAGGACTTTAAACAGGAGAAAGGATCATTTTTTTTACCCCAAATGAAAACACAAATACAGCACCTGGTATTCCCAGGCTGTCTCCCATCCAAGTACTAACCAGGCCCGCCCGTGCTTAGCTTCCGAGATCAGACGAGATCGGGCGTGTTCACGGTGGTGTGGCCGTGAGCAATTGCTCCTGGCACCAGACAGGACTTTAAACAGGAGAAAGGATCATTTTTTTTACCCCAAATGAAAATAGATTACAGCACCTGGTATTCCCAGGCGGTCTCCCATCCAAGAACTAACCAGGCCCGACCGTGCTTAGCTTCCGAGATCAGACGAGATCGGGCGTGTTCACGGTGGTGTGGCCGTAAGCAATTGCTCCTGGCACCAGACAGGACTTTAAACAGGAGAAAGGATCATTTTTTTTACCCCAAATGAAAATAGATTATAGCACCTGGTATTCCCAGGCGGTCTCCCATCCAAGTACTATCCAGGCCCGACCGTGCTTAGCTTCCGAGATCAGACGAGATCGGGCGTGTTCACGGTGGTGTGGCCGTAAGCAATTGCTCCTGGCACCAGACAGGACTTTAAACAGGAGAAAGGATGATTTTTTTTACCCCAAATGAAAACAGCTTACAGCACCTGGTATTCCCAGGCGGTCTCCCATCCAGGTACTAACCAGGCCCCACCGTGCTTAGCTTCCGAGATCAAACGAGATCGGGCGTGTTCGCAGTGGTGTGGCCGTAAGCAATTGCTCCTGGCGCCAGACAGGACTTTAAACAGGAGAAAGGATCATTTTTTTTACCCCAAATGAAAATAGCTTACAGCACAAGGTATTCCCAGGCGGTCTCCCATCCAGGTACTAACCAGGCCCGACCGTGCTTAGCTTCCGAGATCAGACGAGATCGGGCGTGTTCGCAGTGGTGTGGCCGTAAGCTTTTGCTCCTGGCACCAGACAGGACTTTAAACAGGAGAAAGGATCATTTTTTTTACCCCAAATGAAAATAGATTACAGCACCTGGTATTCCCAGGCGGTCTCCCATCCAGGTACTAACCAGGCCCCACCGTGCATAGCTTCCGAGATCAGACGAGATCGGGCGTGTTCGCAGTGGTGTGGCCGTAAGCAATTACTCCTGGCACCAGACAGGACTTTAAACAGGAGAAAGGATAATTTTTTTTACCCCAAATGAAAACACAATTACAGCACCTGTTATTCCCAGGCGGTCTCCCATCCAAGTACTAACCAGGCCCGACCGTGCTTAGCTTCCGAGACCAGACGACATCGGGCGTGTTCGCAGTAGTGTGGCCGTAAGCAATTTCTCCTGGCACCAGACAGGACTTTAAACAGGAGAAAGGATCATTTTTTTTTACCCCAAATGAAAATAGATTACAGCACCTGGTATTCCCAGGCGGTCTCCCATCCAAGTACTAACCAGGCCCGACCGTGCTTAGCTTCCGAGATCAGACAAGATCGGGCGTGTTCACGGTGGTGTGGCCGTAAGCAATTCCTCCTAGCACCAGACAGGACTTTAAACAGGAGAAAGGATCATTTTTTTTACCCCAAATGAAAATAGCTTACAGCACCTGGTATTCCTAGGCGGTCTCCCATCCAGGTACTAACCAGGCCCGACCGTGCTTAGCTTCCGAGATCAGACGAGATCGGGCGTGTTCATGGTGGTATGGCCGTAAGCAATTACTCCCGGCACCAGACAGGACTTTAAACAGGAGAAAGGATGATTTTTTTTACCCCAAATGAAAATAGCTTACAGCACCTGGTATTCCCAGGCGGTCTCCCAACCAGGTACTAACCTGGCCCGACCGTGCTTAGCTTCCGAGATCAGACGAGATCGGGCGTGTTCGCAGTGGTGTGGCCGTAAGCAATTTCTCCTGGCACCAGACAGGACTTTAAACAGGAGAAAGGATCATTTTTTTTACCCCAAATGAAAATAGATTACAGCACCTGGTATTCCCAGACGGTCTCCCATCCAAGAACTATCCAGGCCCGACCGTGCTTAGCTTCCGAGATCAGACGAGATCGGGCGTGTTCACGGTGGTGTGGCCGTAAGCAATTGCTCCTGGCACCAGACAGGACTTTAAACAGGAGAAAGGATGATTTTTTTTACCCCAAATGAAAATAGCTTACAGCACCTGGTATTCCCAGGCGGTCTCCCATCCAAGTACTAACCAGGCCCCACCGTGCTTAGCTTCCGAGATCAGACGAGATCGGGCGTGTTCACGGTGGTGTGGCCGTAAGCAATTGCTCCTGGCACCAGACAGGACTTTAAACAGGAGAAAGGATGATTTTTTTTACCCCAAATGAAAATAGCTTACAGCACCTGGTATTCCCAGGCGGTCTCCCATCCAGGTACTAACCAGGCCCGACCGTGCTTAGCTTCCGAGATCAGACGAGATCGGGCGTGTTCACGGTGGTGTGGCCGTAAGCAATTGCTCCTGGCACCAGACAGGACTTTAAACAGGAGAAAGGATCATTTTTTTTACCCCAAATGAAAATAGATTACAGCACCTGGTATTCCCAGGCGGTCTCCCATCCAAGTACTAACCAGGCCCGACCGTGCTTAGCTTCCGAGATCAGACGAGATCGGGCGTGTTCACGGTGGTGTGGCCGTAAGCAATTGCTCCTGGCACCAGACAGGACTTTAAACAGGAGAAAGGATGATTTTTTTTACCCCAAATGAAAATAGCTTACAGCACCTGGTATTCCCAGGCGGTCTCCCATCCAGGTACTAACCAGGCCCCACCGTGCTTAGCTTCCGAGATCAAACGAGATCGGGCGTGTTCGCAGTGGTGTGGCCGTAAGCAATTGCTCCTGGCGCCAGACAGGACTTTAAACAGGAGAAAGGATCATTTTTTTTACCCCAAATGAAAATAGATTACAGCACCTGGTATTCCCATGCGGTCTCCCATCCAGGTACTAACCAGGCCCGACCGTGCTTAGCTTCCGAGATCAGACGAGATCGGGCGTGTTCGCAGTGGTGTGGCCGTAAGCTATTGCTCCTGGCACCAGACAGGACTTTAAACAGGAGAAAGGATCATTTTTTTTACCCCAAATGAAAACACAATTACAGCACCTGGTATTCCCAGGCGGTCTCCCATTCAAGTACTAACCAGGCCCGACCGTGCTTAGCTTCCGAGATCAGACGAGATCGGACGTGTTCACGGTGGTGTGGCCGTAAGCAATTACTCCTGGCACCAGACAGGACTTTAAACAGGAGAAAGGATGATTTTTTTTACCCCAAATGAAAATAGCTTACAGCACCTGGTATTCCCAGGCGGTCTCCCATCCAGGTACTAACCAGGCCCGACCGTGCTTAGCTTCCGAGATCAGACGAGATCGGGCGTGTTCACGGTGGTGTGGCCGTAAGCAATTGCTCCTGGCACCAGACAGGACTTTAAACAGGAGAAAGGATGATTTTTTTTACCCCAAATGAAAATAGCTTACAGCACCTGGTATTCCCAGGCGGTCTCCCATCCAGGTACTTACCAGGCCCGACCGTGCATAGCTTCCAAGATCAGACGAGATCGGGCGTGTTCGCAGTTGTGTGGCCGTAAGCAATTGCTCCTGGCACCAGACAGGACTTTAAACAGGAGAAAGGATCATTTTTTTTACCCCAAATGAAAATAGATTACAGCACCTGGTATTCCCAGGCGGTCTCCCATCCAAGTACTAACCAGGCCCGACCGTGCTTAGCTTCCGAGATCAGACGAGATCGGGCGTGTTCACGGTGGTGTGGCCGTAAGCAATTGCTCCTGGCACCAGACAGGACTTTAAACAGGAGAAAGGATGATTTTTTTTACCCCAAATGAAAATAGCTTACAGCACCTGGTATTCCCAGGCGGTCTCCCATCCAGGTACTAACCAGGCCCCACCGTGCTTAGCTTCCGAGATCAAACGAGATCGGGCGTGTTCGCAGTGGTGTGGCCGTAAGCAATTGCTCCTGGCGCCAGACAGGACTTTAAACAGGAGAAAGGATCATTTTTTTTACCCCAAATGAAAATAGATTACAGCACCTGGTATTCCCAGGCGGTCTCCCATCCAAGTACTAACCAGGCCCGACCGTGCTTAGCTTCCGAGATCAGACAAGATCGAGCGTGTTCACGGTGGTGTGGCCGTAAGCAATTCCTCCTAGCACCAGACAGGACTTTAAACAGGAGAAAGGATGATTTTTTTTACCCCAAATGAAAATAGCTTACAGCACCTGGTATTCCCAGGTGGTCTCACATCCAGGTACTAACCAGGCCCCACCGTGCTTAGCTTCCGAGATCAAACGAGATCGGGCGTGTTCGCAGTGGTGTGGCCGTAAGCAATTGCTCCTGGCGCCAGACAGGACTTTAAACAGGAGAAAGGATCATTTTTTTTACCCCAAATGAAAATAGATTACAGCACCTGGTATTCCCAGGCGGTCTCCCATCCAAGTACTAACCAGGCCCGACCGTGCTTAGCTTCCGAGATCAGACAAGATCGAGCGTGTTCACGGTGGTGTGGCCGTTAGCAATTCCTCCTAGCACCAGACAGGACTTTAAACAGGAGAAAGGATGATTTTTTTTACCCCAAATGAAAATAGCTTACAGCACCTGGTATTCCCAGGCGGTCTCCCATCCAGGTACTAACCATGCCCCACCGTGCTTAGCTTCCGAGATCAAACGAGATCGGGCGTGTTCGCAGTGGTGTGGCCGTAAGGAATTGCTCCTGGCGCCAGACAGGACTTTAAACAGGAGAAAGGATCATTTTTTTTACCCCAAATGAAAATAGCTTACAGCACCTGGTATTCCCATGCGGTCTCCCATCCAGGTACTAACCAGGCCCGACCGTGCTTAGCTTCCGAGATCAGACGAGATCGGGCGTGTTCGCAGTGGTGTGGCCGTAAGCTTTTGCACCTGGCACCAGACAGGACTTTAAACAGGAGAAAGGATCATTTTTTTTACCCCAAATGAAAACACAATTACAGCACCTGGTATTCCCAGGCGGTCTCCCATTCAAGTACTAACCAGGCCCGACCGTGCTTAGCTTCCGAGATCAGACGAGATCGGACGTGTTCACGGTGGTGTGGCCGTAAGCAATTGCTCCTGGCACCAGACAGGACTTTAAACAGGAGAAAGGATGATTTTTTTTACCCCAAATGAAAATAGCTTACAGCACCTGGTATTCCCAGGCGGTCTCCCATCCAGGTACTAACCAGGCCCGACCGTGCTTAGCTTCCGAGATCAGATGAGATCGGGCGTGTTCGCAGTGGTGTGGCCTTAAGCAATTGCTCCTGGCACCAGACAGGACTTTAAACAGGAGAAAGGATGATTTTTTTTACCCCAAATGAAACTAGATTACAGCACCTGGTATTCCCAGGCGGTCTCCCATCCAAGTACTAACCAGGCCCGACCGTGCTTAGCTTCCGAGATCAGACGAGATCGGGCGTGTTCACGGTGGTGTGGCCGTAAGCAATTGCTCCTGGCACCAGACAGGACTTTAAACAGGAGAAAGGATGATTTTTTTTACCCCAAATGAAAATATCTTACAGCACCTTGTATTCCCAGGCGGTCTCCCATCCAAGTACTAACCAGGCACGACCATGCTTAGCTTCCGAGATCAGACGAGATCGGGCGTGTTCACGGTGGTGTGGCCGTAAGCAATTGCTCCTGGCACCAGACAGGACTTTAAACAGGAGAAAGGATGATTTTTTTTACCCCAAATGAAAATAGCTTACAGCACCTGGTATTCCCAGGCGGTCTCCCATCCAAGTACTAACCAGGGCCAACCGTGCTTAGCTTCCGAGATCAGACGAGATCGGGCGTGTTCACGGTGGTGTGGCCGTAAGCAATTGCTCCTTGCACCAGACAGGACTTTAAACAGGAGAAAGGATGATTTTTTTTACCCCAAATGAAAATAGCTTACAGCACCTGGTATTCCCAGGCGGTCTCCCATCCAGGTACTAACCAGGCCCGACCGTGCTTAGCTTCCGAGATCAGACGAGATCGGGCGTGTTCGCAGTGGTGTGGCCGTAAGCTATTTTTCCTGGCACCAGACAGGACTTTAAACAGGAGAAAAGATCATTTTTTTTACCCCAAATGAAAATAGATTACAGCACCTGGTATTCCCAGGCGGTCTCCCATCCAAGTACTAACCAGGCCCGACCGTGCTTAGCTTCCGAGATCAGACGAGATCGGGCGTGTTCATGGTGGTGTGGCCGTAAGCAATTGCTCCTGGCACCAGACAGGACTTTAAACAGGAGAAAGGATGATTTTTTTTTACCCCAAATGAAAATAGCTTACAGCACCTGGTATTCCCAGGCGGTCTCCCATCCAGGTACTAACCAGACCCGACCGTGCTTAGCTTCCGAGATCAGACGAGATCGGGCGTGTTCGCAGTGGTGTGGCCGTAAGCAATTGCTCCTGGCACCAGACAGGACTTTAAACAGGAGAAAGGATCATTTTTTTTACCCCAAATGAAAACACAATTACAGCACCTGTTATTCCCAGGCGGTCTCCCATCCAAGTACTAACCAGGCCCGACCGTGCATAGCTTCCGAGATCAGACGAGATTGGGCGTGTTCGCAGTGGTGTGGCCGTAAGCAATTGCTCCTGGCACCAGACAGGACTTTAAAAAGGAGAAAGGATCATTTTTTTTTACCCCAAATGAAAATAGATTACAGCACCTGGTATTCCCAGGCGGTCTCCCATCCAAGTACTAACCAGGCCCCACCGTGCTTAGCTTCCGAGATCAGACGAGATCGGGCGTGTTCACGGTGGTGTGGCCGTAAGCAATTGCTCCTGGCACCAGACAGGACTTTAAACAGGAGAAAGGATGATTTTTTTTACCCCAAATGAAAATAGCTTACAGCACCTGGTATTCCCAAGCGGTCTCCCATCCAGGTACTAACCAGGCCCGACCGTGCTTAGCTTCCGAGATCAGACGAGATCGGGCGTGTTCGCAGTGTTGTGGCCGTAAGCAATTGCTCCTGCCACCAGACAGGACTTTAAACAGGAGAAAGGATGATTTTTTTTACCCCAAATGAAAATAGCTTACAGCACCTGGTATTCCCAGGCGGTCTCCCATCCAAGTACTATCCAGGCCCAACCGTGCTTGGCTTCCGAGATCAGACGAGATCGGGCGTGTTCACGGCGGTGTGGCCGTTAGCAATTGCTCCTGGCACCAGACAGGACTTTAAACAGGAGAAAGGATGATTTTTTTTACCCCAAATGAAAATAGCTTACAGCACCTGGTATTCCCAGGCGGTCTCCCATCCAGGTACTAACCAGGCCCGACCGTGCTTAGCTTCCGAGATCAGATGAGATCGGGCGTGTTCGCAGTGGTGTGGCCTTAAGAAATTGCTCCTGGCACCAGACAGGACTTTAAACAGGAGAAAGGATGATTTTTTTACCACAAATGAAAATAGATTACAGCACCTGGTATTCCCAGGCGGTCTCCCATCCAAGTACTAACCAGGCCCGACCGTGCTTAGCTTCCGAGATCAGACGAGATCGGGCGTGTTCACGGTGGTGTGGCCGTAAGCAATTGCTCCTGGCACCAGACAGGACTTTAAACAGGAGAAAGGATGATTTTTTTTACCCCAAATGAAAATAGCTTACAGCACCTGGTATTCCCAGGCGGTCTCCCATCCAGGTACTAACCAGGCCCGACCGTGCTTAGCTTCCGAGATCAGACGAGATCGGGCGTGTTCGCAGTGGTGTGGCCGTAAGCAATTGCTCCTGGCACCAGACAGGACTTTAACCAGGAGAAAGGATGATTTTTTTTACCCCAAATGAAAACACAATTACAGCACCTGTTATTCCCAGGCGGTCTCCCATCCAAGTACTAAACAGGCCCGACCGTGCATAGCTTCCGAGATCAGACGAGATCGGGCGTGTTCACGGTGGTGTGGCCGTAAGCAATTGCTCCTGGCACCAGACAGGACTTTAAACAGGAGAAAGGATGATTTTTTTTACCCCAAATGAAAATAGCTTACAGCACCTGGTATTCCCAGGCGGTCTCCCATCCAGGTACTAACCAGGCCCGACCGTGCTTAGCTTCCGAGATCAGACGAGATCGGGCGTGTTCGCAGTGGTGTGGCCGTAAGCAATTGCTCCTGCCACCAGACAGGACTTTAAACAGGAGAAAGGATGATTTTTTTTACCCCAAATGAAAATAGCTTACAGCACCTGGTATTCCCAGGCGGTCTCCCATCCAGGTACTAACCAGGCCCGACCGTGCTTAGCTTCCGAGACCAGACGAGATCGGGCGTGTTCGCAGTGGTGTGGCCGTAAGCAATTTCTCCTGGCACCAGACAGGACTTTAAACAGGAGAAAGGATCATTTTTTTTACCCCAAATGAAAATAGATTACAGCACCTGGTATTCCCAGGCGGTCTCCCATCCAAGTACTATCCAGGCCCGACCGTGCTTGGCTTCCGAGATCAGACGAGATCGGGCGTGTTCGCAGTGGTGTGGCCGTAAGCTATTGCTCCTGGCACCAGACAGGACTTTAAACAGGAGAAAGGATCATTTTTTTTACCCCAAATGAAAACACAATTACAGCACCTGGTATTCCCAGGCGGTCTCCCATTCAAGTACTAACCAGGCCCGACCGTGCTTAGCTTCCGAGATCAGACGAGATCGGACGTGTTCACGGTGGTGTGGCCGTAAGCAATTGCTCCTGGCACCAGACAGGACTTTAAACAGGAGAAAGGATGATTTTTTTTACCCCAAATGAAAATAGCTTACAGCACCTGGTATTCCCAGGCGGTCTCCCATCCAGGTACTAACCAGGCCCGACCGTGCTTAGCTTCCGAGTTCAGATGAGATCGGGCGTGTTCGCAGTGGTGTGGCCTTAAGCAATTGCTCCTGGCACCAGACAGGACTTTAAACAGGAGAAAGGATGATTTTTTTTACCCCAAATGAAACTAGATTACAGCACCTGGTATTCCCAGGCGGTCTCCCATCCAAGTACTAACCAGGCCCGACCGTGCTTAGCTTCCGAGATCAGACGAGATCGGGCGTGTTCACGGTGGTGTGGCCGTAAGCAATTGCTCCTGGCACCAGACAGGACTTTAAACAGGAGAAAGGATGATTTTTTTTACCCCAAATGAAAATATCTTACAGCACCTTGTATTCCCAGGCGGTCTCCCATCCAAGTACTAACCAGGCACGACCATGCTTAGCTTCCGAGATCAGACGAGATCGGGCGTGTTCACGGTGGTGTGGCCGTAAGCAATTGCTCCTGGCACCAGACAGGACTTTAAACAGGAGAAAGGATGATTTTTTTTACCCCAAATGAAAATAGCTTACAGCACCTGGTATTCCCAGGCGGTCTCCCATCCAAGTACTAACCAGGGCCAACCGTGCTTAGCTTCCGAGATCAGACGAGATCGGGCGTGTTCACGGTGGTGTGGCCGTAAGCAATTGCTCCTTGCACCAGACAGGACTTTAAACAGGAGAAAGGATGATTTTTTTTACCCCAAATGAAAATAGCTTACAGCACCTGGTATTCCCAGGCGGTCTCCCATCCAGGTACTAACCAGGCCTGACCGTGCTTAGCTTCCGAGATCAGACGAGATCGGGCGTGTTCGCAGTGGTGTGGCCGTAAGCTATTGCTCCTGGCACCAGACAGGACTTTAAACAGGAGAAAAGATCATTTTTTTTACCCCAAATGAAAATAGATTACAGCACCTGGTATTCCCAGGCGGTCTCCCATCCAAGTACTAACCAGGCCCGACCGTGCTTAGCTTCCGAGATCAGACGAGATCGGGCGTGTTCATGGTGGTGTGGCCGTAAGCAATTGCTCCTGGCACCAGACAGGACTTTAAACAGGAGAAAGGATGATTTTTTTTTACCCCAAATGAAAATAGCTTACAGCACCTGGTATTCCCAGGCGGTCTCCCATCCAGGTACTAACCAGGCCCGACCGTGCTTAGCTTCCGAGATCAGACGAGATCGGGCGTGTTCGCAGTGGTGTGGCCGTAAGCAATTGCTCCTGGCACCAGACAGGACTTTAAACAGGAGAAAGGATCATTTTTTTTACCCCAAATGAAAACACAATTACAGCACCTGTTATTCCCAGGCGGTCTCCCATCCAAGTACTAACCAGGCCCGACCGTGCATAGCTTCCGAGATCAGACGAGATTGGGCGTGTTCGCAGTGGTGTGGCCGTAAGCAATTGCTCCTGGCACCAGACAGGACTTTAAAAAGGAGAAAGGATCATTTTTTTTTACCCCAAATGAAAATAGATTACAGCACCTGGTATTCCCAGGCGGTCTCCCATCCAACTACTAACCAGGCCCCACCGTGCTTAGCTTCCGAGATCAGACGAGATCGGGCGTGTTCACGGTGGTGTGGCCGTAAGCAATTGCTCCTGGCACCAGACAGGACTTTAAACAGGAGAAAGGATGATTTTTTTTACCCCAAATGAAAATAGCTTACAGCACCTGGTATTCCCAAGCGGTCTCCCATCCAGGTACTAACCAGGCCCGACCGTGCTTAGCTTCCGAGATCAGACGAGATCGGGCGTGTTCGCAGTGTTGTGGCCGTAAGCAATTGCTCCTGCCACCAGACAGGACTTTAAACAGGAGAAAGGATGATTTTTTTTACCCCAAATGAAAATAGCTTACAGCACCTGGTATTCCCAGGCGGTCTCCCATCCAAGTACTATCCAGGCCCAACCGTGCTTGGCTTCCGAGATCAGACGAGATCGGGCGTGTTCACGGTGGTGTGGCCGTTAGCAATTGCTCCTGGCACCAGACAGGACTTTAAACAGGAGAAAGGATGATTTTTTTTACCCCAAATGAAAATAGCTTACAGCACCTGGTATTCCCAGGCGGTCTCCCATCCAGGTACTAACCAGGCCCGACCGTGCTTAGCTTCCGAGATCAGATGAGATCGGGCGTGTTCGCAGTGGTGTGGCCTTAAGAAATTGCTCGTGGCACCAGACAGGACTTTAAACAGGAGAAAGGATGATTTTTTTACCACAAATGAAAATAGATTACAGCACCTGGTATTCCCAGGCGGTCTCCCATCCAAGTACTAACCAGGCCCGACCGTGCTTAGCTTCCGAGATCAGACGAGATCGGGCGTGTTCACGGTGGTGTGGCCGTAAGCAATTGCTCCTGGCACCAGACAGGACTTTAAACAGGAGAAAGGATGATTTTTTTTACCCCAAATGAAAATAGCTTACAGCACCTGGTATTCCCAGGCGGTCTCCCATCCAGGTACTAACCAGGCCCGACCGTGCTTAGCTTCCGAGATCAGACGAGATCGGGCGTGTTCGCAGTGGTGTGGCCGTAAGCAATTGCTCCTGGCACCAGACAGGACTTTAAACAGGAGAAAGGATCATTTTTTTTACCCCAAATGAAAACACAATTACAGCACCTGTTATTCCCAGGCGGTCTCCCATCCAAGTACTAAACAGGCCCGACCGTGCATAGCTTCCGAGATCAGACGAGATCGGGCGTGTTCACGGTGGTGTGGCCGTAAGCAATTGCTCCTGGCACCAGACAGGACTTTAAACAGGAGAAAGGATGATTTTTTTTACCCCAAATGAAAATAGCTTACAGCACCTGGTATTCCCAGGCGGTCTCCCATCCAGGTACTAACCAGGCCCGACCGTGCTTAGCTTCCGAGATCAGACGAGATCGGGCGTGTTCGCAGTGGTGTGGCCGTAAGCAATTGCTCCTGCCACCAGACAGGACTTTAAACAGGAGAAAGGATGATTTTTTTTACCCCAAATGAAAATAGCTTACAGCACCTGGTATTCCCAGGCGGTCTCCCATCCAGGTACTAACCAGGCCCGACCGTGCTTAGCTTCCGAGACCAGACGAGATCGGGCGTGTTCGCAGTGGTGTGGCCGTAAGCAATTTCTCCTGGCACCAGACAGGACTTTAAACAGGAGAAAGGATCATTTTTTTTACCCCAAATGAAAATAGATTACAGCACCTGGTATTCCCAGGCGGTCTCCCATCCAAGTACTATCCAGGCCCGACCGTGCTTGGCTTCCGAGATCAGACGAGATCGGGCGTGTTCGCAGTGGTGTGGCCGTAAGCTATTGCTCCTGGCACCAGACAGGACTTTAAACAGGAGAAAGGATAATTTTTTTTACCCCAAATGAAAACACAATTACAGCACCTGGTATTCCCAGGCGGTCTCCCATTCAAGTACTAACCAGGCCCGACCGTGCTTAGCTTCCGAGATCAGACGAGATCGGACGTGTTCACGGTGGTGTGGCCGTAAGCAATTGCTCCTGGCACCAGACAGGACTTTAAACAGGAGAAAGGATGATTTTTTTTACCCCAAATGAAAATAGCTTACAGCACCTGGTATTCCCAGGCGGTCTCCCATCCAGGTACTAACCAGGCCCGACCGTGCTTAGCTTCCGAGATCAGACGAGATCGGGCGTGTTCGCAGTGGTGTGGCCGTAAGCAATTGCTCCTGCCACCAGACAGGACTTTAAACAGGAGAAAGGATGATTTTTTTTACCCCAAATGAAAATAGCTTACAGCACCTGGTATTCCCAGGCGGTCTCCCATCCAGGTACTAACCAGGCCCGACCGTGCTTAGCTTCCGAGACCAGACGAGATCGGGCGTGTTCGCAGTGGTGTGGCCGTAAGCAATTTCTCCTGGCACCAGACAGGACTTTAAACAGGAGAAAGGATCATTTTTTTTACCCCAAATGAAAATAGATTACAGCACCTGGTATTCCCAGGCGGTCTCCCATCCAAGTACTATCCAGGCCCGACCGTGCTTGGCTTCCGAGATCAGACGAGATCGGGCGTGTTCGCAGTGGTGTGGCCGTAAGCTATTGCTCCTGGCACCAGACAGGACTTTAAACAGGAGAAAGGATCATTTTTTTTACCCCAAATGAAAACACAATTACAGCACCTGGTATTCCCAGGCGGTCTCCCATTCAAGTACTAACCAGGCCCGACCGTGCTTAGCTTCCGAGATCAGACGAGATCGGACGTGTTCACGGTGGTGTGGCCGTAAGCAATTGCTCCTGGCACCAGACAGGACTTTAAACAGGAGAAAGGATGATTTTTTTTACCCCAAATGAAAATAGCTTACAGCACCTGGTATTCCCAGGCGGTCTCCCATCCAGGTACTAACCAGGCCCGACCGTGCTTAGCTTCCGAGATCAGATAAGATCGGGCGTGTTCGCAGTGGTGTGGCCTTAAGCAATTGCTCCTGGCACCAGACAGGACTTTAAACAGGAGAAAGGATGATTTTTTTTACCCCAAATGAAACTAGATTACAGCACCTGGTATTCCCAGGCGGTCTCCCATCCAAGTACTAACCAGGCCCGACCGTGCTTAGCTTCCGAGATCAGACGAGATCGGGCGTGTTCACGGTGGTGTGGCCGTAAGCAATTGCTCCTGGCACCAGACAGGACTTTAAACAGGAGAAAGGATGATTTTTTTTACCCCAAATGAAAATAGCTTACAGCACCTGGTATTCCCAGGCGGTCTCCCATCCAAGTACTAACCAGGGCCGACCGTGCTTAGCTTCCGAGATCAGACGAGATCGGGCGTGTTCACGGTGGTGTGGCCGTAAGCAATTGCTCCTTGCACCAGACAGGACTTTAAACAGGAGAAAGGATGATTTTTTTTACCCCAAATGAAACTAGATTACAGCACCTGGTATTCCCAGGCGGTCTCCCATCCAAGTACTAACCAGGCCCGACCGTGCTTAGCTTCCGAGATCAGACGAGATCGGGCGTGTTCACGGTGGTGTGGCCGTAAGCAATTGCTCCTGGCACCAGACAGGACTTTAAACAGGAGAAAGGATGATTTTTTTTACCCCAAATGAAAATATCTTACGGCACCTTGTATTCCCAGGCGGTCACCCATCCAAGTACTAACCAGGCACGACCATGCTTAGCTTCCGAGATCAGACGAGATCGGGCGTGTTCACGGTGGTGTGGCCGTAAGCAATTTCTCCTGGCACCAGACAGGACTTTAAACAGGAGAAAGGATGAT
>NC_140271.1:20329082-20336582 GCF_964030765.1 Micromesistius poutassou | reverse complement strand
CACGGTGGTGTGGCCGTAAGCAATTGCTCCTGGCACCAGACAGGACTTTAAACAGGAGAAAGGATGTTTTTTTTTACCCCAAATGATAATAGCTTACAGCACCTGGTATTCCCAGGCGGTCTCCCATCCAAGTACTAACCAGGCCCGACCGTGCTTAGCTTCCGAGCTCAGACGAGATCGGGCGTGTTCACGGTGGTGTGGCCGTAAGCAATTGCTCCTGGCACCAGACAGGACTTTAAACAGGAGAAAGGATGATTTTTTTTACCCCAAATGAAAATAGCTTACAGCACCTGGTATTCCCAGGCGGTCTCCCATCCAAGTACTAACCAGGCCCGACCGTGCTTAGCTTCCGAGATCAGACGAGAGCGGGCGTGTTCGCAGTGGTGTGGTCGTAAGCTATTGCTCCTGGCACCAGACAGGACTTTAAACAGGAGAAAAGATCATTTTTTTTACCCCAAATGAAAATAGATTACAGCACCTGGTATTCCCAGGCGGTCTCCCATCCAAGTACTAACCAGGCCCGACCGTGCTTAGCTTCCGAGATCAGACGAGATCGGGCGTGTTCATGGTGGTGTGGCCGTAAGCAATTGCTCCTGGCACCAGACAGGACTTTAAACAGGAGAAAGGATGATTTTTTTTTACCCCAAATGAAAATAGCTTACAGCAC
Organism: Micromesistius poutassou; assembly: GCF_964030765.1. Taxonomy (NCBI): domain Eukaryota; kingdom Metazoa; phylum Chordata; class Actinopteri; order Gadiformes; family Gadidae; genus Micromesistius; species Micromesistius poutassou. Next base: position 20,335,915 of record NC_140271.1, on the reverse strand, counting down.
CTGGTATTCCCAGGCGGTCTCCCATCCAGGTACTAACCAGGCCCGACCGTGCTTAGCTTCCGAGATCAGGCGTGTTCGCAGTGGTGTGGCCTTAAGCAATTGCTCCTGGCACCAGACAGGACTTTAAACAGGAGAAAGGATGATTTTTTTACCCCAAATGATAATAGATTACAGCACCTGGTATTCCCAGGCGGTCTCCCATCCAAGTACTAACCAGGCCCGACCGTGCTTAGCTTCCGAGATCAGACGAGATCGGGCGAGTTCACGGTGGTGTGGCCGTAAGCAATTACTCCTGGCACCAGACAGGACTTTAAACAGGAGAAAGGATGATTTTTTTTACCCCAAATGAAAATAGCTTACAGCACCTGGTATTCCCAGGCGGTCTCCCATCCAAGTACTAACCAGGCCCGACCGTGCTTAGCTTCCGAGCTCAGACGAGATCGGGCGTGTTCACGGTGGTGTGGCCGTAAGCAATTGCGCCTGGCACCAGACAGGACTTTAAACAGGAGAAAGGATGATTTTTTTTACCCCAAATGAAAATAGCTTACAGCACCTGGTATTCCCAGGCGGTCTCCCATCCAGGTACTAACCAGGCCCGACCGTGCTTAGCTTTCGAGATCAGACGAGAGCGGGCGTGTTCGCAGTGGTGTGGCCGTAAGCTATTGCTCCTGGCACCAGACAGGACTTTAAACAGGAGAAAAGATCTTTTTTTTTACCCCAAATGAAAATAGATTACAGCACCTGGTATTCCCAGGCCGTCTCCCATCCAAGTACTAACCAGGCCCGACCGTGCTTAGCTTCCGAGATCAGACGAGATCGGGCGTGTTCATGGTGGTGTGGCCGTAATCAATTGCTCCTGGCACCAGACAGGACTTTAAACAGGAGAAAGGATAATTTTTTTTACCCCAAATGAAAACACAATTACAGCACCTGTTATTCCCAGGCGGTCTCCCATCCAAGTACTAACCAGGCCCGACCGTGCATAGCTTCCGAGATCAGACGAGATCGGGCGTGTTCCCAGTGGTGTGGCCTTAAGCAATTGCTCCTGGCACCAGACAGGACTTTAAACAGGAGAAAGGATGATTTTTTTTACCCCAAATGAAAATAGCTTACAGCACCTGGTATTCCCAGGCGGTCTCCCATCCAAGTACTAACCAGGCCCGACCGTGCTTAGCTTCCGAGCTCAGACGAGATCGGGCGTGTTCACGGTGGTGTGGCCGTAAGCAATTGCTCCTGGCACCAGACAGGACTTTAAACAGGAGAAAGGATGATTTTTTTTACCCCAAATGAAAATAGCTTACAGCACCTGGTATTCCCAGGCGGTCTCCCATCCAAGTACTAACCAGGCCCGACCGTGCTTAGCTTCCGAGATCAGACGAGAGCGGGCGTGTTCGCAGTGGTGTGGTCGTAAGCTATTGCTCCTGGCACCAGACAGGACTTTAAACAGGAGAAAAGATCATTTTTTTTACCCCAAATGAAAATAGATTACAGCACCTGGTATTCCCAGGCGGTCTCCCATCCAAGTACTAACCAGGCCCGACCGTGCTTAGCTTCCGAGATCAGACGAGATCGGGCGTGTTCATGGTGGTGTGGCCGTAAGCAATTGCTCCTGGCACCAGACAGGACTTTAAACAGGAGAAAGGATGATTTTTTTTTACCCCAAATGAAAATAGCTTACAGCACCTGGTATTCCCAGGCGGTCTCCCATCCAGGTACTAACCAGGCCCGACCGTGCTTAGCTTCCGAGATCAGGCGTGTTCGCAGTGGTGTGGCCTTAAGCAATTGCTCCTGGCACCAGACAGGACTTTAAACAGGAGAAAGGATGATTTTTTTACCCCAAATGATAATAGATTACAGCACCTGGTATTCCCAGGCGGTCTCCCATCCAAGTACTAACCAGGCCCGACCGTGCTTAGCTTCCGAGATCAGACGAGATCGGGCGAGTTCACGGTGGTGTGGCCGTAAGCAATTACTCCTGGCACCAGACAGGACTTTAAACAGGAGAAAGGATGATTTTTTTTACCCCAAATGAAAATAGCTTACAGCACCTGGTATTCCCAGGCGGTCTCCCATCCAAGTACTAACCAGGCCCGACCGTGCTTAGCTTCCGAGCTCAGACGAGATCGGGCGTGTTCACGGTGGTGTGGCCGTAAGCAATTGCGCCTGGCACCAGACAGGACTTTAAACAGGAGAAAGGATGATTTTTTTTACCCCAAATGAAAATAGCTTACAGCACCTGGTATTCCCAGGCGGTCTCCCATCCAGGTACTAACCAGGCCCGACCGTGCTTAGCTTCCGAGATCAGACGAGAGCGGGCGTGTTCGCAGTGGTGTGGCCGTAAGCTATTGCTCCTGGCACCAGACAGGACTTTAAACAGGAGAAAAGATCTTTTTTTTTACCCCAAATGAAAATAGATTACAGCACCTGGTATTCCCAGGCCGTCTCCCATCCAAGTACTAACCAGGCCCGACCGTGCTTAGCTTCCGAGATCAGACGAGATCGGGCGTGTTCATGGTGGTGTGGCCGTAATCAATTGCTCCTGGCACCAGACAGGACTTTAAACAGGAGAAAGGATAATTTTTTTTACCCCAAATGAAAACACAATTACAGCACCTGTTATTCCCAGGCGGTCTCCCATCCAAGTACTAACCAGGCCCGACCGTGCATAGCTTCCGAGATCAGACGAGATCGGGCGTGTTCCCAGTGGTGTGGCCTTAAGCAATTGCTCCTGGCACCAGACAGGACTTTAAACAGGAGAAAGGATGATTTTTTTTACCCAAATGAAAACACAATTACAGCACCTGTTATTCCCAGGCGGTCTCCCATCCAAGTACTAACCAGGCCCGACCTTGCTTAGCTTCCGAGATCAGACGAGATCGGGCGTGTTCACGGTGGTGTGGCCATAAGCAGTTGCTCCTGGCACCAGACAGGACTTTAAACAGGAGAAAGGATGATTTTTTTTACCCCAAATGAAAATAGATTATAGCACCTGGTATTCCCAGGCGGTCTCCCATCCAAGTCCGACCGTGCTTAGCTTCCGAGATCAGACGAGATCGGGCGTGTTCACGGTGGTGTGGCCGTAAGCAATTGCTCCTGGCACCAGACAGGACTTTAAACAGGAGAAAGGATGATTTTTTTTACCCCAAATGAAAATAGCTTACAGCACCTGGTATTCCCAGGCGGTCTCCCATCCAGGTACTAACCAGGCCCGACCGTGCTTAGCTTCCGAGATCAGATGAGATCGGGCGTGTTCGCAGTGGTGTGGCCGTAAGCAGTTGCTCCTGGCACCAGACAGGACTTTAAACAGGAGAAAGGATCATTTTTTTTACCCCAAATGAAAATAGCTTACAGCACCTGGTATTCCCAGGCGGTCTCCCATCCAGGTACTTACCAGGCCCGACCGTGCATAGCTTCCGAGATCAGACGAGATCGGGCGTGTTCGCAGTTGTGTGGCCGTAAGCAATTGCTCCTGGCACCAGACAGGACTTTAAACAGGAGAAAGGATCATTTTTTTTACCCCAAATGAAAATTGATTACAGCACCTGGTATTCCCAGGCGGTCTCCCATCCAAGTACTAACCAGGCCCGACCGTGCTTAGCTTTCGAGATCAGACGAGATCGGGCGTGTTCACGGTGGTGTGGCCGTAAGCAATTGCTCCTGGCACCAGACAGGACTTTAAACAGGAGAAAGGATGTTTTTTTTTACCCCAAATGATAATAGCTTACAGCACCTGGTATTCCCAGGCGGTCTCCCATCCAAGTACTAACCAGGCCCGACCGTGCTTAGCTTCCGAGCTCAGACGAGATCGGGCGTGTTCACGGTGGTGTGGCCGTAAGCAATTGCTCCTGGCACCAGACAGGACTTTAAACAGGAGAAAGGATCATTTTTTTTACCCCAAATGAAAATAGCTTACAGCACCTGGTATTCCCAGGCGGTCTCCCATCCAAGTACTAACCAGGCCCGACCGTGCTTAGCTTCCGAGATCAGACGATATCGGGCGTGTTCACGGTGGTGTGGCCGTAAACCATTTCTCCTGGCACCAGACAGGACTTTAAACAGGAGAAAGGATGATTTTTTTTACCCCAAATGAAAATAGCTTACAGCACCTGGTATTCCCAGGCGGTCTCCCATCCAGGTACTAACCAGGCCCGACCGTGCTTAGCTTCCGAGATCAGACGAGAGCGGGCGTGTTCGCAGTGGTGTGGCCGTAAGCTATTGCTCCTGGCACCAGACAGGACTTTAAACAGGAGAAAAGATCATTTTTTTTACCCCAAATGAAAATAGATTACAGCACCTGGTATTCCCAGGCGGTCTCCCATCCAGGTACTTACCAGGCCCGACCGTGCATAGCTTCCGAGATCAGACGAGATCGGGCGTGTTCGCAGTTGTGTGGCCGTAAGCAATTGCTCCTGGCACCAGACAGGACTTTAAACAGGAGAAAGGATCATTTTTTTTACCCCAAATGAAAATTGATTACAGCACCTGGTATTCCCAGGCGGTCTCCCATCCAAGTACTAACCAGGCCCGACCGTGCTTAGCTTTCGAGATCAGACGAGATCGGGCGTGTTCACGGTGGTGTGGCCGTAAGCAATTGCTCCTGGCACCAGACAGGACTTTAAACAGGAGAAAGGATGTTTTTTTTTACCCCAAATGATAATAGCTTACAGCACCTGGTATACCCAGGCGGTCTCCCATCCAAGTACTAACCCGGCCCGACCGTGCTTAGCTTCCGAGCTCAGACGAGATCGGGCGTGTTCACGGTGGTGTGGCCGTAAGCAATTGCTCCTGGCACCAGACAGGACTTTAAACAGGAGAAAGGATGATTTTTTTTACCCCAAATGAAAATAGCTTACAGCACCTGGTATTCCCAGGCGGTCTCCCATCCAAGTACTAACCAGGCCCGACCGTGCTTAGCTTCCGAGATCAGACGAGATCGGGCGTGTTCACGGTGGTGTGGCCGTAAACCATTTCTCCTGGCACCAGACAGGACTTTAAACAGGAGAAAGGATGATTTTTTTTACCCCAAATGAAAATAGCTTACAGCACCTGGTATTCCCAGGCGGTCTCCCATCCAGGTACTAACCAGGCCCGACCGTGCTTAGCTTCCGAGATCAGACGAGAGCGGGCGTGTTCGCAGTGGTGTGGCCGTAAGCTATTGCTCCTGGCACCAGACAGGACTTTAAACAGGAGAAAAGATCATTTTTTTTACCCCAAATGAAAATAGATTACAGCACCTGTTATTCCCAGGCGGTCTCCCATCCAAGTACTAACCAGGCCCGACCGTGCTTAGCTTCCGAGATCAGACGAGATCGGGTGTGTTCCCAGTGGTGTGGCCTTAAGCAATTGCTCCTGGCACCAGACAGGACTTTAAACAGGAGAAAGGATGATTTTTTTTACCCAAATGAAAACACAATTACAGCACCTGTTATTCCCAGGCGGTCTCCCATCCAAGTACTGACCAGGCCCGACCTTGCTTAGCTTCCGAGATCAGACGAGATCGGGCGTGTTCACGGTGGTGTGGCCGTAAGCAGTTGCTCCTGGCACCAGACAGGACTTTAAACAGGAGAAAGGATGATTTTTTTTACCCCAAATGAAAATAGATTATAGCACCTGGTATTCCCAGGCGGTCTCCCATCCAAGTCCGACCGTGCTTAGCTTCCGAGATCAGACGAGATCGGGCGTGTTCACGGTGGTGTGGCCGTAAGCAATTGCTCCTGGCACCAGACAGGACTTTAAACAGGAGAAAGGATGATTTTTTTTACCCCAAATGAAAATAGCTTACAGCACCTGGTATTCCCAGGCGGTCTCCCATCCAGGTACTAACCAGGCCCGACCGTGCTTAGCTTCCGAGATCAGATGAGATCGGGCGTGTTCGCAGTGGTGTGGCCGTAAGCAAATGCTCCTGGCACCAGACAAGACTTTAAAAAGGAGAAAGGATCATTTTTTTTACCCCAAATGAAAATAGATTACAGCACCTGGTATTCCCAGGCGGTCTCCCATCCAAGTACTAACCAGGCCCCACCGTGCTTAGCTTCCGAGATCAGACGAGATCGGGCGTGTTCACGGTGGTGTGGCCGTAAGCAATTGCTCCTGGCACCAGACAGGACTTTAAACAGGAGAAAGGATCATTTTTTTTACCCCAAATGAAAATAGCTTACAGCACCTGGTATTCCCAGGCGGTCTCCCATCCAGGTACTAACCAGGCCCGACCGTGCTTAGCTTCCGAGATCAGACGAGATCGGGCGTGTTCGCAGTGGTGTGGCCGTAAGCAATTGCTCCTGGCACCAGACAGGACTTTAAACAGGAGAAAGGATCATTTTTTTTACCCCAAATGAAAACACAATTACAGCACCTGGTATTCCCAGGCTGTCTCCCATCCAAGTACTAACCAGGCCCACCCGTGCTTAGCTTCCGAGATCAGACGAGATCGGGCGTGTTCACGGTAGTGTGGCCGGAAGCAATTGCTCCTGGCACCAGACAGGACTTTAAACAGGAGAAAGGATCATTTTTTTTACCCCAAATGAAAATAGATTACAGCACCTGGTATTCCCAGGCGGTCTCCCATCCAAGTACTAACCAGGCCCGACCGTGCTTAGCTTCCGAGATCAGACGAGATCGGGCGTGTTCACGGTGGTGTGGCCGTAAGCAATTGCTCCTGGCACCAGACAGGACTTTAAACAGGAGAAAGGATGATTTTTTTTACCCCAAATGAATATAGCTTACAGCACCTGGTATTCCCAGGCGGTCTCCCATCCAGGTACTAACCAGGCCCCACCGTGCTTAGCTTCCGAGATCAAACGAGATCGGGCGTGTTCGCAGTGGTGTGGCCGTAA
>NC_140271.1:20301582-20324082 GCF_964030765.1 Micromesistius poutassou | reverse complement strand
TCCAGGTACTAACCAGGCCCGACCGTGCTTAGCTTCCGATATCAGATGAGATCGGGCGTGTTCGCAGTGGTGTGGCCTTAAGCAATTGCTCCTGGCACCAGACAGGACTTTAAAGAGGAGAAAGGATGATTTTTTTACCCCAAATGAAAATAGATTACAGCACCTGGTATTCCCAGGCGGTCTCCCATCCAAGTACTAACCAGGCCCGACCGTGCTTAGCTTCCGAGATCAGACGAGATCGGGCGTGTTCACGGTGGTGTGGCCGTAAGCAATTGCTCCTGGCACCAGACAGGACTTTAAACAGGAGAAAGGATGATTTTTTTTACCCCAAATGAAAATAGCTTACAGCACCTGGTATTCCCAGGCGGTCTCCCATCCAAGTACTAACCAGGCCCGACCGTGCTTAGCTTCCGAGCTCAGACGAGATCGGGCGTGTTCACGGTGGTGTGGCCGTAAGCAATTGCTCCTGGCACCAGACAGGACTTTAAACAGGGAAAGGATGATTTTTTTTACCCCAAATGAAAATAGCTTACAGCACCTGGTATTCCCAGGCGGTCTCCCATCCAAGTACTAACCAGGCCCGACCGTGCTTAGCTTCCGAGATCAGACGAGATCGGGCGTGTTCACGGTGGTGTGGCCGTAAGCAATTTCTCCTGGCACCAGACAGGACTTTAAACAGGAGAAAGGATGATTTTTTTTACCCCAAATGAAAATAGCTTACAGCACCTGGTATTCCCAGGCGGTCTCCCATCCAGGTACTAACCAGGCCCGACCGTGCTTGGCTTCCGAGATCAGACGAGATCGGGCGTGTTCGCAGTGGTGTGGCCGTAAGCAATTGCTCCTGGCACCAGACAGGACTTTAAACAGGAGAAAGGATAATTTTTTTTACCCCAAATGAAAACACAATTACAGCACCTGTTATTCCCAGGCGGTCTCCCATCCAAGTACTAACCAGGCCCGACCGTGCATAGCTTCCGAGATCAGACGAGATCGGGCGTGTTCCCAGTGGTGTGGCCTTAAGCAATTGCTCCTGGCACCAGACAGGACTTTAAACAGGAGAAAGGATGATTTTTTTTACCCAAATGAAAACACAATTACAGCACCTGTTATTCCCAGGCGGTCTCCCATCCAAGTACTAACCAGGCCCGACCTTGCTTAGCTTCCGAGATCAGACGAGATCGGGCGTGTTCACGGTGGTGTGGCCGTAAGCAGTTGCTCCTGGCACCAGACAGGACTTTAAACAGGAGAAAGGATGATTTTTTTTACCCCAAATGAAAATAGATTATAGCACCTGGTATTCCCAGGCGGTCTCCCATCCAAGTCCGACCGTGCTTAGCTTCCGAGATCAGACGAGATCGGGCGTGTTCACGGTGGTGTGGCCGTAAGCAATTGCTCCTGGCACCAGACAGGACTTTAAACAGGAGAAAGGATGATTTTTTTTACCCCAAATGAAAATAGCTTACAGCACCTGGTATTCCCAGGCGGTCTCCCATCCAGGTACTAACCAGGCCCGACCGTGCTTAGCTTCCGAGATCAGATGAGATCGGGCGTCTTCGCAGTGGTGTGGCCGTAAGCTATTACTCCGGGCACCAGACAGGACTTTAAAAAGGAGAAAGGATCATTTTTTTTACCCCAAACGAAAATAGATTACAGCACCTGGTATTCCCAGGCGGTCTCCCATCCAAGTACTAACCAGGCCCCACCGTGCTTAGCTTCCGAGATCAGACGAGATCGGGCGTGTTCACGGTGGTGTGGCCGTAAGCAATTGCTCCTGGCACCAGACAGGACTTTAAACAGGAGAAAGGATCATTTTTTTTTACCCCAAATGAAAATCGATTACAGCACCTGGTATTCCCAGGCGGTCTCCCATCCAAGTACTAACCAGGCCCGACCGTGCTTAGCTTCCGAGATCAGACGAGATCGGGCGTGTTCACGGTGGTGTGGCCGTAAGCAATTGCTCCTGGCACCAGACAGGACTTTAAACAGGAGAAAGGATGATTTTTTTTACCCCAAATGAAAATAGCTTACAGCACCTGGTATTCCCAGGCGGTCTCCCATCCAAGTACTAACCTCGCCCGACCGTGCTTAAATTCCGAGATCAGATGAGATCGGGCGTGTTCGCAGTGGTTTGGCCGTGAGTAATTACTCCTGGCACCAGACAGGACTTTAAACAGGAGAAAGGATGATTTTTTTTACCCCAAATGAAATTAGCTTACAGCACCTGGTATTCCCAGGCGGTCTCCCATCCAGGTACTAACCTGGCCCGACCGTGCTTAGCTTCCGAGATCAGACGAGATCGGGCGTGTTCGCAGTGGTGTGGCCGAAAGCAATTGCTCCTGGCACCAGACAGGACTTTAAACAGGAGAAAGGATGATTTTTTCTACCCCAAATGAAAATAGATTACAGCACCTGGTATTCCCAGGCGGTCTCCCATCCAGGTACTAACCAGGCCCGACCGTGCTTAGCTTCCGAGATCAGACGAGATCGGGCGTGTTCGCAGTGGTGTGGCCGTAAGCAAATTCTCCTGGCACCAGACAGGACTTTAAACAGGAGAAAGGATCATTTTTTTTACCCCAAATGAAAATAGATTACAGCACCTGGTATTCCCAGGCGGTCTCCCATCCAAGTACTAACCAGGCCCGACCGTGCTTAGCTTCCGAGATCAGACGAGATCGGGCGTGTTCACGGTGGTGTGGCCTTAGGCAATTACTCATGGCACCAGACAGGACTTTAAACAGGAGAAAGGATGATTTTTTTTACCACAAATGAAAATAGATTACAGCACCTGGTATTCCCAGGCGGTCTCCCATCCAAGTACTACCCAGGCCCGACCGTGCTTAGCTTCCGAGATCAGACGAGATCGGGCGTGTTCACGGTGGTGTGGCCGTAAGCAATTTCTCCTGGCACTAGACAGGACTTTAAACAGGAGAAAGGATGATTTTTTTTACCCCAAATGAAAATAGCTTACAGCACCTGGTATTCCCAGGCGGTCTCCCATCCAGGTACTAACCAGGCCCAACCGTGCTTAGCTTCCGAGATCAGACGAGAGCGGGCGTGTTCGCAGTGGTGTGGCCGTAAGCTATTGCTCCTGGCACCAGACAGGACTTTAAACAGGAGAAAAGATCTTTTTTTTTACCCCAAATGAAAATAGATTACAGCACCTGGTATTCCCAGGCGGTCTCCCATCCAAGTACTAACCAGGCCCGACCGTGCTTAGCTTCCGAGATCAGACGAGATCGGGCGTGTTCATGGTGGTGTGGCCGTAAGCAATTGCTCCTGGCACCAGACAGGACTTTAAACAGGAGAAAGGATGATTTTTTTTTACCCCAAATGAAAATAGCTTACAGCACCTGGTATTCCCAGGCGGTCTCCCATCCAGGTACTAACCAGGCCCGACCGTGCTTAGCTTCCGAGATCAGACGAGATCGGGCGTGTTCGCAGTGGTGTGGCCGTAAGCAATTGCTCCTGGCACCAGACAGGACTTTAAACAGGAGAAAGGATGATTTTTTTTACCCAAATGAAAACACAATTACAGCACCTGTTATTCCCAGGCGGTCTCCCATCCAAGTACTAACCAGGCCCGACCTTGCTTAGCTTCCGAGATCAGACGAGATCGGGTGTGTTCACGGTGGTGTGGCCGTAAGCAGTTGCTCCTGGCACCAGACAGGACTTTAAACAGGAGAAAGGATGATTTTTTTTACCCCAAATGAAAATAGATTATAGCACCTGGTATTCCCAGGCGGTCTCCCATCCAAGTCCGACCGTGCTTAGCTTCCGAGATCAGACGAGATCGGGCGTGTTCACGGTGGTGTGGCCGTAAGCAATTGCTCCTGGCACCAGACAGGACTTTAAACAGGAGAAAGGATGATTTTTTTTACCCCAAATGAAAATAGCTTACAGCACCTGGTATTCCCAGGCGGTCTCCCATCCAGGTACTAACCAGGCCCGACCGTGCTTAGCTTCCGAGATCAGATGAGATCGGGCGTCTTCGCAGTGGTGTGGCCGTAAGCTATTACTCCGGGCACCAGACAGGACTTTAAACAGGAGAAAGGATCATTTTTTTTACCCCAAATGAAAATAGATTACAGCACCTGGTATTCCCAGGCGGTCTCCCATCCAAGTACTAACCAGGCCAGTCCTTGCTTAGCTTCCGAGATCAGACGAGATCGGGCGTGTTCACGGTGGTGTGGCCGTAAGCAGTTGCTCCTGGCACCAGACAGGACTTTAAACAGGAGAAAGGATCATTTTTTTTTACCCCAAATGAAAATAGATTACAGCACCTGGTATTCCCAGGCGGTCTCCCATCCAGGTACTAACCAGGCCCGACCGTGCATAGCTTCCGAGATCAGACGAGATCGGGCGTGTTCACGGTGGTGTGGCCTTAAGCAATTACTCATGGCACCATACAGGACTTTAAACAGGACAAAGGATGATTTTTTTTTACCACAAATGAAAATAGATTACAGCACCTGGTATTCCCAGGCGGTCTCCCATCCAGGTACTAACCAGGCCCGACCGTGCTTAGCTTCCGAGATCAGACGAGAGCGGGCGTGTTCGCAGTGGTGTGGCCGTAAGCTATTGCTCCTGGCACCAGACAGGACTTTAAACAGGAGAAAAGATCTTTTTTTTTACCCCAAATGAAAATAGATTACAGCACCTGGTATTCCCAGGCGGTCTCCCATCCAAGTACTAACCAGGCCCGACCGTGCTTAGCTTCCGAGATCAGACGAGATCGGGCGTGTTCATGGTGGTGTGGCCGTAAGCAATTGCTCCTGGCACCAGACAGGACTTTAAACAGGAGAAAGGATGATTTTTTTTTACCCCAAATGAAAATAGCTTACAGCACCTGGTATTCCCAGGCGGTCTCCCATCCAGGTACTAACCAGGCCCGACCGTGCTTAGCTTCCGAGATCAGACGAGATCGGGCGTGTTCGCAGTGGTGTGGCCGTAAGCAATTGCTCCTGGCACCAGACAGGACTTTAAACAGGAGAAAGGATAATTTTTTTTACCCCAAATGAAAACACAATTACAGCACCTGTTATTCCCAGGCGGTCTCCCATCCAAGTACTAACCAGGCCCGACCGTGCATAGCTTCCGAGATCAGACGAGATCGGGCGTGTTCCCAGTGGTGTGGCCTTAAGCAATTGCTCCTGGCACCAGACAGGACTTTAAACAGGAGAAAGGATGATTTTTTTTACCCAAATGAAAACACAATTACAGCACCTGTTATTCCCAGGCGGTCTCCCATCCAAGTACTAACCAGGCCCGACCTTGCTTAGCTTCCGAGATCAGACGAGATCGGGCGTGTTCACGGTGGTGTGGCCGTAAGCAGTTGCTCCTGGCACCAGACAGGACTTTAAACAGGAGAAAGGATGATTTTTTTTACCCCAAATGAAAATAGATTATAGCACCTGGTATTCCCAGGCGGTCTCCCATCCAAGTCCGACCGTGCTTAGCTTCCGAGATCAGACGAGATCGGGCGTGTTCACGGTGGTGTGGCCGTAAGCAATTGCTCCTGGCACCAGACAGGACTTTAAACAGGAGAAAGGATGATTTTTTTTACCCCAAATGAAAATAGCTTACAGCACCTGGTATTCCCAGGCGGTCTCCCATCCAGGTACTAACCAGGCCCGACCGTGCTTAGCTTCCGAGATCAGATGAGATCGGGCGTCTTCGCAGTGGTGTGGCCGTAAGCTATTACTCCGGGCACCAGACAGGACTTTAAACAGGAGAAAGGATCATTTTTTTTACCCCAAATGAAAATAGATTACAGCACCTGGTATTCCCAGGCGGTCTCCCATCCAAGTACTAACCAGGCCAGTCCTTGCTTAGCTTCCGAGATCAGACGAGATCGGGCGTGTTCACGGTGGTGTGGCCGTAAGCAGTTGCTCCTGGCACCAGACAGGACTTTAAACAGGAGAAAGGATCATTTTTTTTTACCCCAAATGAAAATAGATTACAGCACCTGGTATTCCCAGGCGGTCTCCCATCCAGGTACTAACCAGGCCCGACCGTGCATAGCTTCCGAGATCAGACGAGATCGGGCGTGTTCACGGTGGTGTGGCCTTAAGCAATTACTCATGGCACCATACAGGACTTTAAACAGGACAAAGGATGATTTTTTTTACCACAAATGAAAATAGATTACAGCACCTGGTATTCCCAGGCGGTCTCCCATCCACGTACTAACCAGGCCCGACCGTGCTTAGCTTCCGAGAGCAGACGAGATCGAGCGTGTTCACGGTGGTGTGGCCTTAAGCAATTGCACCTGGCACCAGACAGGACTTTAAACAGGAGAAAGGATGATTTTTTTTACCCCAAATGAAAATAGATTACAGCACCTGGTATTCCCAGGCGGTCTCCCATCCAAGTACTAACCAGCCCCGACCGTGCTTAGCTTCCGAGATCAGACGAGATCGGGCGTGTTCACGGTGGTGTGGCCGTAAGCAATTGCTCCTGGCACCAGACAGGACTTTAAACAGGAGAAAGGATGATTTTTTTTACCCCAAATGAAAATAGCTTACAGCACCTGGTATTCCCAGGCGGTCTCCCATCCAGGTACTTACCAGGCCCGACCGTGCATAGCTTCCGAGATCAGACGAGATCGGGCGTGTTCGCAGTTGTGTGGCCGTAAGCAATTGCTCCTGGCACCAGACAGGACTTTAAACAGGAGAAAGGATCATTTTTTTTACCCCAAATGAAAATTGATTACAGCACCTGGTATTCCCAGGCTGTCTCCCATCCAAGTACTAACCAGGCCCGACTGTGCTTAGCTTCCGAGATCAGACGAGATCGGGCGTGTTCACGGTGGTGTGGCCTTAAGCAATTGCACCTGGCACCAGACAGGACTTTAAACAGGAGAAAGGATGATTTTTTTTACCCCAAATGAAAATAGATTACAGCACCTGGTATTCCCAGGCGGTCTCCCATCCAAGTACTAACCAGCCCCGACCGTGCTTAGCTTCCGAGATCAGACGAGATCGGGCGTGTTCACGGTGGTGTGGCCGTAAGCAATTGCTCCTGGCACCAGACAGGACTTTAAACAGGAGAAAGGATGATTTTTTTCACCCCAAATGAAAATAGCTTACAGCACCTGGTATTCCCAGGCGGTCTCCCATCCAAGTACTAACCAGGCCCGACCGTGCTTAGCTTCCGAGATCAGACGAGATCGGGCGTGTTCACGGTGGTGTGGCCTTAAGCAATTACTCATGGCACCAGACAGGACTTTAAACAGGAGAAAGGATGATTTTTTTTACCACAAATGAAAATAGATTACAGCACCTGGTATTCCCAGGCGGTCTCCCATCCAAGTACTAACCAGGCCCGACCGTGCTTAGCTTCCGAGATCAGACGAGATCGGGCGTGTTCACGGTGGTGTGGCCTTAAGCAATTGCATCTTGCACCAGACAGGACTTTAAACAGGAGAAAGGATGATTTTTTTCACCCCAAATGAAAATAGATTACAGCACCTGGTATTCCCAGGCGGTCTCCCATCCAAGTACTAACCAGGCCCGACCGTGCTTAGCTTCCGAGATCAGACGAGATCGGGCGTGTTCACGGTGGTGTGGCCTTAAGCAATTACTCATGGCACCATACAGGACTTTAAACGGGACAAAGGATGATTTTTTTTACCACAAATGAAAATAGATTACAGCACCTGGTATTCCCAGGCGGTCTCCCATCCACGTACTAACCAGGCCCGACCGTGCTTAGCTTCCGAGATCAGACGAGATCGAGCGTGTTCACGGTGGTGTGGCCTTAAGCAATTGCACCTGGCACCAGACAGGACTTTAAACAGGAGAAAGGATCATTTTTTTTACCCCAAATGAAAATAGATTACAGCACCTGGTATTCCCAGGCGGTCTCCCATCCAAGAACTATCCAGGCCCGACCGTGCTTAGCTTCCGAGATCAGACGAGATCGGGCGTGTTCACGGTGGTGTGGCCGTAAGCAATTGCTCCTGGCACCAGACAGGACTTTAAACAGGAGAAAGGATGATTTTTTTTACCCCAAATGAAAATAGCTTACAGCACCTGGTATTCCCAGGCGGTCTCCCATCCAGGTACTAACCAGGCCCCACCGTGCTTAGCTTCCGAGATCAAACGAGATCGGCCGTGTTCGCAGTGGTGTGGCCGTAAGCAATTGCTCCTGGCGCCAGACAGGACTTTAAACAGGAGAAAGGATCATTTTTTTTACCCCAAATGAAAATAGATTACAGCACCTGGTATTCCCAGGCGGTCTCCCATCCAAGTACTAACCAGGCCCGACCGTGCTTAGCTTCCGAGATCAGACAAGATCGGGCGTGTTCACGGTGGTGTGGCCGTAAGCAATTCCTCCGAGCACCAGACAGGACTTTAAACAGGAGAAAGGATCATTTTTTTTACCCCAAATGAAAATAGCTTACAGCACCTGGTATTCCCAGGCGGTCTCCCATCCAGGTACTAACCAGGCCCGACCGTGCTTAGCTTCCGAGATCAGAAGAGATCGGTCGTGTTCACGGTGGTGTGGCCGTAAGCATTTGCTCCTGGCACCAGACAGGACTTTAAACAGGAGAAAGGATGATTTTTTTTACCCCAAATGAAAATAGCTTACAGCACCTGGTATTCCCAGGCGGTCTCCCATCCAGGTACTAACCAGGCCCGACCGTGCTTAGCTTCCGATATCAGACGAGATCGCGCGTGTTCGCAGTGGTGTGGCCGTAAGCTATTGCTCCTGGCACCAGACAGGACTTTAAACAGGAGAAAAGATCATTTTTTTTACCCCAAATGAAAATAGATTACAGCACCTGGTATTCCCAGGCGGTCTCCCATCCAAGTACTAACCAGGCCCGACCGTGCTTAGTTTCCGAGATCAGACGAGATCGGGCGTGTTCACGGTGGTGTGGCCGTAAGCAATTGCTCCTGGCACCAGACAGGACTTTAAACAGGAGAAAGGATCATTGGTTTTACCCCAAATGAAAACACAATTACAGCACCTGTTATTCCCAGGCGGTCTCCCATCCAAGTACTAACCAGGCCCGATCGTGCTTAGCTTCCGAGATCAGACGAGATCGGGCGTGTTCACGGTGGTGTGGCCGTAAGCAATTGCTCCTGGCACCAGACAGGACTTTAAACAGGAGAAAGGATGATTTTTTTTACCCCAAATGAAAATAGCTTACAGCACCTGGTATTCCCAGGCGGTCTCCCATCCAGGTACTAACCAGGCCCCACCGTGCTTAGCTTCCGAGATCAAACGAGATCGGGCGTGTTCGCAGTGGTGTGGCCGTAAGCAATTGCTCATAGCACCAGACAGGACTTTAAACAGGAGAAAGGATCATTTTTTTTACCCCAAATGAAAATAGCTCACAGCACCTGGTATTCCCAGGCGGTCTCCCATCCAGGTACTAACCAGGCCCCACCGTGCTTAGCTTCCGAGATCAGACGAGATCGGGCGTGTTCGCAGTGGTGTGGCCGTAAGCAATTGCTCCTGGCACCAGACAGGACTTTAAACAGGAGAAAGGATGATTTTTTTTACCCCAAATGAAGATAGCTTACAGCACCTGGTATTCCCAGGCGGTCTCCCATCCAGGTACTTACCAGGCCCGACCGTGCATAGCTTCCGAGATCAGACGAGATCGGGCGTGTTCGCAGTTGTGTGGCCGTAAGCAATTGCTCCTGGCACCAGACAGGACTTTAAACAGGAGAAAGGATCATTTTTTTTACCCCAAATGAAAATAGATTACAGCACCTGGTATTCCCAGGCGGTCTCCCATCCAAGTACTAACCAGGCCCGACCGTGCTTAGCTTCCGAGATCAGACGAGATTGGGCGTGTTCACGGTGGTGTGGCCGTAAGCAATTGCTCCTGGCACCAGACAGGACTTTAAACAGGAGAAAGGATGTTTTTTTTTACCCCAAATGATAATACCTTACAGCACCTGGCATTCCCAGGCGGTCTCCCATCCAGGTACTAACCAGGCCCCACCATGCTTAGCTTCCGAGATCAAACGAGATCGGGCGTGTTCGCAGTGGTGTGGCCGTAAGCAATTGCTCCTGGCGCCAGACAGGACTTTAAACAGGAGAAAGGATGATTTTTTTTACCCCAAATGAAAATAGATTACAGCACCTGGTATTCCCAGGCGGTCTCCCATCCAAGTACTAACCAGCCCCGACCGTACTTAGCTTCCGAGATCAGACGAGATCGGACGTGTTCACGGTGGTGTGGCCTTAAGCAATTGCACCTGGCACCAGACAGGACTTTAAACAGGAGAAAGGATGATTTTTTTTACCCCAAATGAAAATAGATTACAGCACCTGGTATTCCCAGGCGGTCTCCCATCCAAGTACTAACCAGGCCCGACCGTGCTTAGCTTCCGAGATCAGACGAGATTGGGCGTGTTCACGGTGGTGTGGCCGTAAGCAATTGCTCCTGGCACCAGACAGGACTTTAAACAGGAGAAAGGATGTTTTTTTTTACCCCAAATGATAATACCTTACAGCACCTGGCATTCCCAGGCGGTCTCCCATCCAGGTACTAACCAGGCCCGACCGTGCTTAGTTTCCGAGATCAGACGAGATCAGGCGTGTTCGCAGTGGTGTGGCCGTAAGCAATTTCTCCTGGCACCAGACAGGACTTTAAACAGGAGAAAGGATCATTTTTTTTACCCCAAATGAAAATAGATTACAGCACCTGGTATTCCCAGGCGGTCTCCCATCCAAGAACTATCCAGGCCCGACCGTGCTTAGCTTCCGAGATCAGACGAGATCGGGCGTGTTCACGGTGGTGTGGCCGTAAGCAATTGCTCCTGGCACCAGACAGGGCTTTAAACAGGAGAAAGGATGATTTTTTTTACCCCAAATGAAAATAGCTTACAGCACCTGGTATTCCCAGGCGGTCTCCCATCCAGGTACTAACCAGGCCCCACCATGCTTAGCTTCCGAGATCAAACGAGATCGGGCGTGTTCGCAGTGGTGTGGCCGTAAGCAATTGCTCCTGGCGCCAGACAGGACTTTAAACAGGAGAAAGGATGATTTTTTTACCCCAAATGAAAATAGATTACAGCACCTGGTATTCCCAGGCGGTCTCCCATCCAAGTACTAACCAGACCCGACCGTACTTAGATTCCGAGATCAGACGAGATCGGACGTGTTCACGGTGGTGTGGCCTTAAGCAATTGCACCTGGCACCAGACAGGACTTTAAACAGGAGAAAGGATGATTTTTTTTACCCCAAATGAAAATAGATTACAGCACCTGGTATTCCCAGGCGGTCTCCCATCCAAGTACTAACCAGGCCCGACCGTGCTTAGCTTCCGAGATCAGACGAGATCGGGCGTGTTCACGGTGGTGTGGCCTTAAGCAATTATTCATGGCACCAGACAGGACTTTAAACAGGAGAAAGGATGATTTTTTTTACCACAAATGAAAATAGATTACAGCACCTGGTATTCCCAGGCGGTCTCCCACCCAAGTACTAACCAGGCCCGACCGTGCTTAGCTTCCGAGATCAGACGAGATCGGGCGTATTCACGGTGGTGTGGCCTTAAGCAATTGCATCTTGCACCAGACAGGACTTTAAACAGGAGAAAGGATGATTTTTTTCACCCCAAATGAAAATAGATTACAGCACCTGGTATTCCCAGGCGGTCTCCCATCCAAGTACTAACCAGGCCCGACCGTGCTTAGCTTCCGAGATCAGACGAGATCGGGCGTGTTCACGGTGGTGTGGCCTTAAGCAATTACTCATGGCACCATACAGGACTTTAAACAGGACAAAGGATGATTTTTTTTACCACAAATGAAAATAGATTACAGCACCTGGTATTCCCAGGCGGTCTCCCATCCACGTACTAACCAGGCCCGACCGTGCTTAGCTTCCGAGATCAGACGAGATCGAGCGTGTTCACGGTGGTGTGGCCTTAAGCAATTGCACCTGGCACCAGACAGGACTTTAAACAGGAGAAAGGATGATTTTTTTTACCCCAAATGAAAATAGATTACAGCACCTGGTATTCCAGGCGGTCTCCCATCCAGGTACTAACCAGGCCCGACCGTGCTTAGCTTCTGAGATGAGACGAGATCGGGCGTGTTCGCAGTGGTGTGGCCGTAAGCAATTGGTCCTGGCACCAGACAGGACTTTAAACAGGAGAAAGGATGATTTTTTTTACCACAAATGAAAATAGATTACAGCACCTGGTATTCCCAGGCGGTCTCCCATCCAAGTACTACCCAGGCCCGACGTGCTTAGCTTCCGAGATCAGACGAGATCGGGCGTGTTCACGGTGGTGTGGCCTTAAGCAATTGCACCTGGCACCAGACAGGTCTTTAAACAGGAGAAAGGATGATTTTTTTTACCCCAAATGAAAATAGATTACAGCACCTGGTATTCCCAGGCGGTCTCCCATCCAAGTACTAACCAGGCCCGACCTTGCTTAGCTTCCGAGATCAGACGAGATCGGGCGTGTTCACGGTGGTGTGGCCTTAAGCAATTACTCATGGCACCAGACAGGACTTTAAACAGGAGAAAGGATGATTTTTTTTTACCACAAATGAAAATAGATTACAGCACCTGGTATTCCCAGGCGGTCTCCCATCCAAGTACTAACCAGGCCCGACCGTGCTTAGCTTCCGAGATGAGACGAGATCGGGCGTGTTCACGGTGGTGTGGCCTTAAGCAATTGCACCTGGCACCAGACAGGACTTTAAACAGGAGAAAGGATGATTTTTTTTACCCCAAATGAAAATAGATTACAGCACCTGGTATTCCCAGGCGGTCTCCCATCTAAGTACTAACCAGGCCCGACCGTGCTTAGCTTCCGAGATCAGACGAGATCGGGCGTGTTCACGGTGGTGTGGCCTTAGGCAATTACTCATGGCACCAGACAGGACTTTAAACAGGAGAAAGGATGATTTTTTTTACCACAAATGAAAATAGATTACAGCACCTGGTATTCCCAGGCGGTCTCCGATCCAAGTACTACCCAGGCCCGACCGTGCTTAGCTTCCGAGATCAGACGAGATCGGGCGTGTTCACGGTGGTGTAGCATTAAGCAATTACACCTGGCAACAGACAGGACTTTAAACAGGAGAAAGGATGATTTTTTTTACCCCAAATGAAAATAGATTACAGCACCTGGTATTCCCAGGCGGTCTCCCATCCAAGTACTAACCAGGCCCGACCGTACTTAGCTTCCGAGATCAGACGAGATCGGGCGTGTTCACGGTGGTGTGGCCTTAAGCAATTACACCTGGCACCAGACAGGACTTTAAACAGGAGAAAGGATGATTTTTTTTACCCCAAATGAAAATCGATACAGCACCTGGTATTCCCAGGCGGTCTCCCATCCAGGTACTAACCAGGCCCGACCGTGCTTAGCTTCCGAGATCAGACGAGATCGGGCGTGTTCGCAGTGGTGTGGCCGTAAGCAATTGCTCCTGGCACCAGACAGGACTTTAAACAGGAGAAAGGATCATTTTTTTTACCCCAAATGAAAATAGATTACAGCACCTGGTATTCCCAGGCGGTCTCCCATCCAAGTACTAACCAGGCCCGACCATGCTTAGCTTCTGAGATCAGACGAGATCGGGCGTGTTCATGGTGGTGTGACCGTAAGCAAATGCTCCTGGCACCAGACAGGACTTTAAACAGGAGAAAGGATGATTTTTTTTACCCCAAATGAAAATAGCTTACAGCACCTGGTATTCCCAGGCGGTCTCCCATCCAGGTACTAACCTGGCCCGACCGTGCTTAGCTTCCGAGATCAGACGAGATCGGGCGTGTTCGCAGTGGTGTGGCCGTAAGCAATTGCTCCTGGCACCAGACAGGACTTTAAACAGGAGAAAGGATGATTTTTTTTACCCCAAATGAAAATAGATTACAGCACCTGGTATTCCCAGGCGGTCTCCCATCCAGGTACTTACCAGGCCCGACCGTGCATAGCTTCCGAGATCAGACGAGATCGGGCGTGTTCGCTGTTGTGTGGCCGTAAGCAATTGCTCCTGGCACCAGACAGGACTTTAAACAGGAGAAAGGTTGATTTTTTTTACCCCAAATGAAAATAGCTTACAGCACCTGGTATTCCCAGGCGGTCTCCCATCCAGGTACTTACCAGGCCCGACCGTGCATAGCTTCCGAGATCAGACGAGATCGGGCGTGTTCGCAGTTGTGTGGCCGTAAGCAATTTCTCCTGGCACCAGACAGGACTTTAAACAGGAGAAAGGATCATTTTTTTTACCCCAAATGAAAATAGATTACAGCACCTGGTATTCCCAGGCGGTCTCCCATCCAAGAACTATCCAGGCCCGACCGTGCTTAGCTTCCGAGATCAGACGAGATCGGGCGTGTTCACGGTGGTGTGGCCGTAAGCAATTGCTCCTGGCACCAGACAGGACTTTAAACAGGAGAAAGGATGATTTTTTTTACCCCAAATGAAAATAGCTTACAGCACCTGGTATTCCCAGGCGGTCTCCCATCCAGGTACTAACCAGGCCCCACCATGCTTAGCTTCCGAGATCAAACGAGATCGGGCGTGTTCGCAGTGGTGTGGCCGTAAGCAATTGCTCCTGGCGCCAGACAGGACTTTAAACAGGAGAAAGGATGATTTTTTTTACCCCAAATGAAAATAGATTACAGCACCTGGTATTCCCAGGCGGTCTCCCATCCAAGTACTAACCAGGCCCGACCGTGCTTAGCTTCCGAGATCAGACGAGATCGGGCGTGTTCACGGTGGTGTGCCCTTAAGCAATTGCACCTGGCACCAGACAGGACTTTAAACAGGAGAAAGGATGATTTTTTTTTACCACAAATGAAAATAGATTACAGCACCTGGTATTCCCAGGCGGTCTCCCATCCAAGTACTAACCAGGCCCGACCGTGCTTAGCTTCCGAGATCAGACTGGATCGGGCGTGTTCACGGTGGTGTTGCCTTAAGCAATTGAACCTGGCACCAGACAGGACTTTAAACAGGAGAAAGGATGATTTTTTTTACCCCAAATGAAAATAGATTACAGCACCTGGTATTCCCAGGCGGTCTCCCATCCAAGTACTAACCAGGCCCGACCGTGCTTAGCTTCCGAGATCAGACGAGATGGGGCGTGTTCACGGTGGTGTGGCCTTAAGCAATTACTCATGGCACCAGACAGGACTTTAAACAGGAGAAAGGATGATTTTTTTTTACCACAAATGAAAATAGATTACAGCACCTGGTATTCCCAGGCGGTCTCCCATCCAAGTACTAACCAGGCCCGACCGTCCTTAGCTTCCGAGATCAGACGAGATCGGGCGTGTTCACGGTGGTGTGGCCTTAAGCAATTACTCATGGCACCAGACAGGACTTTAAACAGGAGAAAGGATGATTTTTTTTTACCACAAATGAAAATAGATTACAGCACCTGGTATTCCCAGGCGGTCTCCCATCCAAGTACTAACCAGGCCCGACCGTGCTTAGCTTCCGAGATCAGACGAGATGGGGCGTGTTCACGGTGGTGTGGCCTTAAGCAATTACTCATGGCACCAGACAGGACTTTAAACAGGAGAAAGGATGATTTTTTTTTACCACAAATGAAAATAGATTACAGCACCTGGTATTCCCAGGCGGTCTCCCATCCAAGTACTAACCAGGCCCGACCGTCCTTAGCTTCCGAGATCAGACGAGATCGGGCGTGTTCACGGTGGTGTGGCCTTAAGCAATTACTCATGGCACCAGACAGGACTTTAAACAGGAGAAAGGATGATTTTTTTTTACCACAAATGAAAATAGATTACAGCACCTGGTATTCCCAGGCGGTCTCCCATCCAAGTACTATCCAGGCCCGACCGTCCTTAGCTTCCGAGATCAGACGAGATCGGGCGTGTTCACGGTGGTGTGGCCTTAAGCAATTCCACCTGGCACCAGACAGGACTTTAAACAGGAGAAAGGATGATTTTTTTTACCCCAAATGAAAATAGATTACAGCACCTGGTATTCCCAGGCGGTCTCCCATCCAAGTACTAACCAGGCCCGACCGTCCTTAGCTTCCGAGATCAGACGAGATCGGGCGTGTTCATGGTGGTGTGGCCTTAAGCAATTCCACCTGGCACCAGACAGGACTTTAAACAGGAGAAAGGATGATTTTTTTTACCCCAAATGAAAATAGATTACAGCACCTGGTATTCCCAGGCGGTCTCCCATCCAAGTACTAACCAGGCCCGACCATGCTTAGCTTCCGAGATCAGACGAGATTGGGCGTGTTCACGGTGGTGTGGCCTTTAGCAACTGCATCTGGCACCAGACAGGACTTTAAACAGGAGAAAGGATGATTTTTTTTACCCCAAATGAAAATAGATTACAGCACCTGGTATTCCCAGGCGGTCTCCCATCCAAGTACTAACCAGCCCCGACCGTCCTTAGCTTCCGAGATCAGACGAGATCGGGCGTGTTCACGGTGGTGTGCCCTTAAGCAATTGCACCTGGCACCAGACAGGACTTTAAACAGGAGAAAGGATGATTTTTTTTTATCCAAATGAAAATAGATTACAGCACCTGGTATTCTCTGGCGGTCTCCAATCCAAGTACTAACCAGGCCCGACCGTGCTTAGCTTCCGAGATCAGACGAGATCGGGCGTGTTCACGGTGGTGTGGCCTTAAGCAATTACTCATGTCACCAGACAGGACTTTAAACAGGAGAAAGGATGATTTTTTTTACCACAAATGAAAATAGATTACAGCACCTGGTATTCCCAGGCGGTCTCCCATCCAAGTACTAACCAGGCCCGACCGTGCTTAGCTTCCGAGATCAGACGAGATCGGGCGTGTTCACGGTGGTGTGGCCTTAAGCAATTGCACCTGGCACCAGACAGGACTTTAAACAGGAGAAAGGATGATTTTTTTTACCCCAAATGAAAATAGATTACAGCACCTGGTATTCCCAGGCGGTCTCCCATCCAAGTACTAACCAGGCCCGACCGTGCTTAGCTTCCGAGATCAGACGAGATTGTGCGTGTTCACGGTGGTGTGGCCTTAAGCAATTACTCATGGCACCAGACAGGACTTTAAACATGAGAAAGGATGATTTTTTTTACCACAAATGAAAATAGATTACAGCACCTGGTATTCCCAGGCGGTCTCCCATCCAAGTACTAACCAGGCCCGACCGCGCTTAGCTTCCGAGATCAGACGAGATCGGGCGTGTTCACGGTGGTGTGGCCTTAAGCAATTGCACCTGGCACCAGACAGGACTTTAAACAGGAGAAAGGATGATTTTTTTTACCCCAAATGAAAATAGATTACAGCACCTGGTATTCCCAGGCGGTCTCCCATCCAAGTACTAACCAGGCCCGACCGTGCTTAGCTTCCGAGATCAGACGAGATCGGGCGTGTTCACGGTGGTGTGGCCTTAAGCAATTACTCATGGCACCAGACAGGACTTTAAACAGGAGAAAGGATGATTTTTTTTTACCACAAATGAAAATAGATTACAGCACCTGGTATTCCCAGGCGGTCTCCCATCCAAGTACTAACCAGGCCCGACCGTCCTTAGCTTCCGAGATCAGACGAGATCTGGCGTGTTCACGGTGGTGTGGCCTTAAGCAATTGCACCTGGCACCAGACAGGACTTTAAACAGGAGAAAGGATGATTTTTTTTACCCCAAATGAAAAAGGATTACAGCACCTGGTATTCCCAGGCGGTCTCCCATCCAAGTACTAACCAGGCCCGACCGTGCTTAGCTTCCGAGATCAGACGAGATCGGGCGTGTTCACAGTTGTGTGGCCTTAATCAATTACTCATGGCACCAGACAGGACTTTAAACAGGAGAAAGGATGATTTTTTTTACCACTAATGAAAATAGATTACAGCACATGGTATTCCCAGGCGGTCTCCCATCCAAGTACTAACCAGGCCCGACCGTGCTTAGCTTCCGAGATCAGACGAGATCGGGCGTTTTCACGGTGGTGTGGCCTTAAGCAATTGCACCTGGCACCAGACAGGACTTTAAACAGGAGAAAGGATGATTTTTTTTACCCCAAATGAAAATAGATTACAGCACCTGGTATTCCCAGGCGGTCTCCCATCCAAGTACTAACCAGGCCCGACCGTGCTTAGCTTCCGAGATCAGACGAGATCGGGCGTGTTCACGGTGGTGTGGCCTTAAGCAATTACTCATGGCACCAGACAGGACTTTAAACAGGAGAAAGGATGATTTTTTTTACCACAAATGAAATAGATTACAGCACCTGGTATTCCCAGGCGGTCTCCCATCCAAGTACTAACCAGGCCCGACCGTGCTTAGCTTCCGAGATCAGACGAGATCGGGCGTGTTCACGGTGGTGTGGCCTTAAGCAATTACTCATGGCACCAGACAGGACTTTAAACAGGAGAAAGGATAATTTTTTTTACCACAAATGAAAATAGATTACAGCACCTGGTATTCCCAGGCGGTCTCCCATCCAAGTACTAACCAGGCCCGACCGTGCTTAGCTTCCGAGATCAGACGAGATCGAGCGTGTTCACGGTGGTGTGGCCTTAAGCAATTGCACCTGGCACCAGACAGGACTTTAAACAGGTGAAAGGATGATTTTTTTTACCCCAAATGAAAAAAGATTACAGCACCTGGTATTCCCAGGCGGTCTCCCATCCAAGTACTAACCAGGCCCGACCGTGCTTAGCTTCCGAGATCAGACGAGATCGGGCGTGTTCACGGTGGTGTGGCCTTAAGCAATTGCATCTGGCACCAGACAGGACTTTAAACAGGAGAAAGGATGATTTTTTTTACCCCAAATGAAAATAGATTACAGCACCTGGTATTCCCAGGCTGTCTCCCATCCAAGTACTAACCTGGCCCGACTGTGCTTAGCTTCCGAGATCAGACGAGATCGGGCGTGTTCACGGTGGTGTGGCCTTAAGCAATTACTCATGGCACCAGACAGGACTTTAAACAGGAGAAAGGATAATTTTTTTTACCACAAATGAAAATAGATTACAGCACCTGGTATTCCCAGGCGGTCTCTCATCCAAGTACTAACCAGGCCCGACCGTGCTTAGCTTCCGAGATCAGACGAGATCGGGCGTGTTCATGGTGGTGTGGCCTTAAGCAATTGCACCTGGCACCAGACAGGACTTTAAACAGGAGAAAGGATGATTTTTTTTACCCCAAATGAAAATAGATTACAGCACCTGGTATTCCCAGGCGGTCTCCCATCCAAGTTTTAACCAGTCCCGACCGTGCTTAGCTTCCGAGATCAGACGAGATCGGGCGTGTTCACGGTGGTGTGGCCTTAAGCAATTACTCATGGCACCAGACAGGACTTTAAACAGGAGAAAGGATGATTTTTTTTTACCACAAATGAAAATAGATTACAGCACCTGGTATTCCCAGGCGGTCTCCCATCCAAGTACTAACCAGGCCCGACCGTGCTTAGCTTCCGAGATCAGACGAGATCGGGCGTGTTCACGGTGGTGTGGCCTTAAGCAATTACTCATGGCACCAGACAGGACTTTAAACATGAGAAAGGATGATTTTTTTTACCACAAATGAAATAGATTACAGCACCTGGTATTCCCAGGCGGTCTCCCATCCAAGTACTAACCAGGCCCGACCGTGCTTAGCTTCCGAGATCAGACGAGATCGGGCGTGTTCACGGTGGTGTGGCCTTAAGCAATTACTCATGGCACCAGACAGGACTTTAAACAGGAGAAAGGATAATTTTTTTTACCACAAATGAAAATAGATTACAGCACCTGGTATTCCCAGGCGGTCTCCCATCCAAGTACTAACCAGGCCCGACCGTGCTTAGCTTCCGAGATCAGACGAGATCGAGCGTGTTCACGGTGGTGTGGCCTTAAGCAATTGCACCTGGCACCAGACAGGACTTTAAACAGGAGAAAGGATGATTTTTTTTACCCCAAATGAAAATAGATTACAGCACCTGGTATTCCCAGGCGGTCTCCCATCCAAGTACTAACCAGGCCCGACCGTGCTTAGCTTCCGAGATCAGACGAGATCGGGCGTGTTCACGGTGGTGTGGCCTTAAGCAATAACTCATGGCACCAGACAGGACTTTAAACAGGAGAAAGGATGATTTTTTTTACCCCAAATGAAAAAAGATTACAGCACCTGGTATTCCCAGGCGGTCTCCCATCCAAGTACTAACCAGGCCCGACCGTGCTTAGCTTCCGAGATCAGACGAGATCGTGCGTGTTCACGGTGGTGTGGCCTTAAGCAATTGCATCTAGCACCAGACAGGACTTTAAACAGGAGAAAGGATGATTTTTTTTACCCCAAATGAAAATAGATTACAGCACCTGGTATTCCCAGGAGGTCTCCCATCCAAGTACTAACCAGGCCCGACCGTGCTTAGCTTCCGAGATCAGACGAGATCGGGCGTGTTCACGGTGGTGTGGCCTTAAGCAATTACTCATGGCACCAGACAGGACTTTAAACAGGAGAAAGGGTGATTTTTTTTTACCACAAATGAAATTGATTACAGCACCTAGTATTCCCAGGCGGTCTCCCATCCAAGTACTAACCAGGCCCGACCGTGCTTAGCTTCCGAGATCAGACGAGATCGGGCGTGTTCACGGTGGTGTGGCCTTAAGCAATTGCACCTGGCACCAGACAGGACTTTAAACAGGAGAAAGGATGATTTTTTTTACCCCAAAATGAAAATAGATTACAGCACCTGGTATTCCCAGGGGGTCTCCCATCCAAGTACTAACCAGGCCCGACCGTGCTTAGCTTCCGAGATCAGACGAGATCGGGCGTGTTCACGGTGGTGTGGCCTTACGCAATTGCACCTGGCACCAGACAGGACCTTAAACAGGAGAAAGGATGATTTTTTTTACCCCAAAATGAAAATAGATTACAGCACCTGGTATTCCCAGGCGGTCTCCCATCCAAGTACTATCCAGGCCCGACCGTGCTTAGCTTCCGAGATCAGACGAGATCGGGCGTGTTCACGGTGGTGTGGCCTTAAGCAATTACTCATGGCACCAGACAGGACTTTAAACAGGAGAAAGGATGATTTTTTTTTATCCAAATGAAATTAGATTACAGCACCTGGTATTCCCAGGCGGTCTCCCATCCAAGTACTAACCAGGCCCGACCGTGCTTAGCTTCCGAGATCAGACGAGATCGGGCGTGTTCACGGTGGTGTGGCCTTAAGCAATTACTCATGGCACCAGACAGGACTTTAAACAGGAGAAAGGATGATTTTTTTTACCACTAATGAAAATAGATTACAGCACATGGTATTCCCAGGCGGTCTCCCATCCAAGTACTAACCAGGCCCGACCGTGCTTAGCTTCCGAGATCAGACGAGATCGGGCGTGTTCACGGTGGTGTGGCCTTAAGCAATTGAACCTGGCACCAGACAGGACTTTAAACAGGAGAAAGGATGATTTTTTTTACCCCAAATGAAAATAGATTACAGCACCTGGTATTCCCAGGCTGTCTCCCATCCAAGTACTAACCTGGCCCGACTGTGCTTAGCTTCCGAGATCAGACGAGATCGGGCGTGTTCACGGTGGTGTGGCCTTAAGCAATTACTCATGGCACCAGACAGGACTTTAAACAGGAGAAAGGATAATTTTTTTTACCACAAATGAAAATAGATTACAGCACCTGGTATTCCCAGGCGGTCTCTCATCCAAGTACTAACCAGGCCCGACCGTGCTTAGCTTCCGAGATCAGACGAGATCGGGCGTGTTCATGGTGGTGTGGCCTTAAGCAATTGCACCTGGCACCAGACAGGACTTTAAACAGGAGAAAGGATGATTTTTTTTACCCCAAATGAAAATAGATTACAGCACCTGGTATTCCCAGGCGGTCTCCCATCCAAGTTTTAACCAGTCCCGACCGTGCTTAGCTTCCGAGATCAGACGAGATCGGGCGTGTTCACGGTGGTGTGGCCTTAAGCAATTACTCATGGCACCAGACAGGACTTTAAACAGGAGAAAGGATAATTTTTTTTGCCACAAATGAAAATAGATTACAGCACCTGGTATTCCCAGGCGGTCTCCCATCCAAGTACTAACCAGGCCCGACCGTGCTTAGCTTCCGAGATCAGACGAGATCGAGCGTGTTCACGGTGGTGTGGCCTTAAGCAATTGCACCTGGCACCAGACAGGACTTTAAACAGGAGAAAGGATGATTTTTTTTACCCCAAATGAAAAAAGATTACAGCACCTGGTATTCCCAGGCGGTCTCCCATCCAAGTACTAACCAGGCCCGACCGTGCTTAGCTTCCGAGATCAGACGAGATCGGGCGTGTTCACTGTGGTGTGGCCTTAAGCAATTGCACCTGGCACCAGACAGGACTTTAAACAGGAGAAAGGATGATTTTTTTTACCCCAAATGAAAATAGATTACAGCACCTGGTATTCCCAGGCGGTCTCCCATCCAAGTACTAACCAGGCCCGACCGTGCTTAGCTTCCGAGATCAGACGAGATCGGGCGTGTTCACGGTGGTGTGGCCTTAAGCAATTACTCATGGCACCAGACAGGACTTTAAACAGGAGAAAGGATGATTTTTTTTACCCCAAATGAAA
>NC_140271.1:20249082-20291582 GCF_964030765.1 Micromesistius poutassou | reverse complement strand
GGCCCGACCGTGCTTAGCTTCCGAGATCAGTCGAGATCGGGCGTGTTCGCAGTGGTGTGGCCGTAAGCAATAGCTCCTGGCACCAGACAGGACTTTAAACAGGAGAAAGGATAATTTTTTTTACCCCAAATGAAAATAGATTACAGCACCTGGTATTCTCAGGCGGTCTCCCATCCAAGTACTAACCAGGCCCGACCGTGCTTAGCTTCCGAGATCAGACGAGATCGGGCGTGTTCACGGTGGTGTGGCCGTAAGCAATTGCTCCTGGCACCAGACAGGACTTTAAACAGGAGAAAGGATGATTTTTTTTACCCCAAATGAAAATAGCTTACAGCACC
Source organism: Micromesistius poutassou (assembly GCF_964030765.1). Taxonomy (NCBI): domain Eukaryota; kingdom Metazoa; phylum Chordata; class Actinopteri; order Gadiformes; family Gadidae; genus Micromesistius; species Micromesistius poutassou. Next base: position 20,291,244 of record NC_140271.1, on the reverse strand, counting down.
TGGTATTCCCAGGCGGTCTCCCATCCAGGTACTAACCAGGCCCGACCTAGCTTAGCTTCCGAGATCAGACGAGATTCGGCGTGTTCGCAGTGGTGTGGCCGTAAGCAATTGCTCCTGGCACCAGACAGGACTTTAAACAGGAGCAAGGATAATTTTTTTTACCCCAAATGAAAATAGCTTACAGCACCTTGTATTCCCAGGCGGTCTCCCATCCAGGTACTAACCAGCCCCGACGTGCTTAGCTTCCGAGATCAGTCGAGATCGGGCGTGTTCGCAGTGGTGTTGCCGTAAGCAATAGCTCCTGGCACCAGACAGGACTTTAAACAGGAGAAAGGATCATTTTTTTTTCCCCAAATGAAAATAGATTACAGCACCTGGTATTCCCAGGCGGTCCCCCATCCAAGTACTAACCAGGCCCGACCGTGCTTAGCTTCCGAGATCAGACGAGATCGGGCGTGTTCACGGTGGTGTGGCCTTAAGCAATTACTCATGGCACCAGACAGGACTTTAAACAGGAGAAAGGATGATTTTTTTTACCAAAAATGAAAATAGATTAGAGCACCTGGTATTCCCAGGCGGTCTCCCATCCAAGTACTAACCAGGCCCGACCGTGCTTAGCTTCCGAGATCAGACGAGATCGGGCGTGTTCACGGTGGTGTGGCCTTAAGCAACTGCACCTGGCACCAGACAGGACTTTAAACAGGAGAAAGGATGATTTTTTTTACCCCAAATGAAAAAAGATTACAGCACCTGGTATTCCCAGGCGGTCTCCCATCCAAGTACTAACCAGGCCCGACCGTGCTTAGCTTCCGAGATCAGACGAGATCGGGCGTGTTCACGGTGGTATGGCCTTAAGCAATTACTCATGGCACCAGACAGGACTTTAAACATGAGAAAGGATGATTTTTTTTACCACAAATGAAAATAGATTACAGCACCTGGTATTCCCAGGCGGTCTCCCATCCAAGTACTAACCAGGCCCGACCGTGCTTAGCTTCCCAGATCAGACGAGATCGGGCGTGTTCACGGTGGTGTGGCCTTAAGCAATTGCACCTGGCACCAGACAGGACTTTAAACAGGAGAAAGGATGATTTTTTTTACCCCAAATGAAAATAGATTACAGCACCTGGTATTCCCAGGCGGTCTCCCATCCAAGTACTAACCAGGCCCGACCGTGCTTAGCTTCCGAGATCAGACGAGATCGGGCGTGTTCACGGTGGTGTGGCCTTAAGCAATTACTCATGGCACCAGACAGGACTTTAAACATGAGAAAGGATGATTTTTTTTACCACAAATGAAAATAGATTACAGCACCTGGTATTCCCAGGCGGTCTCCCATCCAAGTACTAACCAGGCCCGACCGTGCTTAGCTTCCGAGATCAGACGAGATCGGGCGTGTTCACGGTGGTGTGGCCTTAAGCAATTGCACCTGGCACCAGACAGGACTTTAAACAGGAGAAAGGATGATTTTTTTTACCCCAAATGAAAATAGATTACAGCACCTGGTATTCCCAGGCGGTCTCCCATCCAAGTACTAACCAGGCCCGACCGTGCTTAGCTTCCGAGATCAGACGAGATCGTGCGTGTTCACGGTGGTGTGGCCTTAAGCAATTGAACCTGGCACCAGACAGGACTTTAAACAGGAGAAAGGATGATTTTTTTTACCCCAAATGAAAATAGATTACAGCACCTGGTATTCCCAGGCTGTCTCCCATCCAAGTACTAACCAGGCCCGACCGTGCTTAGCTTCCGAGATCAGACGAGATCGGGCGTGTTCACGGTGGTGTGGCCTTTAGCAATTACTCATGGCACCAGACAGGACTTTAAACAGGAGAAAGGATAATTTTTTTTACCACAAATGAAAATAGATTACAGCACCTGGTATTCCCAGGCGGTCTCCCATCCAAGTTCTAACCAGTCCCGACCGTGCTTAGCTTCCGAGATCAGACGAGATCGGGCGTGTTCACGGTGGTGTGGCCTTAAGCAATTACTCATGGCACCAGACAGGACTTTAAACAGGAGAAAGGATGATTTTTTTTTACCACAAAGGAAAATAGATTACAGCACCTGGTATTCCCAGGCGGTCTCCCATCCAAGTACTAACCAGGCCCGACCGTGCTTAGCTTCCGAGATCAGACGAGATCGGGCGTTTACACGGTGGTGTGGCCTTAAGCAATTGCACCTGGCACCAGACAGGACTTTAAACAGGAGAAAGGATGATTTTTTTTACCCCAAATGAAAATAGATTACAGCACCTGGTATTCCCAGGCGGTCTCCCATCCAAGTACTAACCAGGCCCGACCGTGCTTAGCTTCCGAGATCAGACGAGATCGGGCGTGTTCACGGTGGTGTGGCCTTAAGCAATTACTCATGGCACCAGACAGGACTTTAAACAGGAGAAAGGATGATTTTTTTTACCACAAATGAAATAGATTACAGCACCTGGTATTCCCAGGCGGTCTCCCATCCAAGTACTAACCAGGCCCGACCGTGCTTAGCTTCCGAGATCAGACGAGATCGGGCGTGTTCACGGTGGTGTGGCCTTAAGCAATTACTCATGGCACCAGACAGGACTTTAAACAGGAGAAAGGATAATTTTTTTTACCACAAATGAAAATAGATTACAGCACCTGGTATTCCCAGGCGGTCTCCCATCCAAGTACTAACCAGGCCCGACCGTGCTTAGCTTCCGAGATCAGACGAGATCGAGCGTGTTCACGGTGGTGTGGCCTTAAGCAATTGCACCTGGCACCAGACAGGACTTTAAACAGGAGAAAGGATGATTTTTTTTACCCCAAATGAAAAAAGATTACAGCACCTGGTATTCCCAGGCGGTCTCCCATCCAAGTACTAACCAGGCCCGACCGTGCTTAGCTTCCGAGATCAGACGAGATCGGGCGTGTTCACGGTGGTGTGGCCTTAAGCAATTGCATCTGGCACCAGACAGGACTTTAAACAGGAGAAAGGATGATTTTTTTTACCCCAAATGAAAATAGATTACAGCACCTGGTATTCCCAGGCGGTCTCCCATCCAAGTACTAACCAGGCCCGACCGTGCTTAGCTTCCGAGATCAGACGAGATCGGGCGTGTTCACGGTGGTGTGGCCTTAAGCAATTACACCTGGCACCAGACAGGACTTTAAACAGGAGAAAGGATGATTTTTTTTACCCCAAATGAAAATAGATTACAGCACCTGGTATTCCCAGGCGGTCTCCCATCCAAGTACTAACCAGGCCCGACCGTGCTTAGCTTCCGAGATCAGACGAGATCGGGCGTGTTCACGGTGGTGTGGCCTTAAGCAATTACTCATGGCACCAGACAGGACTTTAAACAGGAGAAAGGATGATTTTTTTTACCCCAAATGAAAAAAGATTACAGCACCTGGTATTCCCAGGCGGTCTCCCATCCAAGTACTAACCAGGCCCGACCGTGCTTAGCTTCCGAGATCAGACGAGATCGGGCGTGTTCACGGTGGTGTGGCCTTAAGCAATTGCATCTGGCACCAGACAGGACTTTAAACAGGAGAAAGGATGATTTTTTTTACCCCAAATGAAAATAGATTACAGCACCTGGTATTCCCAGGCGGTCTCCCATCCAAGTACTAACCAGGCCCGACCGTGCTTAGCTTCCGAGATCAGACGAGATCGGGCGTGTTCACGGTGGTGTGGCCTTAAGCAATTGCACCTGGCACCAGACAGGACTTTAAACAGGAGAAAGGATGATTTTTTTTACCCCAAATGAAAATAGATTACAGCTCCTGGTATTCCCAGGCGGTCTCCCATCCAAGTACTAACCAGGCCCGACCGTGCTTAGCTTCCGAGATCAGACGAGATCGGGCGTGTTCACGGTGGTGTGGCCTTAAGCAATTACTCATGGCACCAGACAGGACTTTAAACATGAGAAAGGATGATTTTTTTTACCACAAATGAAAATAGTATACAGCACCTGGTATTCCCAGGCGGTCTCCCATCCAAGTACTAACCAGGCCCGACCGTGCTTAGCTTCCGAGATCAGACGAGATCGGGCGTGTTCACGGTGGTGTGGCCTTAAGCAATTGCACCTGGCACCAGACAGGACTTTAAACAGGAGAAAGGATGATTTTTTTTACCCCAAATGAAAATAGATTACAGCACCTGGTATTCCCAGGCGGTCTCCCATCCAAGTACTAACCAGGCCCGACCGTGCTTAGCTACCGAGATCAGACGAGATCGGGCGTGTTCACGGTGGTGTGGCCTTAAGCAATTACTCATGGCACCAGACAGGACTTTAAACAGGAGAAAGGATGATTTTTTTTTACCACAAATGAAAATAGATTACAGCACCTGGTATTCCCAGGCGGTCTCCCATCCAAGTACTAACCAGGCCCGACCGTCCTTAGCTTCCGAGATCAGACGAGATCGGGCGTGATCACGGTGGTGTGGCCTTAAGCAATTGCACCTGGCACCAGACAGGACTTTAAACAGGAGAAAGGATGATTTTTTTTACCACTAATGAAAATAGATTACAGCACATGGTATTCCCAGGCGGTCTCCCATCCAAGTACTAACCAGGCCCGACCGTGCTTAGCTTCCGAGATCAGACGAGATCGGGCGTGTTCACGGTGGTGTGGCCTTAAGCAATTGAACCTGGCACCAGACAGGACTTTAAACAGGAGAAAGGATGATTTTTTTTACCCCAAATGAAAATAGATTACAGCACCTGGTATTCCCAGGCTGTCTCCCATCCAAGTACTAACCAGGCCCGACCGTGCTTAGCTTCCGAGATCAGACGAGATCGGGCGTGTTCACGGTGGTGTGGCCTTTAGCAATTACTCATGGCACCAGACAGGACTTTAAACAGGAGAAAGGATAATTTTTTTTACCACAAATGAAAATAGATTACAGCACCTGGTATTCCCAGGCGGTCTCCCATCCAAGATCTAACCAGTCCCGACCGTGCTTAGCTTCCGAGATCAGACGAGATCGGGCGTGTTCACGGTGGTGTGGCCTTAAGCAATTACTCATGGCACCAGACAGGACTTTAAACAGGAGAAAGGATGATTTTTTTTTACCACAAAGGAAAATAGATTACAGCACCTGGTATTCCCAGGCGGTCTCCCATCCAAGTACTAACCAGGCCCGACCGTGCTTAGCTTCCGAGATCAGACGAGATCGGGCGTTTTCACGGTGGTGTGGCCTTAAGCAATTGCACCTGGCACCAGACAGGACTTTAAACAGGAGAAAGGATGATTTTTTTTACCCCAAATGAAAATAGATTACAGCACCTGGTATTCCCAGGCGGTCTCCCATCCAAGTACTAACCAGGCCCGACCGTGCTTAGCTTCCGAGATCAGACGAGATCGGGCGTGTTCACGGTGGTGTGGCCTTAAGCAATTACTCATGGCACCAGACAGGACTTTAAACAGGAGAAAGGATGATTTTTTTTACCACAAATGAAATAGATTACAGCACCTGGTATTCCCAGGCGGTCTCCCATCCAAGTACTAACCAGGCCCGACCGTGCTTAGCTTCCGAGATCAGACGAGATCGGGCGTGTTCACGGTGGTGTGGCCTTAAGCAATTACTCATGGCACCAGACAGGACTTTAAACAGGAGAAAGGATAATTTTTTTTACCACAAATGAAAATAGATTACAGCACCTGGTATTCCCAGGCGGTCTCCCATCCAAGTACTAACCAGGCCCGACCGTGCTTAGCTTCCGAGATCAGACGAGATCGAGCGTGTTCACGGTGGTGTGGCCTTAAGCAATTGCACCTGGCACCAGACAGGACTTTAAACAGGAGAAAGGATGATTTTTTTTACCCCAAATGAAAAAAGATTACAGCACCTGGTATTCCCAGGCGGTCTCCCATCCAAGTACTAACCAGGCCCGACCGTGCTTAGCTTCCGAGATCAGACGAGATCGGGCGTGTTCACGGTGGTGTGGCCTTAAGCAATTACTCATGGCACCAGACAGGACTTTAAACAGGAGAAAGGATGATTTTTTTTACCCCAAATGAAAAAAGATTACAGCACCTGGTATTCCCAGGCGGTCTCCCATCCAAGTACTAACCAGGCCCGACCGTGCTTAGCTTCCGAGATCAGACGAGATCGTGCGTGTTCACAGTGGTGTGGCCTTAAGCAATTGCACCTGGCACCAGACAGGACTTTAAACAGGAGAAAGGATGATTTTTTTTACCCCAAATGAAAATAGATTACAGCACCTGGTATTCCCAGGCGGTGTCCCATCTAAATTCTAACCAGGCCCGACCGTGCTTAGCTTCCGAGATCAGACGAGATCGGGCGTGTTCACGGTGGTGTGGCCTTAAGCAATTACTCATGGCACCAGACAGGACTTTAAACAGGAGAAAGGATGATTTTTTTTTACCACAAATGAAAATAGATTACAGCACCTGGTATTCCCAGGCGGTCTCCCATCCAAGTACTAACCAGGCCCGACCGTGCTTAGCTTCCGAGATCAGACGAGAACGGGCGTTTTCACGGTGGTGTGGCCTTAAGCAATTGCTCCAGGCACCAGAAAGGATGATTTTTTTTACCCCAAATGAAAATAGCTTACAGCACCTGGTATTCCCAGGCGGTCTCCCATCCAGGTACTAACCAGGCCCAACCGTGCTTAGCTTCCGAGATCAGACGAGATCGGGTGTGTTCGCAGTGGTGTGGCCGTAAGCAATTGCTCCTGGCACCAGACAGGACTTTAAACATGAGAAAGGATGATTTTTTTTACCCCAAATGAAAATAGCTTACAGCACCTGGTATTCCCAGGCGGTCTCCCATCCAGGTACTAACCAGGCCCGACCTAGCTTAGCTTCCGAGATCAGACGAGATTGTGCGTGTTCGCAGTGGTGTGGCTGTAAGCAATTGCTCCTGGCACCAGACAGGACTTTAAACAAGAGAAAGGATCATTTTTTTTACCCCAAATGAAAATAGCTTACAGCACCTTGTATTCCCAGGCGGTCTCCCATCCAGGTACTAACCAGGCCCGACCGTGCTTAGCTTCCGAGATCAGTCGAGATCGGGCGTGTTCGCAGTGGTGTGGCCGTAAGCAATAGCTCCTGGCACCAGACAGGACTTTAAACAGGAGAAAGGATAATTTTTTTTACCCCAAATGAAAATAGATTACAGCACCTGGTATTCTCAGGCGGTCTCCCATCCAAGTACTAACCAGGCCCGACCGTGCTTAGCTTCCGAGATCAGACGAGATCGGGCGTGTTCACGGTGGTGTGGCCGTAAGCAATTGCTCCTGGCACCAGACAGGACTTTAAACAGGAGAAAGGATGATTTTTTTTACCCCAAATGAAAATAGCTTACAGCACCTGGTATTCCCAGGCGGTCTCCCATCCAGGTACTAACCAGGCCCGACCGTGCTTAGCTTCCGAGATCAGACGAGATCGGGCGTGTTCGCAGTGGTGTGGCCGTAAGCAATAGCTCCTGGCACCAGACAGGACTTTAAACAGGAGAAAGGATTATTTTTTTTACCCCAAATGAAAATAGATTACAGCACCTGGTATTCCCAGGCGGTCTCCCTTCCAAGTACTAACCAGGCCTGACCGTGCTTAGCTTCCGAGATCAGACGAGATCGGGCGTGTTCACGGTGGTGTGGCCTTAAGCAATTGCTCCAGGCACCAGAAAGGATGATTTTTTTTACCCCAAATGAAAATAGCTTACAGCACCTGGTATTCCCAGGCGGTCTCCCATCCAGGTACTAACCAGGCCCAACCGTGCTTAGCTTCCGAGATCAGACGAGATCGGGCGTGTTCGCAGTGGTGTGGCCGTAAGCAATTGCTCCTGGCACCAGACAGGACTTTAAACAGGAGAAAGGATGATTTTTTTTACCCCAAATGAAAATTGCTTACAGCACCTGGTATTCCCAGGCGGTCTCCCATCCAGGTACTAACCAGGCCCGACCGTGCTTAGCTTCCGAGATCAGACGAGATCGGGCGTGTTCACGGTGGTGTGGCCGTAAGCAATTGCTCCGGGCACCAGACAGGACTTTAAACAGGAGAAAGGATCATTTTTTTTACCCCAAATGAAAATAGATTACAGCACCTGGTATTCCCAGGCGGTCTCCCATCCAAGTACTAACCAAGCCCGACCGTGCTTAGCTTCCGAGATCAGATGAGATTGGGCGTGTTCACGGTGGTGTGGCCGTAAGCAATTGCTCCTGGCACTAGACAGGACTTTAAACAGGAGAAAGGATCATTTTTTTTACCCCAAATGAAAATACATTACAGCACCTTGTATTCCCAGGCGGTCTCCCATCCAGGTACTACCCAGGCCCGACCGTGCATAGCTTCCGAGATCAGACGAGATCGGGCGTGTTCACGGTGGTGTGGCCGTAAGCAATTGCTCCTGGCACCAGACAGGACTTTAAACAGGAGAAAGGATGATTTTTTTTACCCCAAATGAATACAGCACCTGATATTACCAGGCGGTCTCCCATCCAGGTACTAACCAGGCCCGACCGTGCTTAGCTTCCGAGATCAGACGAGATCGGGCGTGTTCGCAGTTGTGTGGCCGTAAGGAATTGCTCCTGGCACCAGACAGGACTTTAAACAGGAGAAAGGATAATTTTTTTTACCCCAAATGAAAATAGATTATAGCACCTGGTATTCCCAGGCGGTCTCCCATCGAAGTACTAACCAGGCCCGACCGTGCTTTGCTTCCGAAATCAGACGAGATCGGGCGTGTTCACGGTGGTGTGGCCGTAAGCAATTGCTCCTGGCACCAGACAGGACTTTAAACAGGAGAAAGGATGATTTTTTTTACCCCAAATGAAAATAGCTTACAGCACCTGGTATTCCTATGCGGTCTCCCATCCAGGTACTAACCAGGCCCGACCGTTCTTAGCTTCCGAGATCAGACGAGATCGGGCGTGTTCCCGGTGGTGTGGCCGTAAGCAATTGCTCCTGGCACCAGACAGGACTTTAAACAGGAGAAAGGATGATTTTTTTTACCCCAAATGAAAATAGCTTACAGCACCTGGTATTCCCAGGCGGTCTCCCATCCAGGTACTAACCAGGCCCGACCGTGCTTAGCTTCCGAGATCAGGCGAGATCGGGCGTGTTCGCAGTGTTGTGGTCGTAAGCAATTGCTCCTGGCACCAGACAGGACCTTAAACAGGAGAAAGGATCATTTTTTTTACCCCAAATGAAAATAGCTTACAGCACCTTGTATTCCCAGGCGGTCTCCCATCCAGGTACTAACCAGGCCCGACCGTGCTTAGCTTCCGAGATCAGATGAGATCGGGCGTGTTCGCAGTGGTGTGGCCGTAAGCAATTGCTACGGGCACCAGAAAGGACTTTAAACAGGAGAAAGGATGATTTTTTTTACCCCAAATGAAATTAGCTTACAGCACCTGGTATTCCCAGGCGGTCTCCCATCCAGGTACTAACCAGGCCCGACCGTGCTTAGCTTCCGAGATCAGACGAGATCGGGCGTGTTCGCAGTGGTGTGGCCGTAAGCAATTACTCCCGGCACCAGACAGGACTTTAAACAGGAGAAAGGATGATTTTTTTTACCCTAAATGAAAATAGTTCACAGCACCTGGTATTCCCAGGCGGTCTCCCATCCAAGTACTAACCAGGCCTGACCGTGCTTAGCTTCCGAGATCAGACGAGATCGTGCGTGTTCACGGTGGTGTGACCGTAAGCAATTGCTCCAGGCACCAGACAGGACTTTAAACATGAGAAAGGATGATTTTTTTTACCCCAAATGAAAATAGCTTTCAGCACCTGGTATTCCCAGGCGGTCTCCCATCCAGGTACTACCCAGGCCCGACCGTGCTTAGCTTCCGAGATCAGGCGAGATCGGGCGTGATCGCAGTGTTGTGGCCGTAAGCAATTGCTCCTGGCACCAGACAGGACCTTAAACAGGAGAAAGGATCATTTTTTTTACCCCAAATGAAAATAGCTTACAGCATCTTGTATTCCCAGGCGGTCTCCCATCCAGGTACTAACCAGGCCCGACCGTGCTTAGCTTCCGAGATCAGAAGAGATCGGGCGTGTTCGCAGTGGTGTGGCCGTAAGCAATTTCTCCGTGCACCAGAAAGGACTTTAAACAGGAGAAAGGATGATTTTTTTTACCCCAAATGAAATTAGCTTACAGCACCTGGTATTCCCAGGCGGTCTCCCATCCAGGTACTAACCAGGCCCGACCGTGCTTAGCTTCCGAGATCAGACGAGATCGGGCGTGTTCGCAGTGGTGTGGCCGTAAGCAATTGCTCCCGGCACCAGACAGGACTTTAAACAGGAGAAAGGATGATTTTTTTTACCCTAAATGAAAATAGTTTACAGCACCTGGTATTCCCAGGCGGTCTCCCATCCAAGTACTAACCAGGCCTGACCGTGCTTAGCTTCCGAGATCAGACGAGATCGGGCGTGTTCACGGTGGTGTGGCCGTAAGCAATTGCTCCGGGCACCAGACAGGACTTTAAACAGGAGAAAGGATGATTTTTTTTACCACAAATGAAAATTGCTTACAGCACCTGGTATTCCCAGGCGGTCTCTCATCCAGGTACTAACCAGGCCCGACCGTGCTTAGCTTCCGAGATCAGACGAGATCGGGCGTATTCGCAGTGGTGTGGCCGTAAGCAATTGCTCCTGGCACCAGACAGGACTTTAAACAGGAGAAAGGATCATTTTTTTTACCCCAAATGAAAATAGATTACAGCACCTGGTATTCCCAGGCGGTCTCCCATCCAAGTACTAACCAGGCCCGACCGTGCTTAGCTTCCGAGATCAGACGAGATCGGGCGTGTTCACGGTGGTGTGACCGTAAGCAATTGCTCCTGGCACCAGACAGGACTTTAAACATGAGAAAGGATGATTTTTTTTACCCCAAATGAAAATAGCTTACAGCACCTGGTATTCACAGGCGGTCTCCCATCCAGGTACTAACCAGGCCCGACCGTGCTTAGCTTCCGAGATCAGACGAGATCGGGCGTGTTCGCAGTGGTGTGGCCTTAAGCAATAGCTCCTGGCACCAGACAGGACTTTAAACAGGAGAAAGGATCATTTTTTTTACCCCAAATGAAAATAGATTACAGCACCTGGTATTCCCAGGCGTCTCCCATCCAAGTTTTAACCAGGCCCGACCGTGCTTAGCTTCCGAGATCAGACGAGATCGGGCGTGTTCACGGTGGTGTGGCCGTAAGCAATTGCTCCTGGCACCAGACAGGACTTTAAACAGGAGAAAGGATGATTTTTTTTACCCCAAATGAAAATAGCTTACAGCACCTGGTATTCCCAGGCGGTCTCCCATCCAGGTACTAACCAGGCCCGACCGTGCTTAGCTTCCGAGATCAGACGAGATCGGGCGTGTTCGCAGTGGTGTGGCCGTAAGCAATTGCTCCCGGCACCAGACAGGACTTTAAACAGGAGAAAGGATGATTTTTTTTACCCTAAATGAAAATAGTTTACAGCACCTGGTATTCCCAGGCGGTCTCCCATCCAAGTACTAACCAGGCCTGACCGTGCTTAGCTTCCGAGATCAGACGAGATCGTGCGTGTTCACGGTGGTGTGGCCGTAAGCAATTGCTCCGGGCACCAGACAGGACTTTAAACAGGAGAAAGGATGATTTTTTTTACCCCAAATGAAAATTGCTTACAGCACCTGGTATTCCCAGGCGGTCTCCCATCCAGATACTAACCAGGCCCGACCGTGCTTAGCTTCCGAGATCAGACGAGATCGGGCGTGTTCACGGTGGTGTGACCGTAAGCAATTGCTCCTGGCACCAGACAGGACTTTAAACATGAGAAAGGATGATTTTTTTTACCCCAAATGAAAATAGCTTTCAGCACCTGGTATTCCCAGGCGGTCTCCCATCCAGGTACTAACCAGGCCCGACCTAGCTTAGCTTCCGAGATCAGACGAGATCGGGTGTGTTCGCAGTGGTGTGGCCGTAAGCACTTGCTCCTTGCACCAGACAGGACTTTAAACAGGAGAAAGGATCATTTTTTTTACCCTAAATGAAAATAGTTTACAGCACCTGGTATTCCCAGGCGGTCTCCCATCCAAGTACTAACCAGGCCTGACCGTGCTTAGCTTCCGAGATCAGACGAGATCGGGCGTGTTCACGGTGGTGTGGCCGTAAGCAATTGCTCCGGGCACCAGACAGGACTTTAAACAGGAGAAAGGATGATTTTTTTTACCACAAATGAAAATTGCTTACAGCACCTGGTATTCCCAGGCGGTCTCTCATCCAGGTACTAACCAGGCCCGACCGTGCTTAGCTTCCGAGATCAGACGAGATCGGGCGTATTCGCAGTGGTGTGGCCGTAAGCAATTGCTCCTGGCACCAGACAGGACTTTAAACAGGAGAAAGGATCATTTTTTTTACCCCAAATGAAAATAGATTACAGCACCTGGTATTCCCAGGCGGTCTCCCATCCAAGTACTAACCAGGCCCGACCGTGCTTAGCTTCCGAGATCAGACGAGATCGGGCGTGTTCACGGTGGTGTGACCGTAAGCAATTGCTCCTGGCACCAGACAGGACTTTAAACATGAGAAAGGATGATTTTTTTTACCCCAAATGAAAATAGCTTACAGCACCTGGTATTCACAGGCGGTCTCCCATCCAGGTACTAACCAGGCCCGACCGTGCTTAGCTTCCGAGATCAGACGAGATCGGGCGTGTTCGCAGTGGTGTGGCCTTAAGCAATAGCTCCTGGCACCAGACAGGACTTTAAACAGGAGAAAGGATCATTTTTTTTACCCCAAATGAAAATAGATTACAGCACCTGGTATTCCCAGGCGTCTCCCATCCAAGTTTTAACCAGGCCCGACCGTGCTTAGCTTCCGAGATCAGACGAGATCGGGCGTGTTCACGGTGGTGTGGCCGTAAGCAATTGCTCCTGGCACCAGACAGGACTTTAAACAGGAGAAAGGATGATTTTTTTTACCCCAAATGAAAATAGCTTACAGCACCTGGTATTCCCAGGCGGTCTCCCATCCAGGTACTAACCAGGCCCGACCGTGCTTAGCTTCCGAGATCAGACGAGATCGGGCGTGTTCGCAGTGGTGTGGCCGTAAGCAATTGCTCCCGGCACCAGACAGGACTTTAAACAGGAGAAAGGATGATTTTTTTTACCCTAAATGAAAATAGTTTACAGCACCTGGTATTCCCAGGCGGTCTCCCATCCAAGTACTAACCAGGCCTGACCGTGCTTAGCTTCCGAGATCAGACGAGATCGTGCGTGTTCACGGTGGTGTGGCCGTAAGCAATTGCTCCGGGCACCAGACAGGACTTTAAACAGGAGAAAGGATGATTTTTTTTACCCCAAATGAAAATTGCTTACAGCACCTGGTATTCCCAGGCGGTCTCCCATCCAGATACTAACCAGGCCCGACCGTGCTTAGCTTCCGAGATCAGACGAGATCGGGCGTGTTCACGGTGGTGTGACCGTAAGCAATTGCTCCTGGCACCAGACAGGACTTTAAACATGAGAAAGGATGATTTTTTTTACCCCAAATGAAAATAGCTTTCAGCACCTGGTATTCCCAGGCGGTCTCCCATCCAGGTACTAACCAGGCCCGACCTAGCTTAGCTTCCGAGATCAGACGAGATCGGGTGTGTTCGCAGTGGTGTGGCCGTAAGCACTTGCTCCTTGCACCAGACAGGACTTTAAACAGGAGAAAGGATCATTTTTTTTACCCCAAATGAAAATAGCTTACAGCACCTTGTATTCCCAGGCGGTCTCCCATCCAGGTACTAACCAGGCCCGACCGTGCTTAGCTTCCGAGATCAGACGAGATCGGGCGTGTTCGCAGTGGTGTGGCCGTAAGCAATAGCTCCTGGCACCAGACAGGACTTTAAACAGGAGAAAGGATCATTTTTTTTACCCCAAATGAAAATAGATCACAGCACCTGGTATTCCCAGGCGGTCTCCCATCCAAGTACTAACCAGGCCCGACCGTGTTTAGCTTCCGAGAGCAGACGAGATCGGGCGTGTTCACGGTGGTGTGGCCGTAAGCAATTGCTCCTGGCACCAGACAGGACTTTAAACAGGAGAAAGGATGATTTTTTTTACCCCAAATGAAAATAGCTTATAGCACCTGGTATTCCCAGGCGGTCTCCCATCCAGGTACTAACCAGGCCCGACCGTGCTTAGCTTCCGAGATCAGACGAGATCGGGCGTGTTCGCAGTGGTGTCGCCGTAAGGAATTGCTCCTGGCACCAGACAGGACTTTAAACAGGAGAAAGGACCATTTTTTTTAACCCAAATAAAAATAGATTATAGCACCTGGTATTCCCAGGCGGTCTCCCATCCAAGTACTAACCAGGCCCAACCGTGCTTAGCTTCCGAAATCAGACGAGATCGGGCGTGTTCACGGTGGTGTGGCCGTAAGCAATTGCTCCTGGCACCAGACAGGACTTTAAACAGGAGAAAGGATGATTTTTTTTACCCCAAATGAAAATAGCTTACAGCACCTGGTATTCCTAGGCGGTCTCCCATCCAGGTACTAACCAGGCCCGACCGTTCTTAGCTTCCGAGATCAGACGAGATCGGGCGTGTTCCCGGTGGTGTGGCCGTAAGCAATTGCTCCTGGCACCAGACAGGACTTTAAACAGGAGAAAGGATGATTTTTTTTACCCCAAATGAAAATAGCTTACAGCACCTGGTATTCCCAGGCGGTCTCCCATCCAGGTACTAACCAGGCCCGACCGTGCTTAGCTTTCGAGATCAGACGAGATCGGGCGTGTTCACGGTGGTGTGGCCGTAAGCAATTGCTCCTGGCACCAGACAGGACTTTAAACAGGAGAAAGGATGATTTTTTTTACCCCAAATGAAAATAGCTTACAGCACCTGGTATTCCCAGGCGGTCTCCCATCCAGGTACTAACCAGGCCCGACCGTGCTTAGCTTCCTAGATCAGACGAGATCGGGCGTGTTCGCGGTTGTGTGGCCGTAAGCAATTTCTCCTGGCACCAGACAGGACCTTAAACAGGAGTAAGGATGATTTCTTTTACCCCAAATGAAAATAGCTTACAGCACCTGGTATTCCCAGGCGGTCTACCATCCAGGTACTAACCAGGCCCGACCGTGCTTAGCTTCCGAGATCAGGCGAGATCGGGCGTGATCGCAGTGTTGTGGCCGTAAGCAATTGCTCCTGGCACCAGACAGGACCTTAAACAGGAGAAAGGATCATTTTTTTTACCCCAAATGAAAATAGCTTACAGCACCTTGTATTCCCAGGCGGTCTCCCATCCAGGTACTAACCAGGCCCGACCGTGCTTAGCTTCCGAGATCAGACGAGATCGGGCGTGTTCACGGTGGTGTGGCCGTAAGCAATTGCTCCGGGCACCAGACAGGACTTTAAACAGGAGAAAGGATGATTTTTTTTACCACAAATGAAACTTGCTTACAGCACCTGGTATTCCCAGGCGGTCTCTCATCCAGGTACTAACCAGGCCCGACCGTGCTTAGCTTCCGAGATCAGACGAGATCGGGCGTATTCGCAGTGGTGTGGCCGTAAGCAATTGCTCCTGGCACCAGACAGGACTTTAAACAGGAGAAAGGATCATTTTTTTTACCCCAAATGAAAATAGATTACAGCACCTGGTATTCCCAGGCGGTCTCCCATCCAAGTACTAACCAGGGCCGACCGTGCTTAGCTTCCGAGATCAGACGAGATCGGGCGTGTTCACGGTGGTGTGACCGTAAGCAATTGCTCCTGGCACCAGACAGGACTTTAAACATGAGAAAGGATGATTTTTTTTACCCCAAATGAAAATAGCTTACAGCACCTGGTATTCCCAGGCGGTCTCCCATCCAGGTACTAACCAGGCCCGACCGTGCTTAGCTTCCGAGATCAGACGAGATCGGGCGTGTTCACGGTGGTGTGGCCGTAAGCAATTGCTCCTGGCACCAGACAGGACTTTAAACAGGAGAAAGGATGATTTTTATTACCCCAAATGAAAATAGCTTACAGCACCTGGTATTCCCAGACGGTCTCCCATCCAGGTACTAACCAGGCCCGACCATGCTTAGCTTCCGAGATGAGACGAGATCGGGCGTGTTCGCAGATGTGTGGCCGTAAGCAATTGCTCCGGGCACCAGAAAGGACTTTAAACAGGAGAAACGATGATTTTTTTTACCCCAAATGAAAATAGCTTACAGCACCTGGTATTCCCAGACGGTCTCCCATCCAGGTACTAACCAGGCCCGAACGTGCTTAGCTTCCGAGATCAGACGAGATCGGGCGTGTTCGCAGTGGTATCGCCGTAAGCAATAGCTCCTGGCACCAGACAGGACTTTAAACAGGAGAAAGGATGATTTTTTTTACCCCAAATGAAAATAGATTACAGCACCTGGTATTCCCAGGCGGTCTCCCATCCAAGTACTAACCATGCCCGACCGTGCTTAGCTTCGAAAATCAGACGAGATCGGGCGTGTTCACGGTGGTGTGGCCGTAAGCAATTGCTCCTGGCACCGGACAGGACTTTAAACAGGAGAAAGGATGATTTTTTTTACTCCAAATGAAAATAGCTTACAGCACCTGGTATTCCCAGACGGTCTCCCATCCAGGTACTAACCAGGCCCGACCGTGCTTAGCTTCCGAGATGAGACGAGATCGGGCGTGTTCGCAGTGGTGTGGCCGTAAGCAATTGCTCCCGGCACCAGAAAGGACTTTAAACAGGAGAAAGGATAATTTTTTTTTACCCCAAATGAAAATAGATTACAGCACCTGGTATTCCCAGGCGGTCTCCCATCCAAGTACTAACCAGGCCTGACCGTGCTTAGGTTCCGAGATCGGGCGTGTTCACGGTGGTGTGGCCGTAAGCAATTGCTCCGGGCACCAGACAGGACTTTGAACAGGAGAAAGGATGATTTTTTTTACCCCAAATGAAAATAGCTTACAGCACCTGGTAATCCCAGGCGGTCTCCCATCCAGGTACTAACCAGGCCCGACCGTGCTTAGCTTCCGAGATCAGACGAGATCGGGCGTGTTCACGGTGGTGTGGCCGTAAGCAATTGCTCCTGGTACTAACCTCATCCAGGTACTAACCAGGCCCGACCGTGCTTAGCTTCCGAGATCAGACGAGATCGGGCGTATTCGCAGTGGTGTGGCCGTAAGCAATTGCTCCTGGCACCAGACAGGACTTTAAACAGGAGAAAGGATCATTTTTTTTACCCCAAATGAAAATAGATTACAGCACCTGGTATTCCCAGGCGGTCTCCCATCCAAGTACTAACCAGGCCCGACCGTGCTTAGCTTCCGAGATCAGACGAGATCGGGCGTGTTCGCAGTGGTGTGGCCTTAAGCAATAGCTCCTGGCACCAGACAGGACTTTAAACAGGAGAAAGGATCATTTTTTTTACCCCAAATGAAAATAGATTACAGCACCTGGTATTCCCAGGCGTCTCCCATCCAAGTTTTAACCAGGCCCGACCGTGCTTAGCTTCCGAGATCAGACGAGATCGGGCGTGTTCACGGTGGTGTGGCCGTAAGCAATTGCTCCTGGCACCAGACAGGACTTTAAACAGGAGAAAGGATGATTTTTTTTACCCCAAATGAAAATAGCTTACAGCACCTGGTATTCCCAGGCGGTCTCCCATCCAGGTACTAACCAGGCCCGACCGTGCTTAGCTTCCGAGAGCAGACGAGATCGGGCGTGTTCACGGTGGTGTGGCCGTAAGCAATTGCTCCTGGCACCAGACAGGACTTTAAACAGGAGAAAGGACCATTTTTTTTAACCCAAATAAAAATAGATTATAGCACCTGGTATTCCCAGGCGGTCTCCCATCCAAGTACTAACCAGGCCCAACCGTGCTTAGCTTCCGAAATCAGACGAGATCGGGCGTGTTCACGGTGGTGTGGCTTGTAAGCAAATGCTCCTGGCACCAGACAGGACTTTAAACAGGAGAAAGGATGATTTTTTTTACCCCAAATGAAAATAGCTTACAGCACCTGGTATTCCTAGGCGGTCTCCCATCCAGGTACTAACCAGGCCTGACCGTTCTTAGCTTCCGAGATCAGACGAGATCGGGCGTGTTCCCGGTGGTGTGGCCGTAAGCAATTGCTCCTGGCACCAGACAGGACTTTAAACAGGAGAAAGGATGATTTTTTTTACCCCAAATGAAAATAGCTTACAGCACCTGGTATTCCCAGGCGGTCTCCCATCCAGGTACTAACCAGGCCCGACCGTGCTTAGCTTCCGAGATCAGACGAGATCGGGCGTGTTCACGGTGGTGTGGCCGTAAGCAATTGCTCCTGGCACCAGACAGGACTTTAAACAGGAGAAAGGATGATTTTTTTTACCCCAAATGAAAATAGCTTACAGCACCTGGTATTCCCAGGCGGTCTCCCATCCAGGTACTAACCAGGCCCGACCGTGCTTAGCTTCCTAGATCAGACGAGATCGGGCGTGTTCGCGGTTGTGTGGCCGTAAGCAATTTCTCCTGGCACCAGACAGGACCTTAAACAGGAGTAAGGATGATTTCTTTTACCCCAAATGAAAATAGCTTACAGCACCTGGTATTCCCAGGCGGTCTACCATCCAGGTACTAACCAGGCCCGACCGTGCTTAGCTTCCGAGATCAGGCGAGATCGGGCGTGATCGCAGTGTTGTGGCCGTAAGCAATTGCTCCTGGCACCAGACAGGACCTTAAACAGGAGAAAGGATCATTTTTTTTACCCCAAATGAAAATAGCTTACAGCACCTTGTATTCCCAGGCGGTCTCCCATCCAGGTACTAACCAGGCCCGACCGTGCTTAGCTTCCGAGATCAGAAGAGATCGGGCGTGTTCGCAGTGGTGTGGCCGTAAGCAATTTCTCCGTGCACCAGAAAGGACTTTAAACAGGAGAAAGGATGATTTTTTTTACCCCAAATGAAATTAGCTTACAGCACCTGGTATTCCCAGGCGGTCTCCCATACAGGTACTAACCAGGCCCGACCGTGCTTAGCTTCCGAGATCAGACGAGATCGGGCGTGTTCGCAGTGGTGTGGCCGTAAGCAATTGCTCCCGGCACCAGACAGGACTTTAAACAGGAGAAAGGATGATTTTTTTTACCCTAAATGAAAATAGTTTACAGCACCTGGTATTCCCAGGCGGTCTCCCATCCAAGTACTAACCAGGCCTGACCGTGCTTAGCTTCCGAGATCAGACGAGATCGGGCGTGTTCACGGTGGTGTGGCCGTAAGCAATTGCTCCGGGCACCAGACAGGACTTTAAACAGGAGAAAGGATGATTTTTTTTACCACAAATGAAAATTGCTTACAGCACCTGGTATTCCCAGGCGGTCTCTCATCCAGGTACTAACCAGGCCCGACCGTGCTTAGCTTCCGAGATCAGACGAGATCGGGCGTATTCGCAGTGGTGTGGCCGTAAGCAATTGCTCCTGGCACCAGACAGGACTTTAAACAGGAGAAAGGATCATTTTTTTTACCCCAAATGAAAATAGATTACAGCACCTGGTATTCCCAGGCGGTCTCCCATCCAAGTACTAACCAGGGCCGACCGTGCTTAGCTTCCGAGATCAGACGAGATCGGGCGTGTTCACGGTGGTGTGACCGTAAGCAATTGCTCCTGGCACCAGACAGGACTTTAAACATGAGAAAGGATGATTTTTTTTACCCCAAATGAAAATAGCTTACAGCACCTGGTATTCCCAGACGGTCTCCCATCCAGGTACTAACCAGGCCCGAACGTGCTTAGCTTCCGAGATCAGACGAGATCGGGCGTGTTCGCAGTGGTATCGCCGTAAGCAATAGCTCCTGGCACCAGACAGGACTTTAAACAGGAGAAAGGATGATTTTTTTTACCCCAAATGAAAATAGATTACAGCACCTGGTATTCCCAGGCGGTCTCCCATCCAAGTACTAACCATGCCCGACCGTGCTTAGCTTCGAAAATCAGACGAGATCGGGCGTGTTCACGGTGGTGTGGCCGTAAGCAATTGCTCCTGGCACCGGACAGGACTTTAAACAGGAGAAAGGATGATTTTTTTTACTCCAAATGAAAATAGCTTACAGCACCTGGTATTCCCAGACGGTCTCCCATCCAGGTACTAACCAGGCCCGACCGTGCTTAGCTTCCGAGATGAGACGAGATCGGGCGTGTTCGCAGTGGTGTGGCCGTAAGCAATTGCTCCCGGCACCAGAAAGGACTTTAAACAGGAGAAAGGATCATTTTTTTTTACCCCAAATGAAAATAGATTACAGCACCTGGTATTCCCAGGCGGTCTCCCATCCAAGTACTAACCAGGCCTGACCGTGCTTAGCTTCCGAGATCGGGCGTGTTCACGGTGGTGTGGCCGTAAGCAATTGCTCCGGGCACCAGACAGGACTTTGAACAGGAGAAAGGATGATTTTTTTTACCCCAAATGAAAATAGCTTACAGCACCTGGTAATCCCAGGCGGTCTCCCATCCAGGTACTAACCAGGCCCGACCGTGCTTAGCTTCCGAGATCAGACGAGATCGGGCGTGTTCACGGTGGTGTGGCCGTAAGCAATTGCTCCTGGCACCAGACAGGACTTTAAACAGGAGAAAGGATGATTTTTTTTACCCCAAATGAAAATAGCTTACAGCACCTGGTATTCCCAGGCGGTCTCCCATCCAGGTACTAACCAGGCCCGACCGTGCTTAGCTTCCGAGATCAGACGAGATCGGGCGTGTTCGCAGTGGTGTGGCCGTAAGCAATAGCTCCTGGCACCAGACAGGACTTTAAACAGGAGAAAGGATGATTTTTTTTACCCCGAATGAAAATAGATTACAGCACCTGGTATTCCCAGGCGGTCTCCCATCCAGGTACTAACCAGGCCCGACCGTGCTTAGCTTCCGAGATCAGACGAGATCGGGCGTGTTCGCAGTGGTGTGGCCGTAAGCAATAGCTCCTGGCACCAGACAGGACTTTAAACAGGAGAAAGGATGATTTTTTTTACCCCAAATGAAAATAGCTTACAGCACCTGGTATTCCCAGACGGTCTCCCATCCAGGTACTAACCAGGCCCGACCGTGCTTAGCTTCCGAGATGAGACGAGATCGGGCGTGTTCGCAGTGGTGTGGCCGTAAGCAATTGCTCCGGGCACCAGAAAGGACTTTAAACAGGAGAAAGGATGATTTTTTTTACCCCAAATGAAAATAGCTTACAGCACCTGGTATTCTAACCAGGTGCTGTAAGGTGCTGACGGCTGCTCGTCATATTGACCTATGACGAGCAGCCGTCTCGGATGAAAGAGCATCCAGATAAGCTTGGCTGATCGCCGCGGCGGCGCCAGGTGTCCCCGGTTGTAAAACCCCTTCGCAAAGGGACCGTTTTCTGGGGTTTTGTTTTAGACGGCCTTGGAAGAGGTTCATTCCAGCAGAGACGAGAGTATATCCTGGGTGGGTTGGTTGGGTTGTTGGCGCCGCTCTATCGAGCACGGTGGGTGATTTGCCTTTTCTGCTGGCGAGCGCCGTGGGGTCGTTACCCCGGCGTCTCTGTGGCCCATCGTCATAAGGTGGGGATATGAAGCTGGGTGCCAGTACTTGAGAGACTCATCTAAAAGGTATTCAACTCAGCACCAGAGGGAAAGGGTATATAACGTCAAGCCGGGAGAAATCGCAGCTACGAGCCCCAGCCGCCGAGCTACGAGCCCCAGCCCCAGGCTAGCTACGAGCCCCAGCCGCCGAGCTACGAGCCCCAGCCCCAGGCTAGCTACGAGCCCCAGCCGCCGAGCTACGAGCCCCAGCCCCAGCCGCCGCCGAGCTACAAGCCCCAGCCGCAAAGATACAGAAGTTGTATCTTTCACAAAAATTTATCTTTTACATTGGTACCGTCGACATAAGCGCCGTGTTTGGTCCACTCGCTACGGACGTCGAGCGGAAAGAATGGAGATCGAGAGAGAAGTTAAAAAGTGCATCGCATCCACATCCATGCCTCCGCTCACCTCGCCGTCCAGCTGTGACAGCTGCACCCGTCTGTCCGGAAAGATCCTGGAGCTGGAAGCAAGAATCTCTCGCCTCTACCAGATCCAGGAAGATGAGAAATTCTTGGACACCATTGTCTTCGGTCCAGCCCAATCGGACCCAAACAGAGTCTTGGGGTCAGATGTCACCGTGCCCTCAAATATTGCCCCGCCCCCTTCTACCCCAGAGCTTCTCGCTTCCGCACCCCCTCCCCCCCCTGTCCTGGAGAAGTTTTGGCCACAGCTTGGGGCCAAACCGAAGGGCCTGATTAGCTCAACCCCCCTCCACCATGAAAACTGGTCCCTGGCCAGTGGAAAAGGAAGGAAAAAATCCCCCCCACCTCTTCCATCTCTTTTTAATTTCCACCTTGAAAGTAGATATGACATCCTCAGTCAGGGAGACTTTCCTCCTTTGCCTGTATCCTCTCAACTCAGGTCCCCCACCAGGTCAGCCCCCCCCCCCTCCACCCACTGTGCCTAAGCCTCCCCCTGGGTCCCGCCGCTCCACACCCTGCTTCACTCCTGCACCCCGGGCAGGCCCTGCCAGGCTCCCAGCCTCTGGTCACACAAGGTCACAACACACTAACCCCCCCCCCTGTCACCTGGCCCCCCGCTCAACTCTCCCCCGTCCCTCTCCACCCACCAAGATAGTTGTGGGCGACTCCATCACTAGAAACATCCGTCTGCATAACTCTACTACACACTGTCTACCTGGTGCCACTGTCAATTCACTATTAGAGAAGCTCCCTGACCTGCTCCAATCAACTCCCCCCTCTGTTAACCGCATCATTGTCCATGTGGGGACAAATGACACTGCCCACCGGCAATCTGAGGTGCTCAAAGCCAGATTCAACAATCTATTTGAGTTTTTGAAAACGTGTGGTAAAACAGTTTTCATCAGTGGCCCTCTTCCCACACTCAACCTTGGTTCAGAACGTTTTAGCAGACTCCTGTCCCTCAACTCCTGGCTCCAGGCTGCCTGCAGAGAGCAGGACATCAACTACATTGACAATTTTAATTTATTCTGGAACCGTCCCTCTTTTTACCAGCGTGATGGTATCCATCCAAGCAGGTTGGGCAGCCGCGTTCTGTCTGGCAACCTCCAGCACGCGGTATTGAATGCATGACTGATAACGGCTGAATCAGCCCCCCCCACCCCTTGCAGGGGAGAAGCTCCCCCCTCCTTCTCCCTCTCCGTTCCCCCCCTTGATTCTACACGTCAACAGACTCTCCCAATCTCTAGCCATCTCCACTCATTGCCTATAACCACTTCAACTGTTGGTTCTGTCGCCCTCACCACAGCCTTTACACCATGCAATTCTCCACTCGTCATTCCTGTCTTCATCTCGCATAGACGGCGTCCTGCTCAAAGTCACCAGCATGGGGCCCATACATGTCTCCTGCGTTCACTACGCCCCTCCTCACTTCCCCCTCCCTCGACTGTTAAGATGGCACTGATCAATATCAGATCTCTTAATAATAAGACTTTTATTTTGAAAAACTTTTTTTCTGCTCACACTTTGGATTTTTTGCTGTTAACCGAAACCTGGCAAAAGCCAGGTGATGTTAGTGCCTTCTCTGAGCTCCTCCCTCCCAGCTGCTCTTTTTTCAGCTGTCCACGAGCCACTGGTCGAGGTGGTGGTGTAGCCTCTGTGTTCAAAAATAAATTCAAATGCAGGCTCATCACAACAAATACTTACTCTAGTTTTGAGCTCCAGGTTTTTGTGCTAGATAATAACTGCTCCATCCTGTGTGCCATTATCTACCGTCCCCCTAAGGCAAACCAGAATTTTATTTCTGAATTTTCTGAGTTTTTAGCAGAGTTTTTACCAAAATTTGACAAAATTCTAATCTGCGGAGATTTTAATATACATGTCTGCTGCTCAGCTAATCAATTGGGAAATGACTTCAGAGATCTTTTAGATTCTTTTGATCTCACACAATTAGTGGCCGGACCAACACATAATCTTGGCCATACATTGGATTTAATAATCACCTATGGTCTCTCGGTGTCAGTCAAAGAGATCAGTGTCACTCCCCTCTCTGACCATCTTCCCATACTCTTCGACCTAAGAGTACCATCTCCTGCAACTAAGCCCATCTTACCTCCTTGCCGTCGCCGCATTATCACCTCTTCCACTGCCAGTGATTTTGCATCAGCATTTCAAAATAGTGATCCCACTACCTTAGACAACCTGTGTTATCCTGCCTCACCTGACTGTTTCATCTCCTCCTTCCACTCTACTTGCACTTCAATTCTTGACTCTGTAGCTCCTCTAAGGATAAAATCCTCAAAGTCCAGGGCTGATCCTTGGCTGAATGATTACACTCGCGCTCTTAGGCAAGACTGTAGATTGGCAGAACGGAAATGGAAGAAGCACAAATCTCCCATTTTGCTGGGTATCTGGAGGGACAAGTTAGCTACTTTTCAGAGAGCTATGAGAGATGCAAAAGCTCTTTATCTGTCCAGACTCATCTCTACGAGCAGCAATCGTCCAAGGGTATTATTTAGTACAATAAACTCTGTCATTAATCCATCCACTAGTAGCCCTCTAGATGCTTCAACAGCAACTTGTGAAGAGTTTTTAAAATTCTTTGTTGACAAAATCGTTTCTGTTAGGGGAAAGATTACTGCTAACACCAATGTCGCAGATAATAGGCTGAATTCTGCCTCTGTGCACCCAACTGTTGTTCTTAATAATTTTGAGCCTGTTTCCCTCTCCCTCCTTTCTGAGATCGTGCAAAAGCTAAAGGCAACCACCTGTCCCTCAGACATTGTTCCCGCTAAGGTGCTGAAAGAGGTTTTTAATACTGTCGGACCTTACCTCCTTGTTTTTATCAACATGTGCCTTAGCTCAGGTACTGTCCCAGATCTTTTTAAACATGCCGTGGTCAGACCACTTCTCAAGAAACCTCACCTGGATCCCTCAGTTTTATCTAATTTTAGGCCCGTTTCTCATCTGTCTTTTTTATCTAAGGTCTTAGAGAAGGTTGTTTTTATTCAGTCACAATCTTTTCTGGAAAAAAATGCCATCTTCGAAAAATTTCAATCTGGTTTTAGATCCCGCCATAGCACTGAGTCGGCTCTACTTAAAATCCACAACGATATCCTCCTTTCAGCTGACAATAAAACCCCCATGATACTAGTCCTCCTAGACCTCACAGCAGCATTCGATACAGTAGACCACTCTATTCTCATCTCCCGTCTGTCCAATCACGTGGGCATTCAGGGTCCAGTTCTTAAATGGTTTTCCTCTTACCTCAAAACCAGGTCTTTCTCCGTTATGATTGGAGACCTCTCATCCTCCTGTGCCCCCCTCTCTTGTGGGGTTCCACAGGGTTCCATTCTCGGCCCCCTTCTTTTCACCCTCTATCTACTGCCTCTTGGAAAGATCATATCAACGCATAATCTTCATTTTCATTGTTATGCTGATGACATTCAGGTTTACCTCCCAATCATTCCAAATGCTCCAGCTGCTCTAAAATCCCTCCTCAATTGCCTAGAAGATATTAACCTGTGGTTGACAAAAAACTTTCTGCACTTGAACCAGTCAAAAATGGAATTTATTGTTTTTGGTACCTCTAATGTTTGCGAAAATGTGATTAGTAACTGTGTTTCCTCTTCCGTTGCCTCTCTTTTTAAACCTGCTGTAAGAAACCTGGGAGTTATTTTAGACCCTGGCCTTTGTTTTGATCAGCAGATTGACTCAGTAGTGAAGCTAAGTTTCTTTCAACTGCGCCTTTTAAGTAAAGTTAAACCATTCCTCAGCAGGAACGATCTTGAAATGGCTATACATGCTTTTATCAGTTCTAGGTTAGATTATTGCAATTCCCTGTACTTTGGCATTAAGCAATCATCTCTCTCCCGCCTTCAACTGGTACAAAATGTTGCAGCACGCCTCCTAACCAACACCTCCCGTTACAGTCACATCACTCCCGTTCTCTGTTCACTACATTGGCTCCCGGTTAAATTTAGAATCACTTTTAAACTGTTATTATTTGTTTTTAAAGCTATTCATGGTCTTGCTCCAGAGTATCTGTCCGATTGTTTAAAACTTAGACGACACTGTAGAGCCCTCCGGTCCTCAAAACAGCCCCTGTTAGAGGTCCCTTTCTCTAATTGCAAACAGTGGGGGGATCGGACCTTTTCAATAGCGGGACCAAAACTGTGGAACTCCCTACCCCCTGAATTCTATTTTATTGATGACTTGGCACTTTTTAAAGCACGTCTTAAAACTCATTTGTTTAAACTGGCTTTTAATATTGATTAACTTTTACCTTTTGATATGTATTTCATTGTTATGTTTTCTTGTTTTGTTTTTTCTATGCCATTTGTCACCTGAAATGTTATTTATTTTCTGTAAAGCACTTTGATCATCTGTCCGATGTTGTAAGGTGCTATATAAATTAACTTTATTATTATTATTATTATTCCCAGACAGTCTCCCATCCAGGTACTAACCAGGCCCGACCGTGCTTAGCTTCCGAGATCAGACGAGATCGGGCGTGTTCGCAGTGGTGTGGCCGTAAGCAAAAGCTCCTGGCACCAGACAGGACTTTAAACAGGAGAAAGGATGATTTTTTTTACCCCAAATGAAAATAGATTACAGCACCTGGTATTCCCAGGCGGTCTCCCATCCAAGTACTAACCAGGCCCGACCGTGCTTAGCTTCCGAGATCAGACGAGATCGGGCGTGTTCACGGTGGTGTGGCCGTAAGCAATTGCTCCTGGCACCAGACAGGACTTTAAACAGGAGAAAGGATGATTTTTTTTACCCCAAATGAAAATAGCTTACAGCACCTGGTATTCCCAGACGGTCTCCCATCCAGGTACTAACCAGGCCAGACCGTGCTTAGCTTCCGAGATGAGACGAGATCGGGCGTGTTCGCAGTGGTGTGGCCGTAAGCAATTGCTCCGGGCACCAGAAAGGACTTTATACAGGAGAAAGGATGATTTTTTTTAGCCCAAATGAAAATAGCTTACAGCACCTGGTATTCACAGACGGTCTCCCATCCAGGTACTAACCAGGCCCGACCGTGCTTAGCTTCCGAGATCAGACGAGATCGGGCGTGTTCACGGTGGTGTGGCCGTAAGCAATTGCTCCAGGCACCAGACAGGACTTTAAACAGGAGAAAGGATGATTTTTTTTACCCCAAATGAAAATAGATTACAGCACCTGGTATTCCCAGGCGGTTTCCCATCCAAGTACTAACCAGGCCTGACCGTGCTTAGCTTCCGAGATCAGACGAGATCGGGCGTGTTCGCAATGGTGTGGCCGTAAGCAATTGCTCCCGGCACCAGACAGGACTTTAAACAGGAGAAAGGATCATTTTTTTTACCCCAAATGAAAATAGATTACAGCACCTGGTATTCCCAGGCGGTCTCCCATCCAAGTACTAACCAGGCCTGACCGTGCTTAGCTTCCGAGATCAGACGAGATCGGGCGTGTTCACGGTGGTGTGGCCGTAAGCAATTGCTCCGAGCACCAGACAGGACTTTGAACAGGAGAAAGGATGATTTTTTTTACCCCAAATGAAAATAGCTTACAGCACCTGGTAATACCAGGCGGTCTCCCATCCAGGTACTAACCAGGCCCGACCGTGCTTAGCTTCCGAGATCAGACGAGATCGGGCGTGTTCGCAGTGGTGTGGCCGTAAGCAATTGCTCATGGCACCAGACAGGACTTTAAACAGGAGAAAGGATGATTTTTTTTACCCCAAATGAAAATAGATTACAGCACCTGGTATTCCCAGGCGGTCTCCCATCCAAGTAGTAACCAGGCCTGACCGTGCTTAGCTTCCGAGATCAGACGAGATCGGACGTGTTCACGGTGGTGTGGCCGTAAGCAATTGCTCCGGGCACCAGACAGGACTTTAAACAGGAGAAAGGATGATTTTTTTTACCCCAAATGAAAATAGCTTACAGCACCTGGAATTCCCAGGCGGTCTCCCATCCAGGTACTAACCAGGTTCGACCGTGCTTAGCTTCCGAGATCAGACGAGATCGGGAGTGTTCACGGTGGTGAGGCCGTAAGGAATTGCTCCAGGCACCAGACAGGACTTTAAACAGGAGAAAGGATGATTTTTTTTACCCCAAATGAAAATAGCTTACAGCACCTGGTATTCCCAGGCGGTCTCCCATCCAGGTACTAACCAGGCCCGACCGTGCTTAGCTTCCGAGATCAGACGAGATCGGGCTTGTTCGCAGTGGTGTGACCGTAAGCAATTTCTCCTGGCACCAGACAGGACTTTAAACATGAGAAAGGATGATTTTTTTTACCCCAAATGAAAATAGCTTACAGCACCTGGTATTCCCAGTCGGCCTCCCATCCAGGTACTAACCAGAGCCGACCGTGCTTAGCTTCCGAGATCAGACGAGATCGGGCGTGTTCACGGTGGTGTGGCCGTAAGCAATTGCTCCGGGCACCAGACAGGACTTTTAACAGGAGAAAGGATGATTTTTTTTACCCCAAATGAAAATAGCTTACAGCACCTGGTATTCCCAGGCGGTCTCCCATCCAGGTACTAACCAGGCCCGACCGTGCTTAGCTTCCGAGATCAGACGAGATCGGGCGTGTTCGCAGTGGTGTGGCCGTAAGCAATTGCTCCGGGCACCAGACAGGACTTTAAACAGGAGAAAGGATGATTTTTTTTACCCCAAATGATAATAGCTTACAGCACCTGGTATTCCCAGTCGGCCTCCCATCCAGGTACTAACCAGAGCCGACCGTGCTTAGCTTCCGAGATCAGACGAGATCGGGCGTGTTCACGGTGGTGTGGCCGTAAGCAATTACTCCTGGCACCAGACAGGACTTTAAACAGGAGAAAGGATGATTTTTTTTACCCCAAATGAAAATAGCTTACAGCACCTGGTATTCCCAGCCGGTCTCCCATCCAAGTACTAACCAGGCCCGACCGTGCTTAGCTTCCGAGATCAGACGAGATCGGGCTTGCTCACGGTGGTGTGGCCTTAAGCAAATGTTCATGGCACCAGACAGGACTTTAAACAGGAGAAAGGATGATTTTTTTTACCACAAATGAAAATAGATTACAGCACCTGGTATTCCCAGGCGGTCTCCCATCCAAGTACAATCCAGGCCCGACCGTGCTTAGCTTCCAAAATCAGAAGAGATCGGGCGTGTTCACGGTGGTGTGGCCGTAAGCAATTGGTCCTGGCACCAGACAGGACTTTAAACAGGAGAAAGGATCATTTTTTTTACCCCAAATGAAAATAGATTACAGCACCTGGTATTCCCAGGCGGTCTCCCATCCAAGTACTAACCAGGCCCTACCGTGCTTAGCTTCCGAGATCAGACGGGCCTGGTTAGTACCTGGATGGGAGACCGCCTGGGAATACCAGGTGCTGTAAGCTATTTTCATTTGGGGTAAAAAGAATTATCCTTTCTCCTGTTTAAAGTCCTGTCTGGTGCAAGGAGCAATTGATTACGGCCACACCACTGCGAACACGCCCGATCTCGTCTGATCTCGGAAGCTAAGCACGGTCAGGCCTGGTTAGTAATTGGATGGGAGACCGCCTGGGAATACCAGGTGCTGTAAGCTTTTTTCATTTGGGGTAAAAAAAATCATCCTTTCTCCTGTTTAAAGTCCTGTCTGGTGCCAGGAGCAATTGCTTACGGCCACAACACCGTGAACACGCCCGATCTCGTCTGATCTCGTAAGCTAAGCACGGTCGGGCCTGGTTAGTACCTGGATGGGAGACCGCCTGGGAATACCAGGTGCTGTAAGCTATTTTCATTTGGGGTAAAAAAAATCATCCTTTCTCCTGTTTAAAGTCCTGTCTGGTGCCCGGAGCAATTGCTTACGGCCACCCCACCGTAAACACGCCCGATCTCGTCTGATCTCGGAAGCTAAGCACGGTCGGGCCTGGTTAATACTTGGATGGGAGACCGCCTGGGAATACCAGGTGCTGTAATCTATTTTCATTTGGGGTAAAAAAAATGATCCTTTCTCCTGTTTAAAGACCTGTCTGGTGCCACGAGAAATTGCTTACGGCCACACCACCGCGAACACGCCCGATCTCGTCTGATCTCGGAAGCTAAGCACGGTCGGGCCTGGTAAGTACTTGGATGGGAGACCGCCTGGGAATACCAGGTGCGGTAATCTATTTTCATTTGGGGTAGAAAAAAATGATCCTTTCTCCTATTTAAAGTCCTGTCTGGTGCCAGGAGCAATTGCTTACGGCCACACCACCGTGAACACGCCCGATCTCGTCTGATTTCGGAAGCTAAGCACGGTCGGGCCTGGTTAGTACTTGGATGGGAGACCGCCTGGGAATACCAGGTGCTGTAAGCTATATTCATTTGGGGTAAAAAAAATCATCCTTTCTCCTGTTTAAAGTCCTGTCTGGTGCCAGGAGTAATTGCTTACGGCCACACCACCGTGAACACGCCCGATCTCGTCTGATCTCGGAAGCTAAGCACGGTCGGGCCTGGTTTGTACTTGGATGGGAGACCGCCTGGGAATACCAGGTGCTGTAATCTATTTTCATTTGGGGTAAAAAAAATGATCCTTTCTCCTGTTTAAAGTCCTGTCTGGTGCCAGGAGCAATTACTTACGGCCACACCACTGCGAACACGCCCGATCTCATCTGATCTCGGAAGCTAAGCACGGTCGGGCCTGGTTAGTACCTGGATGGGAGACCGCCTGGGAATACCAGGTGCTGTAATCTATTTTCATTTGGGGTAAAAAAAATCATCCTTTCTCCTGTTTAAAGTCCTGTCTGGTGCAAAGAGCAATTGCTTACGGCCATACCACTGCGAACACGCCCGATCTCGTCTGATCTCGGAAGCTAAGCACGGTCGGGCCTGGTTAGTACCTGGATGGGAGACCGCCTGGGAATACCAGGTGCTGGAAGCTTTTTTCATTTGGGGTAAAAAAAATCATCCTTTCTCCTGTTTAAAGTCCTGTCTGGTGCCAGGAGCAATTGCTTACGGCCACACCACCGTGAACACGCCCTATCTCGTCTGATCTCGGAAGCTAAGCACGGTGGGGCCTGGTTAGTACTTGGATGGGAGACCGCCTGGGAATACCAGGTGCTGTAATCTATTTTCATTTGGGGTAAAAAAAATTATCCTTTCTCCTGTTTAAAGTCCTGTCTGGTGCAAGGAGCAATTGCTTACGGCCACACTACTGCGAACACGCCCGATCTCGTCTGATTTCGGAAGCTAAGCACGGTCGGGCCTGGTTAGTACCTGGATGGGAGACCGCCTGGGAATACCAGGTGCTGTAAGCTTTTTTCATTTGGGGTAAAAAAAATCATCCTTTCTCCTGTTTAAAGTCCTGTCTGGTGCCAGGAGCAATTGCTTACGGCCAGACCACTGCGAACACGCCCGATCTCGTCTGATCTCGGAAGCTAAGCACGGTCTGGCCTGGTTAGTACCTGGATGGGAGACCGCCTGGGAATACCAGGTGCTGTAACTATTTTCATTTGGGGTAAAAAAAATCATCCTTTCTCCTGTTTAAATGATCTCGGAAGCTAAGCACGGTCGGGCCTGGTTAGTACTTGGATGGGAGACCGCCTGGGAATACCAGGTGCTGTAATCTATTTTCATTTGGGGTATAAAAAATTATCCTTTCTCCTGTTTAAAGTCCTGTCTGGTGCAAGGAGCAATTGCTTACGGCCACACCACTGCGAACACGCCCGATCTCGTCTGATCTCGGAAGCTAAGCACGGTCGGGCCTGGATGGGAGACCGCCTGGGAATACCAGGTGCTGTAAGCTTTTTTCATTTGGGATAAAAAAAATCATCCTTTCTCCTGTTTAAAGTCCTGTCTGGTGCCAGGAGCAATTGCTTACGGCCACACCATCGCGAACACGCCCGATCTCGTCTGATCTCGGAAGCTAAGCACGGTCTGGCCTGGTTAGTACCTGGATGGGAGACCGCCTGGGAATACCAGGTGCTGTAAGCTATTTTCATTTGGGGTAAAAAAAATCATTCTTTCTCCTGTTTAAAGTCCTGTCTGGTGCAAGGAGCAATTGCTTACGGCCACACCACTGCGAACACGCCCGATCTCGTCTGATCTCGGAAGCTAAGCACGGTCGGGTGTGGTTAGTACCTGGATGGGAGACCGCCTGGGAATACCAGGTGCTGTAAGCTTTTTTCATTTGGGGTAAAAAAAATGATCCTTTCTCCTGTTTAAAGTCCTGTCTGGTGCCAGGAGCAATTGCTTACGGCCACACCACTGCGAACACGCCCGATCTCGTCTGATCTCGGAAGCTAAACACGGTCGGGCCTGGTTAGTACCTGGATGGGAGACCGCCTGGGAATACCAGGTGCTGTAAGCTATTTTCATTTGGGGTAAAAAAAATCATCCTTTCTCCTGTTTAAAGTCCTGTCTGGTGCTAGGAGCAATTGCTTACGGCCACACCACCGTGAACACGCCCGATCTCGTCTGATCTCGGAAGCTAAGCACGGTGGGGCCTGGTTAGTACTTGGATGGCAGACCGCCTGGGAATACCAGGTGCTGTAATCTATTTTTATTTGGGGTAAAAAAAATGATCCTTTCTCCTGTTTAAAGTCCTGTCTGGTGCCAGGAGTAATTGCTTACGGCCACACCACAGCGAACACGCCCGATCTCGTCTGATCTCGGAAGCTAAGCAAGGTCGGGCCTGGTTAGTACGTGGATGGGAGACCGACTGGGAATACCAGGTGCTGTAAGCTATTTTCATTTGGGGTAAAAAAAATCATCCTTTCTCCTGTTTAAAGTCCTGTCTGGTGCCAGGAGCAATTGCTTACGGCCACACCACTGCGAACACGCCCGATCTCGTCTGATCTCGGAAGCTAAGCACGGTCGGGCCTGGTTAGTACGTGGATGGGAGACCGACTGGGAATACCAGGTGCTGTAAGCTATTTTCATTTGGGGTAAAAAAAATCATCCTTTCTCCTGTTTAAAGTCCTGTCTGGTGCCATGAGCAATTGCTTACGGCCACACCACTGCGAACAAGCCCGATCTCGTCTGATCTCGGAAGCTAAGCACGGTCGGGCCTGGTTAGTACCTGGATGGGAGACCGCCTGGAAATACCAGGTGCTGTAAGCTATTTTATTTTGGGGTAAAAAAAATCATCCTTTCTCCTGTTTAAAGTCCTGTCTGGTGCCCGGAGCAATTGCTTACGGCCACACCACCGTGAACATGCCCGATCTCGTCTGATCGCGGAAGCTAAGCACGGTCGGGCCTGGTTAGTACTTGGATGGGAGACCGCCTGGGAATACCAGGTGCTGTAATCTATTTTCATTTGGGGTAAAAAAAATGATCCTTTCTCCTGTTTAAAGTCCTGTCTGGTGCCAGGAGCAATTGCTTACGGCCACACAACTGCGAACACGCCCGATCTCGTCTGATCTCGGAAGCTTAGCACGGTCGGGCCTGGTAAGTACCTGGATGGGAGACCGCCTGGGAATACAAGGTGCTGTAAGCTATTTTCATTTGGGGTAAAAAAATGATCCTTTCTCCTGTTTAAAGTCCTGTCTGGTGCCAGGAGAAATTGCTTACGGCTACACCACTGCGAACACGCCCGATCTCGTCTGATCTCGGAAGCTAAGCACGGTCGGGCCTGGTTAGTACCTGGATGGGAGACCGCCTGGGAATACCAGGTGCTGTAAGCTATTTTCATTTGGGGTAAAAAAATGATCCTTTCTCCTGTTTAAAGTCCTGTCTGGTGCCAGGAGCAATTGCTTACGGCCACACCACTGCGAACACGCCCGATCTCGTCTGATATCGGAAGCTAAGCACGGTCGGGCCTGGTTAGTACCTGGATGGGAGACCGCCTGGGAATACCAGGTGCTGTAAGCTATTTTCATTTGGGGTAAAAAAAATCATCCTTTCTCCTGTTTAAAGTCCTGTCTGGTGCCAGGAGCAATTGCTTACGGCCACACCACTGTGATCACGCCCGATCTCGTCTGATCTCGGTAGCTAAGCACGGTCGGGCCTGGTTAGTACTTGGATGGGAGACCGCTTGGGAATACCAGGTGCTGTAATCTATTTTCATTTGGGGTAAAAAAAATGATCCTTTCTCCTGTTTAAAGTCCTGTCTGGTGCCAGGAGTAATTGCTTACGGCCACACCACTGCGAACACGCCCGATCTCGTCTGATCTCGGAAGCTAAGCACGGTCGGGCCTGGTTAGTACCCGGATGGGAGACCGCCTGGGAATACCAGGTGCTGTAAGCTATTTTTATTTGGGGTAAAAAAAATCATCCTTTCTCCTGTTTAAAGTCCTGTCTGGTGCCAGGAGCAATTGCTTACGGCCACACCACCGTGAACACGCCGGATCTCGTCTGATCTCGGAAGCTAAGCACGATCGGGCCTGGTTAGTACTTGGATGGGAGACCGCCTGGGAATACCAGGTGCTGTAAGCTATTTTCAATTGGGGTAAAAAAAAATCATCCTTTCTCCTGTTTAAAGTCCTGTCTGGTGCCAGGAGCAATTGCTTACGGCCACACCACCGTGAACACGCCCGATCTCGTCTGATCTCGGAAGCTAAGCACGGTCGGGCCTGGTAAGAACTTGGATGGGAGACCGCCTGGGAATACCAGGTGCTGTAATCTATTTTCATTTGGGGTAAAAAAAATGATCCTTTCTCCTGTTTAAAGTCCTGTCTGGTGACAGGAGCAATTGCTTACGGCCACACCACTGCGAACACGCCCGATCTCGTCTGATCTCGGAAGCTAAGCACGGTCGGGCCTGGTTAGTACTTGGATGGGAGACCGCCTGGGAATACCAGGTGCTGTAAGCTATTTTCATTTGGGGTAAAAAAAATCATCCTTTCTCCTGTTTAAAGTCCTGTCTGGTGCCAGGAGTAATTGCTTACGGCCACACCACCGTGAACACGCCCGATCTCGTCTGATCTCGGAAGCTAAGCACGGTCGGGCCTGGTTAGTACTTGGATGGGAAACCGCCTGGGAATACCAGGTGCTGTAATCTATTTTCATTTGGGGTAAAAAAAATGATCCTTTCTCCTGTTTAAAGTCCTGCCTGGTGCCAGGAGCAATTGCTTACGGCCACACCACTGCGAACACGCCCGATCTCGTCTGATCTCGGAAGCAAAGCACGGTCGGGCCTGGTAAGTACTTGGATGGGAGACCGCCTGGGAATACCAGGTGCTGTAATCTATTTTCATTTGGGGTAAAAAAAATGATCCTTTCTCCTGTTTAAAGTCCTGTCTGGTGACAGGAGCAATTGCTTACGGCCACACCACTGCGAACATGCCCGATCTCGTCTGATCTCGGAAGCTAAGCACGGTCGGGCCTGGTTAGTACTTGGATGGGAGACCGCCTGGGAATACCAGGTGCTGAAAGCTATTTTCATTTGGGGTAAAAAAAATCATCCTTTCTCCTGTTTAAAGTCCTGTCTGGTTCCAGGAGTAATTGCTTACGGCCACACCACCGTGAATACGCCCGATCTCGTCTGATCTCGGAAGCTAAGCACGGTCGGGCCTGGTGAGTACTTGGATGGGAAACCGCCTGGGAATACCAGGTGCTGTAATCTATTTTCATTTGGGGTAAAAAAAATGATCCTTTCTCCTGTTTAAAGTCCTGCCTGGTGCCAGTAGCAATTGCTTACGGCCACACCACTGCGAACACGCCCGATCTCGTCTGATCTCGGAAGCTAAGCACGGTCGGGCCTGGTTAGTACCTGGATGGGAGACCGCCTGGGAATACCAGGTGCTGTAAGCTATTTTCATTTGGGGTAAAAAAAATCATCCTTTCTCCTGTTTAAAGTCCTGTCTGGTGCCAGGAGCAATTGCTTACGGCCACACCACCGTGAACACGCCCGATCTCGTCTGATCTCGGAAGCTAAGCACGGTCGGGCCTGGTTAGTACTTGGATGGGAGACCGCCTGGGAATACCAGGTGCTGTAATCTATTTTCATTTGGGGTAAAAAAAATCATCCTTTCTCCTGTTTAAAGTCCTGTCTGGTGCCAGGAGCAATTGCTTACGGCCACACCACTGCGAACACTCCCGATCTCGTCTGATTTCGGAAGCTAAGCACGGTCGGGCCTGGTTAGTACCTGGATGGGAGACCGCCTCGGAATACCAGGTGCTGAAATCTATTTTCATTTGGGGTAAAAAAAATGATCCTTTCTCCTGTTTAAAGTCCTGTCTGGTGCCAGGAGTAATTGCTTACGGCCACACGACTGCGAACACGCCCGATCTCGTCTGATCTCGGAAGCTAAGCATGGTCGGGCCTGGTTAGTACCTGGATGGGAGACCTCCTGGGAATACCAGGTGCTGTAAGCTATTTTCATTTGGGGTAAAAAAAATGATCCTTTCTCCTGTTTAAAGTCCTGTCTGGTGCCAGGAGCAATTGCTTACGGCCACACCACCGTGAACACGCCTGATCTTGTCTGATCTAGGAAGCTAAGCACGGTCGGGCCTGGTTAGTACCTGGAAGGGAGACCGCCTGGGAATACCAGGTGCTGTAAGCTATTTTCATTTGGGGTAAAAAAAATCATCCTTTCTCCTGTTTAAAGTCCTGTCTGGTGCCAGGAGCAATTGCTTACGGCCACACCACCGGGAACAAGCCCGATCTCGTCTGATCTCGGAAGCTAAGAACGGTTGGGCCTGGTTAGTACCTGGATGGGAGACCGCCTAGGATTACCAGGTGCTGTAAGCGATTTTCATTTGGGGTAAAAAAAATGATCCTTTCTCCTGTTTAAAGTCCTGTCTGGTGCCAGGAGCAATTCCTTACGGCCACACCACTGCGAACACGCCCGATCTCGTCTGATCTCGGAAGCTAAGCACGGTCGGGCCTGGTTAGTACCTGGATGGGAGACCGCCTGGTAATATCAGGTGCTGTATTCATTTGGGGTAAAAAAAATCATCCTTTCTCCTGTTTAAAGTCCTGTCTGGTGCCAGGAGTAATTGCTTACGGCCACACCACTGCGACCACGCCCGATATCGTCTGATCTCGGAAGCTAAGCACGGTCGGGCCTGGTTAGTACCTGGATGGGAGACCGCCTGGGAATACCAGGTGCTGTAAGCTATTTTCATTTGGGGTAAAAAAAAATCATCCTTTCTCCTGTTTAAAGTCCTATCTGGTGCCAGGATCAATTGCTTAAGGCCACACCACCGTGAACACCCCCGATCTCGTCTGATCTCGGAAGCTAAGCACGGTCAGGCCTGGTTAGTACTTGGATGGGAGACCGCCTGGGAATACCAGGTGCTGTAATCTATTTTCATTTGGGGTAAAAAAAATGATCCTTTCTCCTGTTTAAAGTCCTGTCTGGTGCCCGGAACAATTGCTTACGGCCACCCCACCGTGAACACGCCCGATCTCGTCTGATCTCGGAAGCTAAGCACGGTCGGGCCTGGTTAGTACTTGGATGGGAGACCGCCTGGGAATACCAGGTGCTGTAATCTATTTTCATTTGGGGTAAAAAAAATGATCCTTTCTCCTGTTTAAAGACATGTCTGGTGCCATGAGCAATTGCTTACGGCCACACCACCGCGAACACGCCCGATCTCGTCTGATCTCGGAAGCTAAGCACGGTCGGGCCTGCTAAGTACTTGGATGGGAGACCGCCTGGGAATACCAGGTGCTGTAATCTATTTTCATTTGGGGTAAAAAAAATGATCCTTTCTCCTATTTAAAGTCCTGTCTGGTGCCAGGAGCAATTGCTTACGGCCACACCACCGTGAACACGCCTGATTTCGGAAGCTAAGCACGGTCGGGCCTGGTTTGTACTTGGATGGGAGACCGCCTGGGAATACCAGGTGCTGTAAGCTATTTTCATTTGGGGTAAAAAAAATGATCCTTTCTCCTGTTTAAAGTCCTGTCTGGTGCCAGGAGCAATTGCTTACGGCCACACCACTGCGAACACGCCCGATCTCGTCTGATCTCGGAAGCTAAGCATGGTCGGGCCTGCTTAGTACCTGGATGGGAGACCGCCTGGGAATACAAGGTGCTGTAAGCTATTTTCATTTGGGGTAAAAAAAATCATCCTTTCTCCTGTTTAAAGTCCTGTCTGGTGCCAAAAGCAATTGCTTACGGCCACACCACCGTGAGCACGCCCGATCTCGTCTGATCTCGGAAGCTGAGCACGGTCGGGGTTGGTTAGTACTTGGATGGGAGACCGCCTGGGAAAACCAGGTGCTGTAATCGATTTTCATTTGGGGTAAAAAAAATGATCCTTTCTCCTGTTTAAAGTCCTGTCTGGTGCCCGGAGCAATTGCTTACGGCCACCCCACCGTGAACACGCCCGATCTCGTCTGATTTCGGAAGCAAAGCACGGTCGGGCCTGGTTTGTATTTGGATGGGAGACCGCCTGGGAATACCAGGTGCTGTAATCTATTTTCATTTGGGGTAAAAAAAATGATCCTTTCTCCTGTTTAAAGTCCTGTCTGGTGCCAGGAGCAATTGGTTACGGCCACACCACCGTGGACACGCCCGATCTCGTCTGATCTCGGATGCTAAGCACGGTCGGGCCTGGTTAGTACTTGGATGGGAGACTGCCTCGGAATACCAGGTGCTGTAAGCTATTTTCATTTGGGGTAAAAAAAATCATCCTTTCTCCTGTTTAAAGTCCTGTCTGGTGCCCGGAGCAATTGCTTACGGCCACCCCACCGTGAACACGCCCAATCTCGTCTGATCACGGAAGCTAAGCACGGTCGGGCCTGGTTAGTACTTGGATGGGAGACCGCCTGGGAAAACCAGGTGCTGTAATCTATTTTCATTTGGGGTAAAAAAAATGATCCTTTCTCCTGTTTAAAGACCTGTCTGGTGCCATGAGCAATTGATTACGGCCACACCACCGTGAACACGCCCGATCTCGTCTGATCTCGGATGCTAAGCACGGTCGGGCCTGGTTAGTACTTGGATGGGAGACCGCCTGGGAATACCAGGTGCTGTAATCTATTTTCATTTGGGGTAAAAAAAATGATCCTTTCTCCTGTTTAAAGACATGTCTGGTGCCAGGAGTAATTGCTTACGGCCACACCACCGTGAACACGCCCGATCTCGTCTGATCTCGGAAGCTAAGCACGGTCGGGCCTGGTTAGTACTTGGATGGGAGACCGCCTGGGAATACCAGGTGCTGTAATCTATTTTCATTTGGGGTAAAAAAAATGATCCTTTCTCCTGTTTAAAGACATGTCTGGTGCCATGAGCAATTGCTTACGGCCACACCACCGCGAACACGCCCGATCTCGTCTGATCTCGGAAGCTAAGCACGGTCGGGCCTGCTAAGTACTTGGATGGGAGACCGCCTGGGAATACCAGGTGCTGTAATCTATTTTCATTTGGGGTAAAAAAAATCATCCTTTCTCCTATTTAAAGTCCTGTCTGGTGCCAGGAGCAATTGCTTACGGCCACACCACCGTGAACACGCCTGATTTCGGAAGCTAAGCACGGTCGGGCCTGGTTTGTACTTGGATGGGAGACCGCCTGGGAATACCAGGTGCTGTAAGCTATTTTCATTTGGGGTAAAAAAAATGATCCTTTCTCCTGTTTAAAGTCCTGTCTGGTGCCAGGAGCAATTGCTTACGGCCACACCACTGCGAACACGCCCGATCTCGTCTGATCTCGGAAGCTAAGCATGGTCGGGCCTGCTTAGTACCTGGATGGGAGACCGCCTGGGAATACAAGGTGCTGTAAGCTATTTTCATTTGGGGTAAAAAAAATCATCCTTTCTCCTGTTTAAAGTCCTGTCTGGTGCCAAAAGCAATTGCTTACGGCCACACCACCGTGAGCACGCCCGATCTCGTCTGATCTCGGAAGCTGAGCACGGTCGGGGTTGGTTAGTACTTGGATGGGAGACCGCCTGGGAAAACCAGGTGCTGTAATCTATTTTCATTTGGGGTAAAAAAAATGATCCTTTCTCCTGTTTAAAGTCCTGTCTGGTGCCAGGAGTAATTGCTTACGGCCACACCACTGCGAACACGCCCGATCTCGTCTGATCTCGGAAGCTAAGCACGGTCGGGCTTGGTTAGTACCTGGATGGGAGACCGCCTGGGAATACCAGGTGCTGTAAGCTATTTTCATTTGGGGTAAAAAAAATGATCCTTTCTCCTGTTTAAAGTCCTGTCTGGTGCCAGGAGTAATTGCTTACGGCCACACCACCGTGAACACGCCCGATCTCGTCTGATCTCGGAAGCTAAGCACGGTCGGGCCTGGTTAGTACTTGGATGGGAGACCACCTGGGAATACCAGGTGTTGTAATCTATTTTCATTTGGGGTAAAAAAAATCATCCTTTCTCCTGTTTAAAGTCCTGTCTGGTGCCAGGAGCAATTGCTTACGGCCACACCACTGCGAACACGCCCGATCTCGTCTGATCTCGGAAGCTAAGCACGGTCGGGCCTGGTTAGTACCTGGATGGGAGACCGCCTGGGAATAACAGGTGCTGTAAGCTATTTTCATTTGGGGTAAAAAAAATCATCCTTTCTCCTGTTTAAAGTCCTGTCTGGTGCCCGGAGCAATTGCTTACGGCCACCCCACCGTGAACACGCCCGATCTCGTCTGATCTCGGAAGCTAAGCACGGTCGGGCCTGGTTAGTACTTGGATGGGAGACCGCCTGGGAATACCAGGTGCTGTAATCTATTTTCATTTGGGGTAAAAAAAATGATCCTTTCTCCTATTTAAAGTCCTGTCTGGTGCCAGGAGCAATTGCTTACGGCCACACCACCGTGAACACGCCCGATCTCGTCTGATTTCGGAAGCTAAGCACGGTCGGGCCTGGATTGTACTTGGATGGGAGACCGCCTGGGAATACCAGGTGCTGTAAGCTATTTTCATTTGGGGTAAAAAAAATCATCCTTTCTCCTGTTTAAAGTCCTGTCTGGTGCCCGGAGCAATTGCTTACGGCCACCCCACCGTGAACACGCCCGATCTCGTCTGATTTCGGAAGCAAAGCACGGTCGGGCCTGGTTTGTACTTGGATGGGAGACCGCCTGGGAATACCAGGTGCTGTAATCTATTTTCATTTGGGGTAAAAAAAATGATCCTTTCTCCTGTTTAAAGTCCTGTCTGGTGCCAGGAGCAATTGATTACGGCCACACCACCGTGGACACGCCCGATCTCGTCTGATCTCGGATGCTAAGCACGGTCGGGCCTGGTTAGTACTTGGATGGGAGACTGCCTCGGAATACCAGGTGCTGTAAGCTATTTTCATTTGGGGTAAAAAAAATCATCCTTTCTCCTGTTTAAAGTCCTGTCTGGTGCCCGGAGCAATTGCTTACGGCCACCCCACCGTGAACACGCCCAATCTCGTCTGATCACGGAAGCTAAGCACGGTCGGGCCTGGATTGTACTTGGATGGGAGACCGCCTGGGAATACCAGGTGCTGTAATCTATTTTCATTTGGGGTAAAAAAAATGATCCTTTCTCCTGTTTAAAGTCCTGTCTGGTGCCAGGAGCAATTGATTACGGCCACACCACCGTGAACACGCCCGATCTCGTCTGATCTCGGATGCTAAGCACGGTCGGGCCTGGTTAGTACTTGGATGGGAGACCGCCTGGGAATACCAGGTGCTGTAAGCTATTTTCATTTGGGGTAAAAAAAATCATCCTTTCTCCTGTTTAAAGTCCTGTCTGGTGCCAGGAGTAATTGCTTACGGCCACACCACCGTGAACACGCCCGATCTCGTCTGATCTAGGAAGCTAAGCATGGTCGGGCCTGGTTTGTACTTGGATGGGAGACCGCATGGGAATACCAGGTGCTGTAATCTATTTTCATTTGGGGTAAAAAAAATGATCTTTTCTCCTGTTTAAAGTCCTGTCTGGTGCCAGGAGCAATTGCTTACGGCCACACCACTGCGAACACGCCCGATATCGTCTGATCTCGGAAGCTAAGCATGGTCGGGCCTGGTTAGTACCTGGATGGGAGACCGCCTGGGAATACCAGGTGCTGTAAGCTATTTTCATTTGGGGTAAAAAAAATCATCCTTTCTCCTGTTTAAAGTCCTGTCTGTTGCCAGGAGCAATTGCTTACGGCCACACCACCGGGAACACGCCCGATCTCGTCTGATCTCGGAAGCTAAGCACGGTCGGGCCTGGTTAGTACTTGGATTGAAGACCGCCCGGGAATACCAGGTGCTGTAATCTATTTTCATTTGGGGTAAAAAAAATCATCCTTTCTCCTGTTTAAAGTCCTGTCTGGTGCCAGGAGCAATTGCTTACGGCCACACCACTGCGAACACGCCCGATCTCGTCTGATCTCGGAAGCTAAGCACGGTCGGGCATTGTTAGTACCTGGATGGCAGACCGCCTGGGAATACCAGGTGCTGTAAGCTATTTTCATTGGGGGTAAAAAAAATCATCCTT
>NC_140271.1:20234082-20244082 GCF_964030765.1 Micromesistius poutassou | reverse complement strand
TTTCTCCTGTTTAAAGTCCTGTCTGGTGCCAGGAGCAATTGCTTACGGCCACACCACTGCGAACACGCCCGATCTCGTCTGATCTCGGAAGCTAAGCACGGTCGGGCCTGGTTAGTACCTGGATGGGAGACCGCTTGGGAATACCAGGTGCTGTAATTTATTTTCATTTGGGGTAAAAAAAATCATCCTTTCTCCTGTTTAAAGTCCTGTCTGGTGCCAGGAGCAATTGCTTACGGCCACACCACCGGGAACACCCCCGATCTCGTCTGATTTCGGAAGCTAAGCACGGTCGGGCCTGGTTAGTACTTGGATGGGAGACCGCCTGGGAATACCAGGTGCTGTAATCTATTTTCATTTGGGGTAAAAAAAATGATCCTTTCTCCTGTTTAAAGTCCTGTCTGGTGCCAGGAGCAATTGCTTACGGCCACACCACTGCGATCACGCCCGATCTCGTCTGATCTCGGAAGCTAAGCACGGTCGGGCCTGGTTAGTACCTGGATGGGAGACCGCCTGGGAATACCAGGTGCTGTAAGCTATTTTCATTTGGGGTAAAAAAAATCATCCTTTCTCATGTTTAAAGTCCTGTCTGGTGCCAGGAGCAATTGCTTACGGCCACACCACCGTGAACACGCCCGATCTCGTCTGATCTCAGAAGCTAAGCACGGTCGGGCCTGGTTAGTGCTTGGATGGGAGACCGCCTGGGAATACCAGGTGCTGTAAGATATTTTCATTTGGGGTAAAAAAAATCATCCTTTCTCCTGTTTAAAGTCCTGTCTGGTGCCAGGAGTAATTGCTTACGGCCACACCACCGTGAACACGCCCGATCTCGTCTGATCTCAGAAGCTAAGCACGGTCGGGACTGGTTAGTACCTGGATGGGAGACCGCCTGGGAATACCAGGTGCTGTAAGCTATTTTCATTTGGGGTAAAAAAAATCATCCTTTCTCCTGTTTAAAGTCCTGTCTGGTGCCAGGATCAATTGCTTACGGCCACACCACCGTGAACACGCCCGATCTCGTCTGATCTCGGAAGCTAAGCACGGTCGGGCCTGGTTAGTACCTGGATGGGAGACCGCCTGGGAATACCAGGTGCTGTAATCTATTTCCGTTTGGGGTAAAAAAAATGATCCTTTCTCCTGTTTAAAGTCCTGTCTGGTGCCAGGAGCAATTGCTTACGGCCACACCACTGCGAACACGCCCGATCTCGTCTGATCTCGGAAGCTAAGCACGGTCGGGCCTGGTTAGTACCTGGATGGGAGACCGCCTGGGAATACCAGGTGCTGTAAGCTATTTTCATTTGGGGTAAAAAAAATGATCCTTTCTCCTGTTTAAAGTCCTGTCTGGTGCCAGGAGCAATTGCTTACGGCCACACCACTGCGATCACGCCCGATCTCGTCTGATCTCGGAAGCTAAGCACGGTCGGGCCTGGTTAGTACCTGGATGGGAGACCGCCTGGGAATACCAGGTGCTGTAAGCTATTTTCATTTGGGGTAAAAAAAATCATCCTTTCTCATGTTTAAAGTCCTGTCTGGTGCCAGGAGCAATTGCTTACGGCCACACCACCGTGAACACGCCCGATCTCGTCTGATCTCAGAAGCTAAGCACGGTCGGGCCTGGTTAGTGCTTGGATGGGAGACCGCCTGGGAATACCAGGTGCTGTAAGATATTTTCATTTGGGGTAAAAAAAATCATCCTTTCTCCTGTTTAAAGTCCTGTCTGGTGCCAGGAGTAATTGCTTACGGCCACACCACCGTGAACACGCCCGATCTCGTCTGATCTCAGAAGCTAAGCACGGTCGGGACTGGTTAGTACCTGGATGGGAGACCGCCTGGGAATACCAGGTGCTGTAAGCTATTTTCATTTGGGGTAAAAAAAATCATCCTTTCTCCTGTTTAAAGTCCTGTCTGGTGCCAGGATCAATTGCTTACGGCCACACCACCGTGAACACGCCCGATCTCGTCTGATC
This sequence comes from Micromesistius poutassou, assembly GCF_964030765.1. Classification (NCBI taxonomy): domain Eukaryota; kingdom Metazoa; phylum Chordata; class Actinopteri; order Gadiformes; family Gadidae; genus Micromesistius; species Micromesistius poutassou. The sequence goes on along the minus strand of NC_140271.1, from coordinate 20,242,118 downwards.
TCGGAAGCTAAGCACGGTCGGGCCTGGTTAGTACCTGGATGGGAGACCGCCTGGGAATACCAGGTGCTGTAATCTATTTCCGTTTGGGGTAAAAAAAATGATCCTTTCTCCTGTTTAAAGTCCTGTCTGGTGCCAGGAGCAATTGCTTACGGCCACACCACTGCGAACACGCCCGATCTCGTCTGATCTCGGAAGCTAAGCACGGTCGGGCCTGGTTAGTACCTGGATGGGAGACCGCCTGGGAATACCAGGTGCTGTAAGCTATTTTCATTTGGGGTAAAAAAAATCATCCTTTCTCCTGTTTAAAGTCCTGTCTGGTGCCAGGAGAAATTGATTACGGCCACACCACTGCGAACAAGCCCGATCTCGTCTGATCTCGGAAGCTATGCACGGTCGGGCCTGTTTAGTACCTGGATGGGAGACCGCCTGGGAATACCAGGTGCTGTAAGCTATTTTCATTTGGGGTAAAAAAAATCATCCTTTCTCCTGTTTAAAGTCCTGTCTGGTGCCAGGAGCAATTGCTTACGGGCACACCACCGTGAACACTACCGATCTTGTCTAATCTAGGCAGCTAAGCACGGTCGTGCCTGGTTAGTATTTGGATGGGAGACCGCCTGGGAATACCAGGTGCTGTAATCTATTTTCATTTGGGGTAAAAAAAATGATCCTTTCTCCTGTTTAAAGTCCTGTCTGGTGCCAGCAGCAATTGCTTACGGCCACACCACTGCGAACACGCCCGATCTCGTCTGATCTCGGAAGCTAAGCACGGTCGGGCCTGATTAGTACCTGGATGGGAGACCGCCTGGGAATACCAGGTGCTGTAAGCTATTTACATTTGGGGTAAAAAAAATCATCCTTTCTCCTGTTTTAAGTCCTGTCTGGTGCCAGGAGAAATTGCTTACGGCCACACCACCGTGAACACGCCCGATCTCGTCTGATCTCGGAAGCTAAGCACGGTCGGGCCTGGTTAGTACCTGGATGGGACACCGCCTGGGATTACCAGGTGCTGTATTCATTTGGGGTAAAAAAAATCATCCTTTCTCCTGTTTAAAGTCCTGTCTGGTGCCGGGAGCAATTGCTTGCGGCCATACCACCGTGAACACGCCTGATCTCGTCTGATCTCGGAAGCTAAGCACGGTCGGGCATGGTTAGTACATGGATGGGAGACCGCCTGGGAATACCAGGTGCTGTAATCTATTTTCATTTGGGGTAAAAAAAATGATCCTTTCTCCTGTTTAAAGTCCTGTCTGGTGCCAGGAGCAATTGCTTACGGCCACACCACTGCGAACACGCCCGATCTCGTCTGATCTCGGAAGCTAAGCACGGTCGGGCCTGGTTAGTACCTGGATGGGAGACCGCTTGGGAATACCAGGTGCTGTAATTTATTTTCATTTGGGGTAAAAAAAATCATCCTTTCTCCTGTTTAAAGTCCTGTCTGGTGCCAGGAGCAATTGCTTACGGCCACACCACCGGGAACACCCCCGATCTCGTCTGATTTCGGAAGCTAAGCACGGTCGGGCCTGGTTAGTACTTGGATGGGAGACCGCCTGGGAATACCCGGTGCTGTAATCTATTTTCATTTGGGGTAAAAAAAATGATCCTTTCTCCTGTTTAAAGTCCTGTCTGGTGCCAGGAGTAATTGCTTACGGCCACACCACTGCGATCACGCCCGATCTCGTCTGATCTCGGAAGCTAAGCACGGTCGGGCCTGGTTAGTACCTGGATGGGAGACCGCCTGGGAATACCAGGTGCTGTAAGCTATTTTCATTTGGGGTAAAAAAAATCATCCTTTCTCCTGTTTAAAGTCCTGTCTGGTGCCAGGAGCAATTGCTTACGGCCACACCACCGTGAACATGCCCGATCTCGTGTGATCTCGGAAGCTAAGCACGGTCGGGCCTGGTTAGTACTTGGATCGGAGACCGCCTGGGAATACCAGGTGCTGTAATCTATTTTCATTTGGGGTAAAAAAAATGATCCTTTCTCCTGTTTAAAGTCCTGTCTGGTGCCAGGAGCAATTGCTTACGGCCACACCACTGCGATCACGCCCGATCTCGTCTGATCTCGGAAGCTAAGCACGGTCGGGCCTGGTTAGTACCTGGATGGGAGACCGCCTGGGAATACCAGGTGCTGTAAGCTATTTTAATTTGGGGTAAAAAAAATCATCCTTTCTCATGTTTAAAGTCCTGTCTGGTGCCAGGAGCAATTGCTTACGGCCACACCACCGTGAACACGCCCGATCTCGTCTGATCTCGGAAGCTAAGCACGGTCGGGCCTGGTTAGTGCTTGGATGGGAGACCGCCTGGGAATACCAGGTGCTGTAAGATATTTTCATTTGGGGTAAAAAAAATCATCCTTTCTCCTGTTTAAAGTCCTGTCTGGTGCCAGGAGTAATTGCTTACGGCCACACCACCGTGAACACGCCCGATCTCGTCTGATCTCAGAAGCTAAGCACGGTCGGGCCTGGTTAGTACTTGGACGGGAGACCGCCTGGGAATACCTGGTGCTGTAATCTATTTTCATTTGGGGTAAAAAAAATTATCCTTTCTCCTGTTTAAAGTCCTGTCTGGGGCCAGGAGCAATTGCTTACGGCCACACCACCGCGAACACGCCCGATCTCGTCTGATCTCGGAAGCTAAGCACGGTCGGGACTGGTTAGTACCTGGATGGGAGACCGCCTGGGAATACCAGGTGCTGTAACCTATTTTCATTTGGGGTAAAAAAAATCATCCTTTCTCCTGTTTAAAGTCCTGTCTGGTGCCAGGAGCAATTGCTTACGGGCACACCACCGTGAACACTACCGATCTTGTCTAATCTAGGCAGCTAAGCACGGTCGTGCCTGGTTATTATTTGGATGGGAGACCGCCTGGGAATACCAGGTGCTGTAATCTATTTTCATTTGGGGTAAAAAAAATGATCCTTTCTCCTGTTTTAAGTCCTGTCTGGTGCCAGGAGAAATTGCTTACGGCCACACCACCGTGAACACGCCCGATCTCGTCTGATCTCGGAAGCTAAGCACGGTCGGGCCTGGTTAGTACCTGGATGGGACACCGCCTAGGATTACCAGGTGCTGTATTCATTTGGGGTAAAAAAAATCATCCTTTCTCCTGTTTAAAGTCCTGTCTGGTGCCGGGAGCAATTGCTTGCGGCCACACCACAGCGAACACGCCCGATCTCGTTTGATCTCGGAAGCTAAGCACGGTCGGGCCTGGTTAGTACGTGGATGGGAGACCGCCTGGGAGTACCAGGTGCTGTAAGCTATTTTCATTTGGGGTAAAAAAAATCATCCTTTCTCATGTTTAAAGTCCTGTCTGGTGCCAGGAGCAATTGCTTACGGCCACACCACCGTGAACACGCCCGATCTCGTCTGATCTCGGAAGCTAAGCACGGTCAGGCCTCGTTAGTACTTGGATGGGAATACCAGGTGCTGTACTCTATTTTCATTTGGGGTAAAAAAAAATGATCCTTTCTCCTGTTTAAAGTCCTGTCTGGTGCCAGTAGCAATTGCTTACGGCCACACCACTGCGAACACGCCCGATCTCGTCTGATCTCGGAAGCTAAGCACGGTCGGGCCTGGTTAGTACCTGCATGGGAGACCGCCTGGGAATACCAGGTGCTGTAAGCTATTTTCATTTGGGGTAAAAAAAATCATCCTTTCTCCTGTTTAAAGTCCTGTCTGGTGCCAGGAGCAATTGCTTACGGCCACACCACCGGGAACACGCCCGATCTCGTCAGATCTCGGAAGCTAAGCACGGTCGGGCCTGGTTAGTACTTGGATGGGAGACCGCCTGGGAATACCAGGTGCTGTAATCTATTTTCATTTGGGGTAAAAAAAATGATCCTTTCTCCTGTTTAAAGTCCTGTCTGGTGCCAGGAGCAATTGCTTACGGCCACACCACTGCGAACACACCCGATCTCGTCTGATCTCGGAAGCTAAGCACGGTCGGGTCTGGTTAGTACCTGGATGGGGCACCGCCTGGGAATACCAGGTGCTGTAAGCTATTTTCATTTGGGGTAAAAAAAATGATCCTTTCTCCTGTTTAAAGTCCTGTCTGGTGCCAGGAGCAATTGCTTACGGCCACACCACTGCGAACACGCCCGATCTCGTCTGATCTCGGAAGCTAAGCACGGTCGGGCCTGGTTAGTACCTGGATGGGAGACCGCCTGGGAATACCAGGTGCTGTAAGCTATTTTCATTTGGGGTAAAAAAAATCATCTTTTCTCCTGTTTAAAGTCCTGTCTGGTGCCAGGAGCAATTGATTACGGCCACACCACTGCGAACACGCCCAATCTCGTCTGATCTCGGAAGCTAAGCACGGTCGGGGCTGGTTAGTACTTGGATGGGAGACCGCCTGGGAATACCAGGTGCTGTAATCTATTTTCATTTGGGGTAAAAAAAATGATCCTTTCTCCTGTTTAAAGTCCTGTCTGGTGCCAGGAGCAATTGCTTACGGCCACACCACTGCGATCACGCCCGATCTCGTCTGATCTCGGAAGCTAAGCACGGTCGGGCCTGGTTAGTACCTGGATGGGAAACCGCCTGGGAATACCAGGTGCTGTAAGCTATTTTCATTTGGGGTAAAAAAAATCATCCTTTCTCCTGTTTAAAGTCCTGTCTGGTGCCAGGAGCAATTGCTTACGGCCACACCACTGCGATCACGCCCGATCTCGTCTGATCTCGGAAGCTAAGCACGGTCGGGCCTGGTTAGTACTTGGATGGGAAACCGCCTGGGAATACCAGGTGCTGTAAGCTATTTTCATTTGGGGTAAAATAAATCATCCTTTCTCCTGTTTAAAGTCCTGTCTGGTGCCAGAAGCAATTGCTTACGGCCACGCCACCGTGAACACGCCCGATCTCGTCTGATCTCGGAAGCTAAGCACGGTCGGGCCAGGTTAGTACTTGGATGGGAGACCGCCTGGGAATACCAGGTGCTGTAATCTATTTTCATTTGGGGTAAAAAAAAATGATCCTTTCTCCTGTTTAAAGTCCTGTCTGGTGCCAGGAGCAATTGCTTACGGCCACACCACTGCGAAAACGCCCGATCTCGTCTGATCTCGGAAGCTAAGCACGGTCGGGCCTGGTTAGTACCTGGATGGGAGACCGCCTGGGAATACCAGGTGCTGTAATTTAGTTTCATTTGGGGTAAAAAAAATCATCCTTTCTCATGTTTAAAGTCCTGTCTGGTGCCAGGAGCAATTGCTTACGGCCACACCACCGGGAACACGCCCGATCTCGTCTGATCTCGGAAGCTAAGCAAGGTCGGGCCTGGTTAGTACTTGAATGGGAGACCGCCTGGGAATACCAGGTGCTGTAATATATTTTCATTTGGGGTAAAAAAAATTATCCTTTCTCCTGTTTAAAGTCCTGTCTGGTGCCAGGAGCAATTGCTTACGGCCACACCACTGAGAACACGCCCGATCTCGTCTGATCTCGGAAGCTAAGCACGGTCGGACCTGGTTAGTACCTGGATGGGAGACCGCCTGGGAGTACCAGGTACTGTAAGCTATTTTCATTTGGGGTAAAAAAAATGATCCTTTCTCCTGTTTAAAGTCCTGTCTGGTGCCAGGAGCAATTGCTTACGGCCACACCACTGTGAACACGCCCGATATCGTCTGATCTCGGAAGCTAAGCACGGTCGAGTTTGGTTAGTACTTGGATGGGAGACCGCCTGGGAATACCAGGTGCTGTAATCTATTTTCATTTGGGGTAAAAAAAATCATCTTTTCTCCTGTTTAAAGTCCTGTCTGGTGCCAGGAGCAATTGATTACGGCCACACCACTGCGAACACGCCCAATCTCGTCTGATCTCGGAAGCTAAGCACGGTCGGGGCTGGTTAGTACTTGGATGGGAGACCGCCTGGGAATACCAGGTGCTGTAATCTATTTTCATTTGGGGTAAAAAAAATGATCCTTTCTCCTGTTTAAAGTCCTGTCTGGTGCCAGGAGCAATTGCTTACGGCCACACCACTGCGATCACGCCCGATCTCGTCTGATCTCGGAAGCTAAGCACGGTCGGGCCTGGTTAGTACCTGGATGGGAAACCGCCTGGGAATACCAGGTGCTGTAAGCTATTTTCATTTGGGGTAAAAAAAATCATCCTTTCTCCTGTTTAAAGTCCTGTCTGGTGCCAGGAGCAATTGCTTACGGCCACACCACTGCGATCACGCCCGATCTCGTCTGATCTCGGAAGCTAAGCACGGTCGGGCCTGGTTAGTACCTGGATGGGAAACCGCCTGGGAATACCAGGTGCTGTAAGCTATTTTCATTTGGGGTAAAATAAATCATCCTTTCTCCTGTTTAAAGTCCTGTCTGGTGCCAGAAGCAATTGCTTACGGCCACACCACCGTGAACACGCCCGATCTCGTCTGATCTCGGAAGCTAAGCACGGTCGGGCCAGGTTAGTACTTGGATGGGAGACCGCCTGGGAATACCAGGTGCTGTAATCTATTTTCATTTGGGGTAAAAAAAAATGATCCTTTCTCCTGTTTAAAGTCCTGTCTGGTGCCAGGAGCAATTGCTTACGGCCACACCACTGCGAAAACGCCCGATCTCGTCTGATCTCGGAAGCTAAGCACGGTCGGGCCTGGTTAGTACCTGGATGGGAGACCGCCTGGGAATACCAGGTGCTGTAATTTAGTTTCATTTGGGGTAAAAAAAATCATCCTTTCTCATGTTTAAAGTCCTGTCTGGTGCCAGGAGCAATTGCTTACGGCCACACCACCGGGAACACGCCCGATCTCGTCTGATCTCGGAAGCTAAGCAAGGTCGGGCCTGGTTAGTACTTGAATGGGAGACCGCCTGGGAATACCAGGTGCTGTAATATATTTTCATTTGGGGTAAAAAAAATTATCCTTTCTCCTGTTTAAAGTCCTGTCTGGTGCCAGGAGCAATTGCTTACGGCCACACCACTGAGAACACGCCCGATCTCGTCTGATCTCGGAAGCTAAGCACGGTCGGACCTGGTTAGTACCTGGATGGGAGACCGCCTTGGAGTACCAGGTACTGTAAGCTATTTTCATTTGGGGTAAAAAAAATGATCCTTTCTCCTGTTTAAAGTCCTGTCTGGTGCCAGGAGCAATTGCTTACGGCCACACCACTGTGAACACGCCCGATATCGTCTGATCTCGGAAGCTAAGCACGGTCGAGTTTGGTTAGTACTTGGATGGGAGACCGCCTGGGAATACCAGGTGCTGTAATCTATTTTCATTTGGGGTAAAAAAAAATGATCCTTTCTCCTGTTTAAAGTCCTGTCTGGTGCCAGGAGCAATTTCTTACGGCCACACCACTGCGAACACGCCCGATCTCGTCTGATCTCGGAAGCTAAGCACGGTCGGGCCTGGTTAGTACCTGGATGGGACACCGCCTGGGATTACCAGGTGCTGTATTCATTTGGGGTAAAAAAAATCATCCTTTCTCCTGTTTAAAGTCCTGTCTGGTGCCGGGAGTAATTGCTTGCGGCCACACCACAGCGAACACGCCCGATCTCGTCAGATCTCGGAAGCTAAGCACGGTCGGGCCTGGTTAGTACTTGGATGGGAGACCTCCTGGGAATACCAGGTGCTGTAATCTATTTTCATTTGGGGTAAAAAAAAATGATCCTTTCTCCTGTTTAAAGTCCTGTCTGGTGCCAGGAGCATTTGCTTACGGCCACACCACTGCGAACACGCCCGATCTCGTCTGATCTCGGAAGCTAAGCACGGTCGGGTCTGGTTAGTACCTGGATGGAGGACTGCCTGGGAATACCAGGTGCTGTAATCTATTTTCATTTTGGGTAAAAAAAATGATCCTTTCTCCTATTTAAAGTCATGTCTGGTGCCAGGAGCAATTGCTTACGGCCACACCACCGGGAACACGCCCGATCTCGTCTGATCTCGGAAGCTAAGCACGGTCGGGGCTGGTTAGTACCTGGATGGGAGACCGCCTGGGAATACCAGGTGCTGTAAGCTATTTTCATTTGGGGTAAAAAAAATCATCCTTTCTCCTGTTTAAAGTCCTGTCTGGTGCCAGGAGCAATTGCTTACGGCCTCACCACCGGGAAC
>NC_140271.1:20209082-20221582 GCF_964030765.1 Micromesistius poutassou | reverse complement strand
CAGGAGCAATTGCTTACGGCCACACCACTGCAAACACGCCCGATCTCGTCTGGTCTCGGAAGCTAAGCACGGTCGGGCCTGCTTAGTACCTGGATGGGAGACCGCCTGGGAATACCAGGTGCTGTAAGCTATTTTCATTTGGGGTAAAAAAAATCATCCTTTCTCCTGTTTAAAGTCCTGTCTGGTGCCAGGAGCAATTGCTTACGGCCACACCACCGGGAACACGCACGATCTCGTCTGATCTCAGAACCTAAGCACGGTCGGGCCTGGTTAGTACTTGGATGGGAGACCGCTTGGGAATACCAGGTGCTGTAATCTAATTTCATTTGGGGTAAAAAAAAATGGTCCTGTCTGGTGCCAGGAGCAATTGCTTGAGGCCACACCACTGCGAACACGCCCGATCTCGTCTGATCTCGGAAGCTAAGCACGGTCGGGCCTGGTTAGTACCTGGATGGGAGACCGCCTGGGAATACCAGGTGCTGTATTCATTTGGGGTAAAAAAAATGATCCTTTCTCCTGTTTAAAGTCCTGTCTGGTGCCAATAGCAATTGCTTACGGCCACACCACTGTGAACACGCCCGATCTCGTCTGATCTCGGAAGCTAAGCACGGTCGGGCCTGGTTAGTACCTGGATGGGAGACCGCCTGGGAATACCAGGTGCTGTATTCATTTGGGGTAAAAAAAATCATCCTTTCTCCTGTTTAAAGTCCTGTCTGGTGCCAGGAGCAATTGCTTACGGCCACACCACCGTGAACACACCCGATCTCGTCTGATCTCGGAACCTAAGCACGGTCGGGCCTGGTTAGTACTTGGATGGGAGACCGCCTGGGAATACCAGGTGCTGTAATCTATTTTCATTTGGGGTAAAAAAAATGATCCTTTCTCCTGTTTAAAGTCCTGTCTGGTGCCAGGAGTAATTGCTTACGGCCACACCACTGCGAACACGCCTGATCTCGTCTGATCTCGGAAGCTAAGCACGGTCGGGCCTGGTTAGTACCTGGATGGGAGACCGCCTGGGAATACCAGGTGCTGTAATCTATTTTCATTTGTGGTAAAAAAAATGATCCTTTCTCATGTTTAAAGTCCTGTCTGGTGCCAGGAGCAATTGCTTACGGCCACACCACTGCAAACACGCCCGATCTCGTCTGGTCTCGGAAGCTAAGCACGGTCGGGCCTGCTTAGTACCTGGATGGGAGACCGCCTGGGAATACCAGGTGCTGTAAGCTATTTTCATTTGGGGTAAAAAAAATCATCCTTTCTCCTGTTTAAAGTCCTGTCTGGTGCCAGGAGCAATTGCTTACGGCCACACCACCGGGAACACGCCCGATCTCGTCTGATCTCAGAACCTAAGCACGGTCGGGCCTGGTTAGTACTTGGATGGGAGACCGCTTGGGAATACCAGGTGCTGTAATCTAATTTCATTTGGGGTAAAAAAAAATGGTCCTGTCTGGTGCCAGGAGCAATTGCTTGAGGCCACACCACTGCGAACACGCCCGATCTCGTCTGATCTCGGAAGCTAAGCACGGTCGGGCCTGGTTAGTACCTGGATGGGAGACCACCTGGGAATACCAGGTGCTGTATTCATTTGGGGTAAAAAAAATGATCCTTTCTCCTGTTTAAAGTCCTGTCTGGTGCCAATAGCAATTGCTTACGGCCACACCACTGTGAACACGCCCGATCTCGTCTGATCTCGGAAGCTAAGCACGGTCGGGCCTGGTTAGTACCTGGATGGGAGACCGCCTGGGAATACCAGGTGCTGTATTCATTTGGGGTAAAAAAAATCATCCTTTCTCCTGTTTAAAGTCCTGTCTGGTGCCAGGAGCAATTGCTTACGGCCACACCACCGTGAACACGCCCGATCTCGTCTGATCTCGGAAGCTAAGCACGGTGGGGCCTGGTTAGTACTTGGATGGCAGACCGCCTGGGAATACCAGGTGCTGTAATCTATTTTTATTTGGGGTAAAAAAAATGATCCTTTCTCCTGTTTAAAGTCCTGTCTGGTGCCAGGAGTAATTGCTTACGGCCACACCACAGCGAACACGCCCGATCTCGTCTGATCTCGGAAGCTAAGCAAGGTCGGGCCTGGTTAGTACGTGGATGGGAGACCGACTGGGAATACCAGGTGCTGTAAGCTATTTTCATTTGGGGTAAAAAAAATCATCCTTTCTCCTGTTTAAAGTCCTGTCTGGTGCCAGGAGCAATTGCTTACGGCCACACCACTGCGAACACGCCCGATCTCGTCTGATCTCGGAAGCTAAGCACGGTCGGGCCTGGTTAGTACGTGGATGGGAGACCGACTGGGAATACCAGGTGCTGTAAGCTATTTTCATTTGGGGTAAAAAAAATCATCCTTTCTCCTGTTTAAAGTCCTGTCTGGTGCCATGAGCAATTGCTTACGGCCACACCACTGCGAACAAGCCCGATCTCGTCTGATCTCGGAAGCTAAGCACGGTCGGGCCTGGTTAGTACCTGGATGGGAGACCGCCTGGAAATACCAGGTGCTGTAAGCTATTTTATTTTGGGGTAAAAAAAATCATCCTTTCTCCTGTTTAAAGTCCTGTCTGGTGCCCGGAGCAATTGCTTACGGCCACACCACCGTGAACATGCCCGATCTCGTCTGATCGCGGAAGCTAAGCACGGTCGGGCCTGGTTAGTACTTGGATGGGAGACCGCCTGGGAATACCAGGTGCTGTAATCTATTTTCATTTGGGGTAAAAAAAATGATCCTTTCTCCTGTTTAAAGTCCTGTCTGGTGCCAGGAGCAATTGCTTACGGCCACACAACTGCGAACACGCCCGATCTCGTCTGATCTCGGAAGCTTAGCACGGTCGGGCCTGGTAAGTACCTGGATGGGAGACCGCCTGGGAATACAAGGTGCTGTAAGCTATTTTCATTTGGGGTAAAAAAATGATCCTTTCTCCTGTTTAAAGTCCTGTCTGGTGCCAGGAGAAATTGCTTACGGCTACACCACTGCGAACACGCCCGATCTCGTCTGATCTCGGAAGCTAAGCACGGTCGGGCCTGGTTAGTACCTGGATGGGAGACCGCCTGGGAATACCAGGTGCTGTAAGCTATTTTCATTTGGGGTAAAAAAATGGTCCTTTCTCCTGTTTAAAGTCCTGTCTGGTGCCAGGAGCAATTGCTTACGGCCACACCACTGCGAACACGCCCGATCTCGTCTGATATCGGAAGCTAAGCACGGTCGGGCCTGGTTAGTACCTGGATGGGAGACCGCCTGGGAATACCAGGTGCTGTAAGCTATTTTCATTTGGGGTAAAAAAAATCATCCTTTCTCCTGTTTAAAGTCCTGTCTGGTGCCAGGAGCAATTGCTTACGGCCACACCACTGTGATCACGCCCGATCTCGTCTGATCTCGGTAGCTAAGCACGGTCGGGCCTGGTTAGTACTTGGATGGGAGACCGCTTGGGAATACCAGGTGCTGTAATCTATTTTCATTTGGGGTAAAAAAAATGATCCTTTCTCCTGTTTAAAGTCCTGTCTGGTGCCAGGAGTAATTGCTTACGGCCACACCACTGCGAACACGCCCGATCTCGTCTGATCTCGGAAGCTAAGCACGGTCGGGCCTGGTTAGTACCCGGATGGGAGACCGCCTGGGAATACCAGGTGCTGTAAGCTATTTTTATTTGGGGTAAAAAAAATCATCCTTTCTCCTGTTTAAAGTCCTGTCTGGTGCCAGGAGCAATTGCTTACGGCCACACCACCGTGAACACGCCGGATCTCGTCTGATCTCGGAAGCTAAGCACGATCGGGCCTGGTTAGTACTTGGATGGGAGACCGCCTGGGAATACCAGGTGCTGTAAGCTATTTTCAATTGGGGTAAAAAAAAATCATCCTTTCTCCTGTTTAAAGTCCTGTCTGGTGCCAGGAGCAATTGCTTACGGCCACACCACCGTGAACACGCCCGATCTCGTCTGATCTCGGAAGCTAAGCACGGTCGGGCCTGGTAAGAACTTGGATGGGAGACCGCCTGGGAATACCAGGTGCTGTAATCTATTTTCATTTGGGGTAAAAAAAATGATCCTTTCTCCTGTTTAAAGTCCTGTCTGGTGACAGGAGCAATTGCTTACGGCCACACCACTGCGAACACGCCCGATCTCGTCTGATCTCGGAAGCTAAGCACGGTCGGGCCTGGTTAGTACTTGGATGGGAGACCGCCTGGGAATACCAGGTGCTGTAAGCTATTTTCATTTGGGGTAAAAAAAATCATCCTTTCTCCTGTTTAAAGTCCTGTCTGGTGCCAGGAGTAATTGCTTACGGCCACACCACCGTGAACACGCCCGATCTCGTCTGATCTCGGAAGCTAAGCACGGTCGGGCCTGGTTAGTACTTGGATGGGAAACCGCCTGGGAATACCAGGTGCTGTAATCTATTTTCATTTGGGGTAAAAAAAATGATCCTTTCTCCTGTTTAAAGTCCTGCCTGGTGCCAGGAGCAATTGCTTACGGCCACACCACTGCGAACACGCCCGATCTCGTCTGATCTCGGAAGCAAAGCACGGTCGGGCCTGGTAAGTACTTGGATGGGAGACCGCCTGGGAATACCAGGTGCTGTAATCTATTTTCATTTGGGGTAAAAAAAATGATCCTTTCTCCTGTTTAAAGTCCTGTCTGGTGACAGGAGCAATTGCTTACGGCCACACCACTGCGAACATGCCCGATCTCGTCTGATCTCGGAAGCTAAGCACGGTCGGGCCTGGTTAGTACTTGGATGGGAGACCGCCTGGGAATACCAGGTGCTGAAAGCTATTTTCATTTGGGGTAAAAAAAATCATCCTTTCTCCTGTTTAAAGTCCTGTCTGGTTCCAGGAGTAATTGCTTACGGCCACACCACCGTGAATACGCCCGATCTCGTCTGATCTCGGAAGCTAAGCACGGTCGGGCCTGGTGAGTACTTGGATGGGAAACCGCCTGGGAATACCAGGTGCTGTAATCTATTTTCATTTGGGGTAAAAAAAATGATCCTTTCTCCTGTTTAAAGTCCTGCCTGGTGCCAGTAGCAATTGCTTACGGCCACACCACTGCGAACACGCCCGATCTCGTCTGATCTCGGAAGCTAAGCACGGTCGGGCCTGGTTAGTACCTGGATGGGAGACCGCCTGGGAATACCAGGTGCTGTAAGCTATTTTCATTTGGGGTAAAAAAAATCATCCTTTCTCCTGTTTAAAGTCCTGTCTGGTGCCAGGAGCAATTGCTTACGGCCACACCACCGTGAACACGCCCGATCTCGTCTGATCTCGGAAGCTAAGCACGGTCGGGCCTGGTTAGTACTTGGATGGGAGACCGCCTGGGAATACCAGGTGCTGTAATCTATTTTCATTTGGGGTAAAAAAAATCATCCTTTCTCCTGTTTAAAGTCCTGTCTGGTGCCAGGAGCAATTGCTTACGGCCACACCACTGCGAACACTCCCGATCTCGTCTGATTTCGGAAGCTAAGCACGGTCGGGCCTGGTTAGTACCTGGATGGGAGACCGCCTCGGAATACCAGGTGCTGAAATCTATTTTCATTTGGGGTAAAAAAAATGATCCTTTCTCCTGTTTAAAGTCCTGTCTGGTGCCAGGAGTAATTGCTTACGGCCACACGACTGCGAACACGCCCGATCTCGTCTGATCTCGGAAGCTAAGCATGGTCGGGCCTGGTTAGTACCTGGATGGGAGACCTCCTGGGAATACCAGGTGCTGTAAGCTATTTTCATTTGGGGTAAAAAAAATGATCCTTTCTCCTGTTTAAAGTCCTGTCTGGTGCCAGGAGCAATTGCTTACGGCCACACCACCGTGAACACGCCTGATCTTGTCTGATCTAGGAAGCTAAGCACGGTCGGGCCTGGTTAGTACCTGGAAGGGAGACCGCCTGGGAATACCAGGTGCTGTAAGCTATTTTCATTTGGGGTAAAAAAAATCATCCTTTCTCCTGTTTAAAGTCCTGTCTGGTGCCAGGAGCAATTGCTTACGGCCACACCACCGGGAACAAGCCCGATCTCGTCTGATCTCGGAAGCTAAGAACGGTTGGGCCTGGTTAGTACCTGGATGGGAGACCGCCTAGGATTACCAGGTGCTGTAAGCGATTTTCATTTGGGGTAAAAAAAATGATCCTTTCTCCTGTTTAAAGTCCTGTCTGGTGCCAGGAGCAATTCCTTACGGCCACACCACTGCGAACACGCCCGATCTCGTCTGATCTCGGAAGCTAAGCACGGTCGGGCCTGGTTAGTACCTGGATGGGAGACCGCCTGGTAATATCAGGTGCTGTATTCATTTGGGGTAAAAAAAATCATCCTTTCTCCTGTTTAAAGTCCTGTCTGGTGCCAGGAGTAATTGCTTACGGCCACACCACTGCGACCACGCCCGATATCGTCTGATCTCGGAAGCTAAGCACGGTCGGGCCTGGTTAGTACCTGGATGGGAGACCGCCTGGGAATACCAGGTGCTGTAAGCTATTTTCATTTGGGGTAAAAAAAATCATCCTTTCTCCTGTTTAAAGTCCTATCTGGTGCCAGGATCAATTGCTTAAGGCCACACCACCGTGAACACCCCCGATCTCGTCTGATCTCGGAAGCTAAGCACGGTCAGGCCTGGTTAGTACTTGGATGGGAGACCGCCTGGGAATACCAGGTGCTGTAATCTATTTTCATTTGGGGTAAAAAAAATGATCCTTTCTCCTGTTTAAAGTCCTGTCTGGTGCCCGGAACAATTGCTTACGGCCACCCCACCGTGAACACGCCCGATCTCGTCTGATCTCGGAAGCTAAGCACGGTCGGGCCTGGTTAGTACTTGGATGGGAGACCGCCTGGGAATACCAGGTGCTGTAATCTATTTTCATTTGGGGTAAAAAAAATGATCCTTTCTCCTGTTTAAAGACATGTCTGGTGCCATGAGCAATTGCTTACGGCCACACCACCGCGAACACGCCCGATCTCGTCTGATCTCGGAAGCTAAGCACGGTCGGGCCTGCTAAGTACTTGGATGGGAGACCGCCTGGGAATACCAGGTGCTGTAATCTATTTTCATTTGGGGTAAAAAAAATGATCCTTTCTCCTATTTAAAGTCCTGTCTGGTGCCAGGAGCAATTGCTTACGGCCACACCACCGTGAACACGCCTGATTTCGGAAGCTAAGCACGGTCGGGCCTGGTTTGTACTTGGATGGGAGACCGCCTGGGAATACCAGGTGCTGTAAGCTATTTTCATTTGGGGTAAAAAAAATGATCCTTTCTCCTGTTTAAAGTCCTGTCTGGTGCCAGGAGCAATTGCTTACGGCCACACCACTGCGAACACGCCCGATCTCGTCTGATCTCGGAAGCTAAGCATGGTCGGGCCTGCTTAGTACCTGGATGGGAGACCGCCTGGGAATACAAGGTGCTGTAAGCTATTTTCATTTGGGGTAAAAAAAATCATCCTTTCTCCTGTTTAAAGTCCTGTCTGGTGCCAAAAGCAATTGCTTACGGCCACACCACCGTGAGCACGCCCGATCTCGTCTGATCTCGGAAGCTGAGCACGGTCGGGGTTGGTTAGTACTTGGATGGGAGACCGCCTGGGAAAACCAGGTGCTGTAATCGATTTTCATTTGGGGTAAAAAAAATGATCCTTTCTCCTGTTTAAAGTCCTGTCTGGTGCCCGGAGCAATTGCTTACGGCCACCCCACCGTGAACACGCCCGATCTCGTCTGATTTCGGAAGCAAAGCACGGTCGGGCCTGGTTTGTATTTGGATGGGAGACCGCCTGGGAATACCAGGTGCTGTAATCTATTTTCATTTGGGGTAAAAAAAATGATCCTTTCTCCTGTTTAAAGTCCTGTCTGGTGCCAGGAGCAATTGGTTACGGCCACACCACCGTGGACACGCCCGATCTCGTCTGATCTCGGATGCTAAGCACGGTCGGGCCTGGTTAGTACTTGGATGGGAGACTGCCTCGGAATACCAGGTGCTGTAAGCTATTTTCATTTGGGGTAAAAAAAATCATCCTTTCTCCTGTTTAAAGTCCTGTCTGGTGCCCGGAGCAATTGCTTACGGCCACCCCACCGTGAACACGCCCAATCTCGTCTGATCACGGAAGCTAAGCACGGTCGGGCCTGGTTAGTACTTGGATGGGAGACCGCCTGGGAAAACCAGGTGCTGTAATCTATTTTCATTTGGGGTAAAAAAAATGATCCTTTCTCCTGTTTAAAGACCTGTCTGGTGCCATGAGCAATTGATTACGGCCACACCACCGTGAACACGCCCGATCTCGTCTGATCTCGGATGCTAAGCACGGTCGGGCCTGGTTAGTACTTGGATGGGAGACCGCCTGGGAATACCAGGTGCTGTAATCTATTTTCATTTGGGGTAAAAAAAATGATCCTTTCTCCTGTTTAAAGACATGTCTGGTGCCAGGAGTAATTGCTTACGGCCACACCACCGTGAACACGCCCGATCTCGTCTGATCTCGGAAGCTAAGCACGGTCGGGCCTGGTTAGTACTTGGATGGGAGACCGCCTGGGAATACCAGGTGCTGTAATCTATTTTCATTTGGGGTAAAAAAAATGATCCTTTCTCCTGTTTAAAGACATGTCTGGTGCCATGAGCAATTGCTTACGGCCACACCACCGCGAACACGCCCGATCTCGTCTGATCTCGGAAGCTAAGCACGGTCGGGCCTGCTAAGTACTTGGATGGGAGACCGCCTGGGAATACCAGGTGCTGTAATCTATTTTCATTTGGGGTAAAAAAAATCATCCTTTCTCCTATTTAAAGTCCTGTCTGGTGCCAGGAGCAATTGCTTACGGCCACACCACCGTGAACACGCCTGATTTCGGAAGCTAAGCACGGTCGGGCCTGGTTTGTACTTGGATGGGAGACCGCCTGGGAATACCAGGTGCTGTAAGCTATTTTCATTTGGGGTAAAAAAAATGATCCTTTCTCCTGTTTAAAGTCCTGTCTGGTGCCAGGAGCAATTGCTTACGGCCACACCACTGCGAACACGCCCGATCTCGTCTGATCTCGGAAGCTAAGCATGGTCGGGCCTGCTTAGTACCTGGATGGGAGACCGCCTGGGAATACAAGGTGCTGTAAGCTATTTTCATTTGGGGTAAAAAAAATCATCCTTTCTCCTGTTTAAAGTCCTGTCTGGTGCCAAAAGCAATTGCTTACGGCCACACCACCGTGAGCACGCCCGATCTCGTCTGATCTCGGAAGCTGAGCACGGTCGGGGTTGGTTAGTACTTGGATGGGAGACCGCCTGGGAAAACCAGGTGCTGTAATCTATTTTCATTTGGGGTAAAAAAAATGATCCTTTCTCCTGTTTAAAGTCCTGTCTGGTGCCAGGAGTAATTGCTTACGGCCACACCACTGCGAACACGCCCGATCTCGTCTGATCTCGGAAGCTAAGCACGGTCGGGCTTGGTTAGTACCTGGATGGGAGACCGCCTGGGAATACCAGGTGCTGTAAGCTATTTTCATTTGGGGTAAAAAAAATGATCCTTTCTCCTGTTTAAAGTCCTGTCTGGTGCCAGGAGTAATTGCTTACGGCCACACCACCGTGAACACGCCCGATCTCGTCTGATCTCGGAAGCTAAGCACGGTCGGGCCTGGTTAGTACTTGGATGGGAGACCACCTGGGAATACCAGGTGTTGTAATCTATTTTCATTTGGGGTAAAAAAAATCATCCTTTCTCCTGTTTAAAGTCCTGTCTGGTGCCAGGAGCAATTGCTTACGGCCACACCACTGCGAACACGCCCGATCTCGTCTGATCTCGGAAGCTAAGCACGGTCGGGCCTGGTTAGTACCTGGATGGGAGACCGCCTGGGAATAACAGGTGCTGTAAGCTATTTTCATTTGGGGTAAAAAAAATCATCCTTTCTCCTGTTTAAAGTCCTGTCTGGTGCCCGGAGCAATTGCTTACGGCCACCCCACCGTGAACACGCCCGATCTCGTCTGATCTCGGAAGCTAAGCACGGTCGGGCCTGGTTAGTACTTGGATGGGAGACCGCCTGGGAATACCAGGTGCTGTAATCTATTTTCATTTGGGGTAAAAAAAATGATCCTTTCTCCTATTTAAAGTCCTGTCTGGTGCCAGGAGCAATTGCTTACGGCCACACCACCGTGAACACGCCCGATCTCGTCTGATTTCGGAAGCTAAGCACGGTCGGGCCTGGATTGTACTTGGATGGGAGACCGCCTGGGAATACCAGGTGCTGTAAGCTATTTTCATTTGGGGTAAAAAAAATCATCCTTTCTCCTGTTTAAAGTCCTGTCTGGTGCCCGGAGCAATTGCTTACGGCCACCCCACCGTGAACACGCCCGATCTCGTCTGATTTCGGAAGCAAAGCACGGTCGGGCCTGGTTTGTACTTGGATGGGAGACCGCCTGGGAATACCAGGTGCTGTAATCTATTTTCATTTGGGGTAAAAAAAATGATCCTTTCTCCTGTTTAAAGTCCTGTCTGGTGCCAGGAGCAATTGATTACGGCCACACCACCGTGGACACGCCCGATCTCGTCTGATCTCGGATGCTAAGCACGGTCGGGCCTGGTTAGTACTTGGATGGGAGACTGCCTCGGAATACCAGGTGCTGTAAGCTATTTTCATTTGGGGTAAAAAAAATCATCCTTTCTCCTGTTTAAAGTCCTGTCTGGTGCCCGGAGCAATTGCTTACGGCCACCCCACCGTGAACACGCCCAATCTCGTCTGATCACGGAAGCTAAGCACGGTCGGGCCTGGATTGTACTTGGATGGGAGACCGCCTGGGAATACCAGGTGCTGTAATCTATTTTCATTTGGGGTAAAAAAAATGATCCTTTCTCCTGTTTAAAGTCCTGTCTGGTGCCAGGAGCAATTGATTACGGCCACACCACCGTGAACACGCCCGATCTCGTCTGATCTCGGATGCTAAGCACGGTCGGGCCTGGTTAGTACTTGGATGGGAGACCGCCTGGGAATACCAGGTGCTGTAAGCTATTTTCATTTGGGGTAAAAAAAATCATCCTTTCTCCTGTTTAAAGTCCTGTCTGGTGCCAGGAGTAATTGCTTACGGCCACACCACCGTGAACACGCCCGATCTCGTCTGATCTAGGAAGCTAAGCATGGTCGGGCCTGGTTTGTACTTGGATGGGAGACCGCATGGGAATACCAGGTGCTGTAATCTATTTTCATTTGGGGTAAAAAAAATGATCTTTTCTCCTGTTTAAAGTCCTGTCTGGTGCCAGGAGCAATTGCTTACGGCCACACCACTGCGAACACGCCCGATATCGTCTGATCTCGGAAGCTAAGCATGGTCGGGCCTGGTTAGTACCTGGATGGGAGACCGCCTGGGAATACCAGGTGCTGTAAGCTATTTTCATTTGGGGTAAAAAAAATCATCCTTTCTCCTGTTTAAAGTCCTGTCTGTTGCCAGGAGCAATTGCTTACGGCCACACCACCGGGAACACGCCCGATCTCGTCTGATCTCGGAAGCTAAGCACGGTCGGGCCTGGTTAGTACTTGGATTGAAGACCGCCCGGGAATACCAGGTGCTGTAATCTATTTTCATTTGGGGTAAAAAAAATCATCCTTTCTCCTGTTTAAAGTCCTGTCTGGTGCCAGGAGCAATTGCTTACGGCCACACCACTGCGAACACGCCCGATCTCGTCTGATCTCGGAAGCTAAGCACGGTCGGGCATTGTTAGTACCTGGATGGCAGACCGCCTGGGAATACCAGGTGCTGTAAGCTATTTTCATTGGGGGTAAAAAAAATCATCCTTTCTCCTGTTTAAAGTCCTGTCTGGTGCCAGGAGCAATTGCTTACGGCCACACCACCGGGAACACGCCCGATCTCGTCTGATCTCGGAAGCTAAGCACGGTCGGGCCTGGTTAGTACTTGGATGGGAGACCGCCTGGCAATACCAGGTGCTTTAATCTATTTTCATTTGGGGTAAAAAAAAAGATCCTTTCTCCTGTTTAAAGTCCTGTCTGGTGCCAGGAGCTATTGCTTACGGCCACACCACTGCGAACACGCCCGATCTCGTCTGATCTCGGAAGCTAAGCACGGTCAGGCCTGGTTAGTACCTGGATGGGAGACCGCTTGTGAATTCCAGGTGCTGTAAGCTATTTTCATTTGGGGTAAAAAAAATCATCCTTTCTCCTGTTTAAAGTCCTGTCTGGTGCCAGGACCAATTGCTTACGGCCACACCACCGGGAACACGCCCGATCTCGTCTGATCTCGGAAGCTAAGCACGGGCGGGCCTGGTTAGTACCTGGATGGGAGACCGCCTGGGAATACCAGGTGTTGTAAGCTATTTTCATTTGGGGTAAAAAAAATCATCCTTTCTCCTGTTTAAAGTCCTGTCTGGTGCCAGGAGCAATTGCTTACGGCCACACCACCGGGAAAACACCCGATCTCGTCTGATCTCGGAAGCTAAGCACGGTCGGTCCTGGTTAGTACCTGGATGGGAGACCGCCTGGGAATACCAGGTGCTGTAAGCTATTTTCATTTGGGGTAAAAAAAATCATCCTTTCTCCTGTTTAAAGTCCTGTCTG
>NC_140271.1:20194082-20204082 GCF_964030765.1 Micromesistius poutassou | reverse complement strand
TGGTGCCAGGAGTAATTGCTTACGGCCACACCACCGTGAACACGCCCGATCTCGTCTGATCTCAGAAGCTAAGCACGGTCGGGACTGGTTAGTACCTGGATGGGAGACCGCCTGGGAATACCAGGTGCTGTAAGCTATTTTCATTTGGGGTAAAAAAAATCATCCTTTCTCCTGTTTAAAGTCCTGTCTGGTGCCAGGATCAATTGCTTACGGCCACACCACCGTGAACACGCCCGATCTCGTCTGATCTCGGAAGCTAAGCACGGTCGGGCCTGGTTAGTACCTGGATGGGAGACCGCCTGGGAATACCAGGTGCTGTAATCTATTTCCGTTTGGGGTAAAAAAAATGATCCTTTCTCCTGTTTAAAGTCCTGTCTGGTGCCAGGAGCAATTGCTTACGGCCACACCACTGCGAACACGCCCGATCTCGTCTGATCTCGGAAGCTAAGCACGGTCGGGCCTGGTTAGTACCTGGATGGGAGACCGCCTGGGAATACCAGGTGCTGTAAGCTATTTTCATTTGGGGTAAAAAAAATGATCCTTTCTCCTGTTTAAAGTCCTGTCCGGTGCCAGGAGCAATTGCTTACGGCCACACCACTGCGATCACGCCCGATCTCGTCTGATCTCGGAAGCTAAGCACGGTCGGGCCTGGTTAGTACCTGGATGGGAGACCGCCTGGGAATACCAGGTGCTGTAAGCTATTTTCATTTGGGGTAAAAAAAATCATCCTTTCTCATGTTTAAAGTCCTGTCTGGTGCCAGGAGCAATTGCTTACGGCCACACCACCGTGAACACGCCCGATCTCGTCTGATCTCAGAAGCTAAGCACGGTCGGGCCTGGTTAGTGCTTGGATGGGAAACCGCCTGGGAATACCAGGTGCTGTAAGATATTTTCATTTGGGGTAAAAAAAATCATCCTTTCTCCTGTTTAAAGTCCTGTCTGGTGCCAGGAGTAATTGCTTACGGCCACACCACCGTGAACACGCCCGATCTCGTCTGATCTCAGAAGCTAAGCACGGTCGGGACTGGTTAGTACCTGGATGGGAGACCGCCTGGGAATACCAGGTGCTGTAAGCTATTTTCATTTGGGGTAAAAAAAATCATCCTTTCTCCTGTTTAAAGTCCTGTCTGGTGCCAGGATCAATTGCTTACGGCCACACCACCGTGAACACGCCCGATCTCGTCTGATCTCGGAAGCTAAGCACGGTCGGGCCTGGTTAGTACCTGGATGGGAGACCGCCTGGGAATACCAGGTGCTGTAATCTATTTCCGTTTGGGGTAAAAAAAATGATCCTTTCTCCTGTTTAAAGTCCTGTCTGGTGCCAGGAGCAATTGCTTACGGCCACACCACTGCGAACACGCCCGATCTCGTCTGATCTCGGAAGCTAAGCACGGTCGGGCCTGGTTAGTACCTGGATGGGAGACCGCCTGGGAATACCAGGTGCTGTAAGCTATTTTCATTTGGGGTAAAAAAAATCATCCTTTCTCCTGTTTAAAGTCCTGTCTGGTGCCAGGAGAAATTGATTACGGCCACACCACTGCGAACAAGCCCGATCTCGTCTGATCTCGGAAGCTATGCACGGTCGGGCCTGTTTAGTACCTGGATGGGAGACCGCCTGGGAATACCAGGTGCTGTAAGCTATTTTCATTTGGGGTAAAAAAAATCATCCTTTCTCCTGTTTAAAGTCCTGTCTGGTGCCAGGAGCAATTGCTTACGGGCACACCACCGTGAACACTACCGATCTTGTCTAATCTAGGCAGCTAAGCACGGTCGTGCCTGGTTAGTATTTGGATGGGAGACCGCCTGGGAATACCAGGTGCTGTAATCTATTTTCATTTGGGGTAAAAAAAATGATCCTTTCTCCTGTTTAAAGTCCTGTCTGGTGCCAGCAGCAATTGCTTACGGCCACACCACTGCGAACACGCCCGATCTCGTCTGATCTCGGAAGCTAAGCACGGTCGGGCCTGATTAGTACCTGGATGGGAGACCGCCTGGGAATACCAGGTGCTGTAAGCTATTTACATTTGGGGTAAAAAAAATCATCCTTTCTCCTGTTTTAAGTCCTGTCTGGTGCCAGGAGAAATTGCTTACGGCCACACCACCGTGAACACGCCCGATCTCGTCTGATCTCGGAAGCTAAGCACGGTCGGGCCTGGTTAGTACCTGGATGGGACACCGCCTGGGATTACCAGGTGCTGTATTCATTTGGGGTAAAAAAAATCATCCTTTCTCCTGTTTAAAGTCCTGTCTGGTGCCGGGAGCAATTGCTTGCGGCCATACCACCGTGAACACGCCTGATCTCGTCTGATCTCGGAAGCTAAGCACGGTCGGGCATGGTTAGTACATGGATGGGAGACCGCCTGGGAATACCAGGTGCTGTAATCTATTTTCATTTGGGGTAAAAAAAATGATCCTTTCTCCTGTTTAAAGTCCTGTCTGGTGCCAGGAGCAATTGCTTACGGCCACACCACTGCGAACACGCCCGATCTCGTCTGATCTCGGAAGCTAAGCACGGTCGGGCCTGGTTAGTACCTGGATGGGAGACCGCTTGGGAATACCAGGTGCTGTAATTTATTTTCATTTGGGGTAAAAAAAATCATCCTTTCTCCTGTTTAAAGTCCTGTCTGGTGCCAGGAGCAATTGCTTACGGCCACACCACCGGGAACACCCCCGATCTCGTCTGATTTCGGAAGCTAAGCACGGTCGGGCCTGGTTAGTACTTGGATGGGAGACCGCCTGGGAATACCCGGTGCTGTAATCTATTTTCATTTGGGGTAAAAAAAATGATCCTTTCTCCTGTTTAAAGTCCTGTCTGGTGCCAGGAGTAATTGCTTACGGCCACACCACTGCGATCACGCCCGATCTCGTCTGATCTCGGAAGCTAAGCACGGTCGGGCCTGGTTAGTACCTGGATGGGAGACCGCCTGGGAATACCAGGTGCTGTAAGCTATTTTCATTTGGGGTAAAAAAAATCATCCTTTCTCCTGTTTAAAGTCCTGTCTGGTGCCAGGAGCAATTGCTTACGGCCACACCACCGTGAACATGCCCGATCTCGTGTGATCTCGGAAGCTAAGCACGGTCGGGCCTGGTTAGTACTTGGATCGGAGACCGCCTGGGAATACCAGGTGCTGTAATCTATTTTCATTTGGGGTAAAAAAAATGATCCTTTCTCCTGTTTAAAGTCCTGTCTGGTGCCAGGAGCAATTGCTTACGGCCACACCACTGCGATCACGCCCGATCTCGTCTGATCTCGGAAGCTAAGCACGGTCGGGCCTGGTTAGTACCTGGATGGGAGACCGCCTGGGAATACCAGGTGCTGTAAGCTATTTTAATTTGGGGTAAAAAAAATCATCCTTTCTCATGTTTAAAGTCCTGTCTGGTGCCAGGAGCAATTGCTTACGGCCACACCACCGTGAACACGCCCGATCTCGTCTGATCTCGGAAGCTAAGCACGGTCGGGCCTGGTTAGTGCTTGGATGGGAGACCGCCTGGGAATACCAGGTGCTGTAAGATATTTTCATTTGGGGTAAAAAAAATCATCCTTTCTCCTGTTTAAAGTCCTGTCTGGTGCCAGGAGTAATTGCTTACGGCCACACCACCGTGAACACGCCCGATCTCGTCTGATCTCAGAAGCTAAGCACGGTCGGGCCTGGTTAGTACTTGGACGGGAGACCGCCTGGGAATACCTGGTGCTGTAATCTATTTTCATTTGGGGTAAAAAAAATTATCCTTTCTCCTGTTTAAAGTCCTGTCTGGGGCCAGGAGCAATTGCTTACGGCCACACCACCGCGAACACGCCCGATCTCGTCTGATCTCGGAAGCTAAGCACGGTCGGGACTGGTTAGTACCTGGATGGGAGACCGCCTGGGAATACCAGGTGCTGTAACCTATTTTCATTTGGGGTAAAAAAAATCATCCTTTCTCCTGTTTAAAGTCCTGTCTGGTGCCAGGAGCAATTGCTTACGGGCACACCACCGTGAACACTACCGATCTTGTCTAATCTAGGCAGCTAAGCACGGTCGTGCCTGGTTATTATTTGGATGGGAGACCGCCTGGGAATACCAGGTGCTGTAATCTATTTTCATTTGGGGTAAAAAAAATGATCCTTTCTCCTGTTTTAAGTCCTGTCTGGTGCCAGGAGAAATTGCTTACGGCCACACCACCGTGAACACGCCCGATCTCGTCTGATCTCGGAAGCTAAGCACGGTCGGGCCTGGTTAGTACCTGGATGGGACACCGCCTAGGATTACCAGGTGCTGTATTCATTTGGGGTAAAAAAAATCATCCTTTCTCCTGTTTAAAGTCCTGTCTGGTGCCGGGAGCAATTGCTTGCGGCCACACCACAGCGAACACGCCCGATCTCGTTTGATCTCGGAAGCTAAGCACGGTCGGGCCTGGTTAGTACGTGGATGGGAGACCGCCTGGGAGTACCAGGTGCTGTAAGCTATTTTCATTTGGGGTAAAAAAAATCATCCTTTCTCATGTTTAAAGTCCTGTCTGGTGCCAGGAGCAATTGCTTACGGCCACACCACCGTGAACACGCCCGATCTCGTCTGATCTCGGAAGCTAAGCACGGTCAGGCCTCGTTAGTACTTGGATGGGAATACCAGGTGCTGTACTCTATTTTCATTTGGGGTAAAAAAAAATGATCCTTTCTCCTGTTTAAAGTCCTGTCTGGTGCCAGTAGCAATTGCTTACGGCCACACCACTGCGAACACGCCCGATCTCGTCTGATCTCGGAAGCTAAGCACGGTCGGGCCTGGTTAGTACCTGCATGGGAGACCGCCTGGGAATACCAGGTGCTGTAAGCTATTTTCATTTGGGGTAAAAAAAATCATCCTTTCTCCTGTTTAAAGTCCTGTCTGGTGCCAGGAGCAATTGCTTACGGCCACACCACCGGGAACACGCCCGATCTCGTCAGATCTCGGAAGCTAAGCACGGTCGGGCCTGGTTAGTACTTGGATGGGAGACCGCCTGGGAATACCAGGTGCTGTAATCTATTTTCATTTGGGGTAAAAAAAATGATCCTTTCTCCTGTTTAAAGTCCTGTCTGGTGCCAGGAGCAATTGCTTACGGCCACACCACTGCGAACACACCCGATCTCGTCTGATCTCGGAAGCTAAGCACGGTCGGGTCTGGTTAGTACCTGGATGGGGCACCGCCTGGGAATACCAGGTGCTGTAAGCTATTTTCATTTGGGGTAAAAAAAATGATCCTTTCTCCTGTTTAAAGTCCTGTCTGGTGCCAGGAGCAATTGCTTACGGCCACACCACTGCGAACACGCCCGATCTCGTCTGATCTCGGAAGCTAAGCACGGTCGGGCCTGGTTAGTACCTGGATGGGAGACCGCCTGGGAATACCAGGTGCTGTAAGCTATTTTCATTTGGGGTAAAAAAAATCATCTTTTCTCCTGTTTAAAGTCCTGTCTGGTGCCAGGAGCAATTGATTACGGCCACACCACTGCGAACACGCCCAATCTCGTCTGATCTCGGAAGCTAAGCACGGTCGGGGCTGGTTAGTACTTGGATGGGAGACCGCCTGGGAATACCAGGTGCTGTAATCTATTTTCATTTGGGGTAAAAAAAATGATCCTTTCTCCTGTTTAAAGTCCTGTCTGGTGCCAGGAGCAATTGCTTACGGCCACACCACTGCGATCACGCCCGATCTCGTCTGATCTCGGAAGCTAAGCACGGTCGGGCCTGGTTAGTACCTGGATGGGAAACCGCCTGGGAATACCAGGTGCTGTAAGCTATTTTCATTTGGGGTAAAAAAAATCATCCTTTCTCCTGTTTAAAGTCCTGTCTGGTGCCAGGAGCAATTGCTTACGGCCACACCACTGCGATCACGCCCGATCTCGTCTGATCTCGGAAGCTAAGCACGGTCGGGCCTGGTTAGTACCTGGATGGGAAACCGCCTGGGAATACCAGGTGCTGTAAGCTATTTTCATTTGGGGTAAAATAAATCATCCTTTCTCCTGTTTAAAGTCCTGTCTGGTGCCAGAAGCAATTGCTTACGGCCACGCCACCGTGAACACGCCCGATCTCGTCTGATCTCGGAAGCTAAGCACGGTCGGGCCAGGTTAGTACTTGGATGGGAGACCGCCTGGGAATACCAGGTGCTGTAATCTATTTTCATTTGGGGTAAAAAAAAATGATCCTTTCTCCTGTTTAAAGTCCTGTCTGGTGCCAGGAGCAATTGCTTACGGCCACACCACTGCGAAAACGCCCGATCTCGTCTGATCTCGGAAGCTAAGCACGGTCGGGCCTGGTTAGTACCTGGATGGGAGACCGCCTGGGAATACCAGGTGCTGTAATTTAGTTTCATTTGGGGTAAAAAAAATCATCCTTTCTCATGTTTAAAGTCCTGTCTGGTGCCAGGAGCAATTGCTTACGGCCACACCACCGGGAACACGCCCGATCTCGTCTGATCTCGGAAGCTAAGCAAGGTCGGGCCTGGTTAGTACTTGAATGGGAGACCGCCTGGGAATACCAGGTGCTGTAATATATTTTCATTTGGGGTAAAAAAAATTATCCTTTCTCCTGTTTAAAGTCCTGTCTGGTGCCAGGAGCAATTGCTTACGGCCACACCACTGAGAACACGCCCGATCTCGTCTGATCTCGGAAGCTAAGCACGGTCGGACCTGGTTAGTACCTGGATGGGAGACCGCCTGGGAGTACCAGGTACTGTAAGCTATTTTCATTTGGGGTAAAAAAAATGATCCTTTCTCCTGTTTAAAGTCCTGTCTGGTGCCAGGAGCAATTGCTTACGGCCACACCACTGTGAACACGCCCGATATCGTCTGATCTCGGAAGCTAAGCACGGTCGAGTTTGGTTAGTACTTGGATGGGAGACCGCCTGGGAATACCAGGTGCTGTAATCTATTTTCATTTGGGGTAAAAAAAATCATCTTTTCTCCTGTTTAAAGTCCTGTCTGGTGCCAGGAGCAATTGATTACGGCCACACCACTGCGAACACGCCCAATCTCGTCTGATCTCGGAAGCTAAGCACGGTCGGGGCTGGTTAGTACTTGGATGGGAGACCGCCTGGGAATACCAGGTGCTGTAATCTATTTTCATTTGGGGTAAAAAAAATGATCCTTTCTCCTGTTTAAAGTCCTGTCTGGTGCCAGGAGCAATTGCTTACGGCCACACCACTGCGATCACGCCCGATCTCGTCTGATCTCGGAAGCTAAGCACGGTCGGGCCTGGTTAGTACCTGGATGGGAAACCGCCTGGGAATACCAGGTGCTGTAAGCTATTTTCATTTGGGGTAAAAAAAATCATCCTTTCTCCTGTTTAAAGTCCTGTCTGGTGCCAGGAGCAATTGCTTACGGCCACACCACTGCGATCACGCCCGATCTCGTCTGATCTCGGAAGCTAAGCACGGTCGGGCCTGGTTAGTACCTGGATGGGAAACCGCCTGGGAATACCAGGTGCTGTAAGCTATTTTCATTTGGGGTAAAATAAATCATCCTTTCTCCTGTTTAAAGTCCTGTCTGGTGCCAGAAGCAATTGCTTACGGCCACACCACCGTGAACACGCCCGATCTCGTCTGATCTCGGAAGCTAAGCACGGTCGGGCCAGGTTAGTACTTGGATGGGAGACCGCCTGGGAATACCAGGTGCTGTAATCTATTTTCATTTGGGGTAAAAAAAAATGATCCTTTCTCCTGTTTAAAGTCCTGTCTGGTGCCAGGAGCAATTGCTTACGGCCACACCACTGCGAAAACGCCCGATCTCGTCTGATCTCGGAAGTTAAGCACGGTCGGGCCTGGTTAGTACCTGGATGGGAGACCGCCTGGGAATACCAGGTGCTGTAATTTAGTTTCATTTGGGGTAAAAAAAATCATCCTTTCTCATGTTTAAAGTCCTGTCTGGTGCCAGGAGCAATTGCTTACGGCCACACCACCGGGAACACGCCCGATCTCGTCTGATCTCGGAAGCTAAGCAAGGTCGGGCCTGGTTAGTACTTGAATGGGAGACCGCCTGGGAATACCAGGTGCTGTAATATATTTTCATTTGGGGTAAAAAAAATTATCCTTTCTCCTGTTTAAAGTCCTGTCTGGTGCCAGGAGCAATTGCTTACGGCCACACCACTGAGAACACGCCCGATCTCGTCTGATCTCGGAAGCTAAGCACGGTCGGACCTGGTTAGTACCTGGATGGGAGACCGCCTTGGAGTACCAGGTACTGTAAGCTATTTTCATTTGGGGTAAAAAAAATGATCCTTTCTCCTGTTTAAAGTCCTGTCTGGTGCCAGGAGCAATTGCTTACGGCCACACCACTGTGAACACGCCCGATATCGTCTGATCTCGGAAGCTAAGCACGGTCGAGTTTGGTTAGTACTTGGATGGGAGACCGCCTGGGAATACCAGGTGCTGTAATCTATTTTCATTTGGGGTAAAAAAAAATGATCCTTTCTCCTGTTTAAAGTCCTGTCTGGTGCCAGGAGCAATTTCTTACGGCCACACCACTGCGAACACGCCCGATCTCGTCTGATCTCGGAAGCTAAGCACGGTCGGGCCTGGTTAGTACCTGGATGGGACACCGCCTGGGATTACCAGGTGCTGTATTCATTTGGGGTAAAAAAAATCATCCTTTCTCCTGTTTAAAGTCCTGTCTGGTGCCGGGAGTAATTGCTTGCGGCCACACCACAGCGAACACGCCCGATCTCGTCAGATCTCGGAAGCTAAGCACGGTCGGGCCTGGTTAGTACTTGGATGGGAGACCTCCTGGGAATACCAGGTGCTGTAATCTATTTTCATTTGGGGTAAAAAAAAATGATCCTTTCTCCTGTTTAAAGTCCTGTCTGGTGCCAGGAGCATTTGCTTACGGCCACACCACTGCGAACACGCCCGATCTCGTCTGATCTCGGAAGCTAAGCACGGTCGGGTCTGGTTAGTACCTGGATGGAGGACTGCCTGGGAATACCAGGTGCTGTAATCTATTTTCATTTTGGGTAAAAAAAATGATCCTTTCTCCTATTTAAAGTCATGTCTGGTGCCAGGAGCAATTGCTTACGGCCACACCACCGGGAACACGCCCGATCTCGTCTGATCTCGGAAGCTAAGCACGGTCGGGGCTGGTTAGTACCTGGATGGGAGACCGCCTGGGAATACCAGGTGCTGTAAGCTATTTTCATTTGGGGTAAAAAAAATCATCCTTTCTCCTGTTTAAAGTCCTGTCTGGTGCCAGGAGCAATTGCTTACGGCCTCACCACCGGGAACACGCCCGATCTCGTCTGATCTCGGAAGCTAAGCATGGTCGGGCCTGGTTAGTACTTGGATGGGAGACCGACTGGGAATACCAGGTGCTGTAATCTATTTTCATTTGGGGTAAAAAAAATCATCCTTTCTCCTGTTTTAAGTCCTGTCTGGTGCCAGGAGAAATTGCTTACGGCCACACCACCGTGAACACGCCCGATCTCGTCTGATCTCGGAAGCTAAGCACGGTCGGGCCTGGTTAGTACCTGGATGGGACACCGCCTGGGATTACCAGGTGCTGTATTCATTTGGGGTAAAAAAAATCATCCTTTCTCCTGTTTAAAGTCCTGTCTGGTGCCGGGAGCAATTGCTTGCGGCCACACCACAGCGAACACGCCCGATCTCGTCTGATCTCGGAAGCTAAGCACGGTCGGGCCTGGTTAGTACTTGGATGGGAATACCAGGTGCTGTACTCTATTTTCATTTGGGGTAAAAAAAATGATCCTTTCTCCTGTTTAAAGTCCTGTCTGGTGCCAGCAGCAATTGCTTACGGCCACACCACTGCGAACACGCCCGATCTCGTCTGATCTCGGAAGCTAAGCACGGTCGGGCCTGGTTAGTACTTGGATGGGAGACCGCCTGGGAATACCAGGTGCTGTAATCTATTTTCATTTGGGGTAAAAAAAATGATCCTTTCTCCTGTTTAAAGTCCTGTCTGGTGCCAGGAGCAATTGCTTACGGCCACACCACTGCGAACACGCCCGATCTCGTCTGATCTCGGAAGCTAAGCACGGTCGGG
>NC_140271.1:20179082-20181582 GCF_964030765.1 Micromesistius poutassou | reverse complement strand
CTCGGAACCTAAGCACGGTCGGGCCTGGTTAGTACTTGGATGGGAGACCGCCTGGGAATACCAGGTGCTGTAATCTATTTTCATTTGGGGTAAAAAAAATGATCCTTTCTCCTGTTTAAAGTCCTGTCTGGTGCCAGGAGTAATTGCTTACGGCCACACCACTGCGAACACGCCTGATCTCGTCTGATCTCGGAAGCTAAGCACGGTCGGGCCTGGTTAGTACCTGGATGGGAGACCGCCTGGGAATACCAGGTGCTGTAATCTATTTTCATTTGTGGTAAAAAAAATGATCCTTTCTCATGTTTAAAGTCCTGTCTGGTGCCAGGAGCAATTGCTTACGGCCACACCACTGCAAACACGCCCGATCTCGTCTGGTCTCGGAAGCTAAGCACGGTCGGGCCTGCTTAGTACCTGGATGGGAGACCGCCTGGGAATACCAGGTGCTGTAAGCTATTTTCATTTGGGGTAAAAAAAATCATCCTTTCTCCTGTTTAAAGTCCTGTCTGGTGCCAGGAGCAATTGCTTACGGCCACACCACCGGGAACACGCCCGATCTCGTCTGATCTCAGAACCTAAGCACGGTCGGGCCTGGTTAGTACTTGGATGGGAGACCGCTTGGGAATACCAGGTGCTGTAATCTAATTTCATTTGGGGTAAAAAAAAATGGTCCTGTCTGGTGCCAGGAGCAATTGCTTGAGGCCACACCACTGCGAACACGCCCGATCTCGTCTGATCTCGGAAGCTAAGCACGGTCGGGCCTGGTTAGTACCTGGATGGGAGACCGCCTGGGAATACCAGGTGCTGTATTCATTTGGGGTAAAAAAAATGATCCTTTCTCCTGTTTAAAGTCCTGTCTGGTGCCAATAGCAATTGCTTACGGCCACACCACTGTGAACACGCCCGATCTCGTCTGATCTCGGAAGCTAAGCACGGTCGGGCCTGGTTAGTACCTGGATGGGAGACCGCCTGGGAATACCAGGTGCTGTATTCATTTGGGGTAAAAAAAATCATCCTTTCTCCTGTTTAAAGTCCTGTCTGGTGCCAGGAGCAATTGCTTACGGCCACACCACCGTGAACACGCCCGATCTCGTCTGATCTCGGAAGCTAAGCACGGTCGGGCCTGGTTAGTACTTGGATGGGAGACCGCCTGGGAATACCAGGTGCTGTAATCTATTTTCATTTGGGGTAAAAAAAATGATCCTTTCTCCTGTTTAAAGTCCTGTCTGGTGCCAGGAGCAATTGCTTACGGCCACACCACCGGGAACACGCCCGATCTCGTCTGATCTCGGAAGCTAAGCACGATCGGGCCTGGTTAGTACATGGATGGGAGACCGCCTGGGAATACCAGGTGGTGTAATCTATTTTCATTTGGGGTAAAAAAAAATGATCCTTTCTCCTGTTTAAAGTCCTGTCTGATGCCAGGAGCAATTGCTTACGGCCACACTACTGCGAACACGCCCGATCTCGTCTGATCTCGGAAGCTAAGCAAGGTCGGGCCTGGTGAGTACCTGGATGGGAGACCGCCTGGGAATACCAGGTGCTGTAAGCTATTTTCATTTGGGGTAAAAAAAATCATCCTTTCTCCTGTTTAAAGTCCTGTCTGGTGCCAGGAGCAATTGCTTACGGCCACACCACCGTGAACACGCCCGATCTCGTCTGATCTCGGAAGCTAAGCATGGTCGGGCCTGGTTAGTACTTGGATGGGAGACCGCCTGGGAATACCAGGTGCTGTTTTCATTTGGGGTAAAAAAAATGATCCTTTCTCCTGTTTAAAGTCCTGTCTGGTGCCAGGAGCTATTGCTTACGGCCACACCACTGCGAACATGCCCGATCTCGTCTGATCTCGGAAGCTAAGTACGGTCGGGCCTGGTTAGTACTTGGATGGGAGACCGCCTGGGAATACCAGGTGCTGTAAGCTATTTTCATTTGGGGTAAAAAAAATGATCCTTTCTCCTGTTTAAAGTCCTGTCTGGTGCCAGGAGCAATTGCTTACGGCCACACCACTGCGAACACGCACGATCTTGTCTGATCTCGGAAGCTAAGCACGGTGGGGCCTGGTTAGTACTTGGGTGGGAGACCGCCTGGGAATACCAGGTGCTGTAATCTATTTTCATTTGGGGTAAAAAAAATTATCCTTTCTCCTGTTTAAAGTCCTGTCTGGTGCCAGGAGCAATTGCTTACGGCCACACCACTGTGAACACGCCCGATCTCGTCTGATCTCGGAAGCTAAGCGCGGTCGGGCCTGGTTAGTACCTGGATGGGAGACCGCCTGGGAATACCAGGTGCTGTATTCTATTTTCATTTGGGGTAAAAAAAATGATCCATTCTCCTGTTTAAAGTCCTGTCTGGTGCCAGGAGCAATTGCTTACGGCCACACCACCGTGAACACGCCCGATCTCGTCTGATCTCGGAAGCTAAGCACGGTCGGGGCTGGTTAGTACTTGGATGGGAGACCGCCTGGGAATACCAGGTGCTGTAAGCTATTTTCATTTGGGGTAAA
>NC_140271.1:20129082-20174082 GCF_964030765.1 Micromesistius poutassou | reverse complement strand
GGCCTGGTTAGTACCTGGATGGGAGACCGCCTGGGAATACCAGGTGCTGTAAGCTATTTTCATTTGGGGTAAAAAAAATCATCCTTTCTCCTGTTGAAAGTCCTGTCTGGTGCCAGGAGCAATTGCTTTCGGCCACACCACCGGGAACACGCCGGATCTCGTCTGATCTCGGAAGCTAAGCACGGTCGGGCCTGGTTAGTACTTGGATGGGAGACCGCCTGGGAATACCAGGTGCTGTAATCTATTTTCATTTGGGGTAAAAAAAATTATCCTTTCTCCTGTTTAAAGTCCTGTCTGGTGCTAGGAGTAATTGCTTACGGCCACACCACCGTGAACACGTCCGATCTCGTCTGATCTCGGAAGCTAAGCACGGTCGGGCCTGGTGAGTACCTGGATGGGTGACCGCCTGGGAATACCAGGTGCTGTAAGCTATTTTCATTTGGGGTAAAAAAAATCATCCTTTCTCCTGTTTAAAGTCCTTTCTGGTGCCAGGAGCAATTGCTTACGGCCACACCACCGTGAACACGCCCGATCTCGTCTGATCTCGGAAGCTAAGCACGGTCGGGACTGGTTAGTACTTGGATGGGAGACCGCATGGGAATACCAGGTGCTGTAAGCTATTTTCATTTGGGGTAAAAAAAATGATCCTTTCTCCTGTTTAAAGTCCTGTCTGGTGCCAGGAGCAATTGCTTACGGCCACAGCACTGCGAACACGCCCGATCTCGTCTGATCTCGGAAGCTAAGCACGGTCGGGCCTGGTAAGTACCTGGATGGGAGACCGCCTGGGAATACTAGGTGCTGTAAGCTATTTTCATTTGGGGTAAAAAAAATCATCCTTTCTCCTGTTTAAAGTCCTGTCTGGTGCCAGGAGCAATTGCTTTCGGCCACACCACCGGGAACACGCCCGATCTCGTCTGATCTCGGAAGCTAAGCACGGTCGGGCCTGGTTAGTACTTGGATGGGAGACCGACTGGGAATACCAGGTGCTGTAATCTATCTATTTTCATTTTGGGTAAAAAAAATGATCCTTTCTCCTGTTTAAAGTCCTGTCTGGTGCCAAGAGCAATTACTTACGGCCACACCACTGCGAACACGCCCGATCTCGTCTGATCTCGGAAGCTAAGCACGGTCGGGCCTGGTTAGTACCTGGATGGGAGACCGCCTGGGAATACCAGGTGCTGTAATCTATTTTCATTTGGGGTAAAAAAAATGATCCTTTCTCCTGTTTAAAGTCCTGTCTGGTGCCAGGAGCAATTGCTTACGGCCACACCACTGCGAACACGCCCGATCTCGTCTGATCTCGGAAGCTAAGCATGGTCGGGCCTGGTTAGTACCTGGATGGGAGACCGCCTGGGAATACCAGGTGCTGTAAGCTATTTTCATTTGGGGTAAAAAAAATCATCCTTTCTCCTGTTGAAAGTCCTGTCTGGTGCCAGGAGCAATTGCTTTCGGCCACACCACCGGGAACACGCCGGATCTCGTCTGATCTCGGAAGCTAAGCACGGTCGGGCCTGGTTAGTACTTGGATGGGAGACCGCCTGGGAATACCAGGTGCTGTAATCTATTTTCATTTGGGGTAAAAAAAATGATCCTTTCTCCTGTTTAAAGTCCTGTCTGGTGCCAGGAGTAATTGCTTACGGCCACACCACCGGTAACACGCCCGATCTCGTCTGACCTCGGAAGCTAAGCAAGGTCGGGCCTGGTTAGTACTTGGATGGGAGACCGCCTGGGATTACCAGGTGCTGTAATCTATTTTCATTTGGGGTAAAAAAAATGATCCTTTCTCCTGTTTAAAGTCCTGTCTGGTGCCAGGAGCAATTGCTTACGGCCACACCACCGGGAACACGCCCGATCTCGTCTGATCTCGGAAGCTAAGCACGGTCGGGCCTGGATAGTACTTGGATGGGAGACCGCCTGGGAATACCAGGTGCTGTAATCTATTTTCATTTTGGGTAAAAAAAATGATCCTTTCTCCTGTTTAAAGTCCTGTCTGGTGCCAGGAGCAATTGCTTACGGCCACACCACTGCGAACACGCCCGATCTTGTCTGATCTCGGAAGCTAAGCACGGTCGGGCCTGGTGAGTACCTGGATGGGAGACAGACTGGGAATACCAGGTGCTGTAAGCTATTTTCATTTGGGGTAAAAAAAATCATCCTTTCTCCTGTTTAAAGTCCTGTCTGGTGCCAGGAGCAATTGCTTACGGCCACACCACCGTGAACAAGCCCGATCTCGTCTGATCTTGTTAGTACTTGGATGGGAGACCGCCTGGGAATACCAGGTGCTGTAATCTATTTTCATTTGGGGTAAAAAAAATGATCCTTTCTCCTGTTTAAAGTCCTGTCTGGTGCCAGGAGCAATTGCTTACTGCCACACCACTGCGAACACGCCCGATCTCGTCTGATCTCGGAAGCTAAGCACGGTCGGGCCTGGTTAGTACCTGGATGGGAGACCGCCTGGGAATACTAGGTGCTGTAAGCTATTTTCATTTGGGGTAAAAAAAATCATCCTTTCTCTTGTTTAAAGTCCTGTCTGGTGCCAGGAGCAATTGCTTACGGCCACACCACCGGGAACACGCCCGATCTCGTCTGATCTCGGAACCTAAGCACGGTCGGGCCTGGTTAGTACTTGGATGGGAGACCGCCTGGGAATACCAGGTGCTGTAATCTATTTTCATTTGGGGTAAAAAAAATGATCCTTTCTCCTGTTTAAAGTCCTGTCTGGTGCCAGGAGTAATTGCTTACGGCCACACTACTGCGAACACGCCTGATCTCGTCTGATCTCGGAAGCTAAGCACGGTCGGGCCTGGTTGGTACCTGGATGGGAGACCGCCTGGGAATACCAGGTGCTGTAAGCTATTTTCATTTGGGGTAAAAAAAATCATCCTTTCTCCTGTTTAAAGACCTGTCTGGTGCCAGGAGCAATTGCTTACGGCCACACCACCGTGAACACGCCCGATCTCGTCTGATCTCGGGAGCTAAGCACGGTCGGGCCTGGTTAGTACTTGGATGGGAGACCGCCTGGGAATACCAGGTGCTGTAATCTATTTTCATTTTGGGTAAAAAAAATGATCCTTTCTCCTGTTTAAAGTCCTGTCTGCTGCCAGGAGCAATTGCTTACGGCCACACCACTGCGAACACGCCCGATCTCGTCTGATCTCGGAAGCTAAGCACGGTCGGGCCTGGTTAGTACCTGGATGGGAGACCGCCTGGGAATACCAGGTGCTGTAATCTATATTCATTTGGGGTAAAAAAAATGATCCTTTCTCCTGTTTAAAGTCATGTATGGTGCCAGGAGCAATTGCTTACGGCCACACCACTGCGAACACGCCCGATCTCGTCTGATCTCGGAAGCTAAGCACGGTCGGGCCTGGTTAGTTCCTGGATGGGAGACCGCCTGGGAATACCAGGTGCTGTAAGCTATTTTCATTTGGGGTAAAAAAAATCATCCTTTCTCCTGTTTAAAGTCCTGTCTGGTGCCAGGAGCAATTGCTTACGGCCACACCACCGGGAACACGCCCGATCTCGTCTGATCTCGGAACCTAAGCACGGTCGGGCCTGGTTAGTACCTGGATGGGAGACCGCCTGGGAATACTAGGTGCTGTAAGCTATTTTCATTTGGGGTAAAAAAAATCATCCTTTCTCCTGTTTAAAGTCCTGTCTGGTGCCAGGAGCAATTGCTTACGGCCACACCACCGGGAACACGCCCGATCTCGTCTGATCTCGGAACCTAAGCACGGTCGGGCCTGGTTAGTACTTGGTTGGGAGACCGCCTGGGAATACCAGGTGCTGTAATCTATTTTCATTTGGGGTAAAAAAAATGATCCTTTCTCCTGTTTAAAGTCATGTATGGTGCCAGGAGCAATTGCTTACGGCCACACCACTGCGAACACGCCCGATCTCGTCTGATCTCGGAAGCTAAGCACGGTCGGGGCTGGTTAGTACTTGGATGGGAGACCGCCTGGGAATACCAGGTGCTGTAATCTATTTTCATTTGGGGTAAAAAAAATGATCCTTTCTCCTGTTTAAAGTCCTGTCTGGTGCCAGGAGCAATTGCTTACGGCCACACCACTGCGAACACGCCGGAACTCGTCTGATCTCGGAAGCTAAGCACGGTCTGGCCTGGTTAGTACCTGGATGGGAGACCGCCTGGGAATACCAGGTACTGTAAGCTATTTTCATTTGGGGTAAAAAAAATCATCCTTTCACCTGTTTAAAGTCCTGTCTGGTGCCAGGATCAATTGCTTACGGCCACACCACCGGGAACACGCCCGATCTCGTCTGATCTCGGAACCTAAGCACGAACGGGCCTGGTTAGTACTTGGATGGGAGACCGCCTGGGAATACCAGGTGCTGTAATCTATTTTCATTTGGGGTAAAAAAAATTATCCTTTCTCCTGTTTAAAGTCCTGTCTTGTGCCAGGAGTAATTGCTTACGGCCACACCACTGCGAACACGCCTGATCTCGTCTGATCTCTGAAGCTAAGCACGGTCGGGCCTGGTTAGTACCTGGATGGGAGACCGCCTGGGAATACCAGGTGCTGTAAGCTATTTTCATTTGGGGTAAAAAAAATCATCCTTTCTCCTGTTTAAAGTCCTGTCTGGTGCTAGGAGTAATTGCTTACGGCCACACCACCGTGAACACGCCCGATCTCGTCTGATCTCGGAAGCTAAGCACGGTCGGGCCTGGTTAGTACCTGGATGGGAGACCGCCTGGGAATACCAGGTGCTGTAAGCTATTTTCATTTGGGGTAAAAAAAATGATCCTTTCTCCTGTTTAAAGTCATGTATGGTGCCAGGAGCAATTGCTTACGGCCACACCACTGCGAACACGCCCGATCTCGTCTGATCTCGGAAGCTAAGCACGGTCGGGGCTGGTTAGTACTTGGATGGGAGACCGCCTGGGAATACCAGGTGCTGTAATCTATTTTCATTTGGGGTAAAAAAAATGATCCTTTCTCCTGTTTAAAGTCCTGTCTGGTGCCAGGAGCAATTGCTTACGGCCACACCACTGCGAACACGCCGGAACTCGTCTGATCTCGGAAGCTAAGCACGGTCTGGCCTGGTTAGTACCTGGATGGGAGACCGCCTGGGAATACCAGGTACTGTAAGCTATTTTCATTTGGGGTAAAAAAAATCATCCTTTCTCCTGTTTAAAGTCCTGTCTGGTGCCAGGATCAATTGCTTACGGCCACACCACCGGGAACACGCCCGATCTCGTCTGATCTCGGAACCTAAGCACGAACGGGCCTGGTTAGTACTTGGATGGGAGACCGCCTGGGAATACCAGGTGCTGTAATCTATTTTCATTTGGGGTAAAAAAAATTATCCTTTCTCCTGTTTAAAGTCCTGTCTTGTGCCAGGAGTAATTGCTTACGGCCACACCACTGCGAACACGCCTGATCTCGTCTGATCTCTGAAGCTAAGCACGGTCGGGCCTGGTTAGTACCTGGATGGGAGACCGCCTGGGAATACCAGGTGCTGTAAGCTATTTTCATTTGGGGTAAAAAAAATCATCCTTTCTCCTGTTTAAAGTCCTGTCTGGTGCTAGGAGTAATTGCTTACGGCCACACCACCGTGAACACGCCCGATCTCGTCTGATCTCGGAAGCTAAGCACGGTCGGGCCTGGTTAGTACCTGGATGGGAGACCGCCTGGGAATACCAGGTGCTGTAATCTATTTTCATTTGGGGTAAAAAAAATGATCCTTTCTCCTGTTTAAAGTCATGTATGGTGCCAGGAGCAATTGCTTACGGCCACACCACTGCGAACACGCCCGATCTCGTCTGATCTCGGAAGCTAAGCACGGGCGGGCCTGGTTAGTTCCTGGATGGGAGACCGCCTGGGAATACCAGGTGCTGTAAGCTATTATCATTTGGGGTAAAAAAAATCATCCTTTCTCCTGTTTAAAGTCCTGTCTGGTGCCAGGAGCAATTGCTTACGGCCACACCACCGGGAACACGCCCGATCTCGTCTGATCTCGGAACCTAAGCACGGTCGGGCCTGGTTAGTACTTGGATGGGAGACCGCCTGGGAATACCAGGTGCTGTAATCTATTTTCATTTGGGGTAAAAAAGATTATCCTTTCTCCTGTTTAAAGTCCTGTCTGGTGCCAGGAGCAATTGCTTACGGCCACACCACCGTGAACACGCCCGATCTCGTCTGATCTCGGAAGCTAAGCACGGTCGGGGCTGGTTAGTACTTGGATGGGAGACCGCCTGGGAATACCAGGTGCTGTAATCTATTTTCATTTGGGGTAAAAAAAATGATCCTTTCTCCTGTTTAAAGTCCTGTCTGGTGCCAGGAGCAATTGCTTACGGCCACACCACTGCGAACACGCCGGAACTCGTCTGATCTCGGAAGCTAAGCACGGTCGGGCCTGGTTAGTACCTGGATGGGAGACCGCCTGGGAATACCAGGTGCTGTAAGCTATTTTCATTTGGGGTAAAAAAAATCATCCTTTCTCCTGTTTAAAGTCCTGTCTGGTGCCAGGATCAATTGCTTACGGCCACACCACCGGGAACACGCCCGATCTCGTCTGATCTCGGAACCTAAGCACGGTCGGGCCTGGTTAGTACTTGGATGGGAGACCGCCTGGGAATACCAGGTGCTGTAATCTATTTTCATTTGGGGTAAAAAAAATTATCCTTTCTCCTGTTTAAAGTCCTGTCTTGTGCCAGGAGTAATTGCTTACGGCCACACCACTGCAAACACGCCTGATCTCGTCTGATCTCTGAAGCTAAGCACGGTCGGGCCTGGTTAGTACCTGGATGGGAGACCGCCTGGGAATACCAGGTGCTGTAAGCTATTTTCATTTGGGGTAAAAAAAATCATCCTTTCTCCTGTTTAAAGTCCTGTCTGGTGCCAGGAGCAATTGCTTACGGCCACACCACCGGGAACACGCCCGATCTCGTCTGATCTCGGAAACTAAGCACGGTCGGGCCTGGTTAGTACTTGGATGGGAGACCGCCTGGGAATACCAGGTGCTGTAATCTATTTTCATTTGGGGTAAAAAAAATGATCCTTTCTCCTGTTTAAAGTCCTGTCTGGTGCTTGGAGTAATTGCTTACGGCCACACCACCGTGAACACGCCCGATCTGGTCTGATCTCGGAAGCTAAGCACGGTCGGGCCTGGTTAGTACCTGGATGGGAGACCGCCTGGGAATACCAGGTGCTATGAGGTATTTTCATTTGGGGTAAAAAAAATCATCCTTTCTCCTGTTTAAAGTCCTGTCTGGTGCCAGGAGTAATTGCTTACGGCCACACCACCGTGAACACGCCCGATCTCGTCTGATCTCGGAACCTAAGCACGGTCGGGCCTGGTTAGTACTTGGATGGGAGACCGCCTGGGAATACCAGGTGCTGTAATCTATTTTCATTTGGGGTAAAAAAAATTATCCTTTCTCCTGTTTAAAGTCCTGTCTTGTGCCAGGAGTAATTGCTTACGGCCACACCACTGCGAACACGCCTGATCTCGTCTGATCTCTGAAGCTAAGCACGGTCGGGCCTGGTTAGTACCTGGATGGGAGACCGCCTGGGAATACCAGGTGCTGTAAGCTATTTTCATTTGGGGTAAAAAAAATCATCCTTTCTCCTGTTTAAAGTCCTGTCTGGTGCCAGGAGCAATTGCTTACGGCCACACCACCGGGAACACGCCCGATCTCGTCTGATCTCGGAAACTAAGCACGGTCGGGCCTGGTTAGTACTTGGATGGGAGACCGCCTGGGAATACCAGGTGCTGTAATCTATTTTCATTTGGGGTAAAAAAAAAGATCCTTTCTCCTGTTTAAAGTCCTGTCTGGTGCTAGGAGTAATTGCTTACGGCCACACCACCGTGAACACGCCCGATCTCGTCTGATCTCGGAAGCTAAGCACGGTCGGGCCTGGTTAGTACCTGGATGGGAGACCGCCTGGGAATACCAGGTGCTATGAGGTATTTTCATTTGGGGTAAAAAAAATCATCCTTTCTCCTGTTTAAAGTCCTGTCTGGTGCCAGGAGTAATTGCTTACGGCCACACCACCGTGAACACGCCCGATCTCGTCTGATCTCGGAAGCTAAGCACGGTCGGGCCTGGTTAGTACTTGGATCGGAGACCGCCTGGGAATACCAGGTGCTGTAATCTATTTTCATTTGGGGTAAAAAAAATGATCCTTTCTCCTGTTTAAAGTCCTGTCTGGTGCCAGGAGCAATTGCTTACGGCCACACCACTGCGAACACGCCCGTTCTCGTCTGATCTCGGAAGCTAAGCACGGTCGGGCCTGGTTAGTACCTGGATGGGAGACTACCTGGGAATACCAGGTGCTGTAAGCTATTTTCATTTGGGGTAAAAAAAATCATCCTTTCTCCTGTTTAAAGTCCTGTCTGGTGCCAGGAGCTATTGCTTACGGCCACACCACCGTGAACACGCCCGATCTCGTCTGATCTCGGAAGCTAAGCACGGTCGGGCCTGGTTAGTACTTGGATGGGAGACCGCCTGGGAATACCAGGTGCTGTAATCTATTTTCATTTTGGGTAAAAAAAATGATCCTTTCTCCTGTTTAAAGTCCTATCTGGTGCCAGGAGCAATTGCTTACGGCCACACCACCGGGAACACGCCCGATCTCGTCTGATCTCGGAACCTAAGCACGGTCGGGCCTGGTTAGTACTTGGATGGGAGACCGCCTGGGAATACCAGGTGCTGTAATCTATTTTCATTTGGGGTAAAAAAAATTATCCTTTCTCCTGTTTAAAGTCCTGTCTGGTGCCAGGAGCAATTGCTTACGGCCACACCACCGTGAACACGCCCGATCTCGTCTGATCTCGGAAGCTAAGCACGGTCGGGGCTGGTTAGTACTTGGATGGGAGACCGCCTGGGAATACCAGGTGCTGTAATCTATTTTCATTTGGGGTAAAAAAAAATGATCCTTTCTCCTGTTTAAAGTCCTGTCTGGTGCCAGGAGCAATTGCTTACGGCCACACCACCGGGAACACGCCCGATCTCGTCTGATCTCGGAACCTAAGCACGGTCGGGCCTGGTTAGTACTTGGATGGGAGACAGCCTGGGAATACCAGGTGCTGTAATCTATTTTCATTTGGGGTAAAAAAAATAATCCTTTCTCCTGTTTAAAGTCCTGTCTTGTGCCAGGAGTAATTGCTTACGGCCACACCACTGCGAACACGCCTGATCTCGTCTGATCTCTGAAGCTAAGCACGGTCGGGACTGGTTAGTACCTGGATGGGAGACCGCCTGGGAATACCAGGTGCTGTAAGCTATTTTCATTTGGGGTAAAAAAAATCATCCTTTCTCCTGTTTAAAGTCCTGTCTGGTGCCAGGAGCAATTGCTTACGGCCACACCACCGTGAACACGCCCGATCTCGTCTGATCTCGGTAGCTAAGCACGGTCGGGCCTGGTTAGTACTTGGATGGGAGACCGCCTGGGAATGCCAGGTGCTTTAATCTATTTTCATTTGGGGTAAAAAAAATGATCCTTTCTCCTGTTTAAAGTCCTGTCTGGTGCCAGGAGCAATTGCTTACGGCCACACCACCGTGAACACGCCCGATCTCGTCTGATCTCGGAAGCTAAGCACGGTCGGGCCTGGTTAGTACTTGGATGGGAGACCGCCTGGGAATACCAGGTGCTGGATTTGTGTTTTCATTTGGGGTAAAAGAAATTATCCTTTCTCCTGTTTAAAGTCCTGTCTGGTGCCAGGAGCAATTGCTTACGGCCACACCACTGCGAACACGCCCGATCTCGTTTGATCTCGGAAGCTAAGCACGGTCGGGCCTGGTTAGTACCTGGATGGGAGACCGCCTGGGAATACAAGGTGCTGTAAGCTACTTTCATTTGGGGTAAAAAAAATCATCCTTTCTCCTGTTTAAAGTCCTGTCTGGTGCCAGGAGCAATTGCTTACGGCCACACCACCGTGAACATGCCCGATCTTGTCTGATCTCGGTAGCTAAGCACGGTCGGGCCTGGTTAGTACTTGGATGGGAGACCGCCTGGGAATACCAGGTGCTGTAATCTATTTTCATTTGGGGTAAAAAAAATGATCCTTTCTCCTGTTTAAAGTCCTGTCTGGTGCCAGGAAAAATTGCTTACGGCAACACCACTGCGAACACGCCCGATCTCGTCTGATCTCGGAAGCTAAGCACGGTCGGGCCTGGTTAGTACCTGGATGGGAGACCGCCTCGGAATACCAGGTGCTGTAAGCTATTTTCATTTTGGGGTAAAAAAAAATCATCCTTTCTCCTGTTTAAAGTCCTGTCTGGTGCCAGGAGTAATTGCTTACGGCCACACCACCGTGAACACGCCCGATCTCGTCTGATCTCGGAAGCTAAGCATGGTCG
Source organism: Micromesistius poutassou (assembly GCF_964030765.1). NCBI lineage: Eukaryota > Metazoa > Chordata > Actinopteri > Gadiformes > Gadidae > Micromesistius > Micromesistius poutassou. The sequence continues at coordinate 20,163,758 of NC_140271.1, read as the reverse complement.
GGCCTGGTTAGTACTTGGATGGGAGACCGCCTGGGAATACCAGGTGCTGTAATCTATTTTCATTTGGGGTAAAAAAAATGATCCTTTCTCCTGTTTAAAGTCCTGTCTGGTGCCAGGAGCAATTGCTTACGGCCACACCACTGCGAACACACCCGATCTCGTCTGATCTCGGAAGCAAAGCACGGTCAGGCCTGTTTAGTACCTGGATGGGAGACCGCCTGGGAATACCAGGTGCTGTAAGCTATTTTCATTTGGGGTAAAAAAAATCATCCTTTCTCATGTTTAAAGTCCTGTCTGGTGCTGGGAGCAATTGCTTACGGCCACACCACCGTGAACACGCCCGATCTCGTCTGATCTCGGAAGTTAAGCATGGTCGGGCCTGGTTAGTAATTGGATGGGAGACCGCCTGGGAATACCAGGTGCTGTAATCTATTTTCATTTGGGGTAAAAAAAATGATCCTTTCTCCTGTTTAAAGTCCTGTCTGGTGCCAGGAGCAATTGCTTACGGCCACACCACTGCGAACACGCCTGATCTCGTCTGATCTCGGAAGCTAAGCACGGTCGGGCCTGGTTAGTACCTGGATGGGAGACCGCCTGGGAATACCAGGTGCTGTAAGCTATTTTCATTTGGGGTAAAAAAAATCATCCTTTCTCCTGTTTAAAGTCCTGTCTGGTGCCAGGAGCAATTGCTAACGGCCACACCACTGCGAACACGCCCGATCTCGTCTGATCTCGGAAGCTAAGCACGGTCGGGCCTGGTTAGTACCTGGATGGGAGACCGCCTGGGAATACCAGGTGCTGTAAGCTATTTTCATTTGGGGTAAAAAAAATCATCCTTTCTCCTGTTAAAGAGGAAGAGATAAGAGACAGCAGTGAGAGAGGTCGTGTTTGAAAAAAGGATGAAAAAAATCATCCTTTCTCCTGTTAAAGAGGAAGAGATAAGAGACAGCAGTGAGAGAGGCCGTGTTTCCCGAAGCTCCGCTAGACAGTGGCAAAAAGTACTTAATTCATCGTTCAGGTCTACTTTATTTTACTTTATTTCATGATCATAATACTTAAGAATATATAGTTTGTTTCCGTCAACCTCAATTGCTCGATTCAACAATACTTTTTGGCACTTTGACTACCGGATCAGACCGCAGCAAAAGCCTTGGACTTTCCTATCGCCAACATGCCTCTGTACTCGGATGTCTCAGGCACAGAGACTGGGAAATGCACAGACTGCACCAAACTGCAACAGACAGTGGCTTTATTTGAAACGTGGACTTCTCCAGGATACAGTGCCGATGGGTGAGTTTGCTGAGCTAGCTCAGACAAATCCACAACAGGATGATCAAAGCTATACTGTATCCTTCCCGAAGCTGGACAAGAGAGAGACAATTCCAACTGCCTCTCATTGGCACAGAGTCGGCGCTAAGCCCAAACAACATTCCAAAGTGAATCAACAAGTTCACTCAACGCCAAATGCTAAGCTTCCCAAAGCTAAAATCAGCCGGATTAGCCAATCGCTGAAGTTTACCATGCCGATGAAGAACCGGTTCCTGCCACTCCAGGAGTCCACGAACGCGCCTGCCACCCATGCACCCCTAAGCCCCAAGATGCGTCCAAACGGATGGTGTGGACAAAGACCGACCATGACCCTGTCGCCAGAGAGGCCAGCTGCGCATGCATCTGCCACCCGTGCACCCCTGAGCCCCAGGATGCGTCCGGACGGACGGTGGGGACAGAGACGGAACAAGAACCAGTCACCACGGAGTCGAGCTGTGCATGCGTCTGCGACCGCCACTTCAAGCCAACAAGGGCCCATCTCACTCAAAGCAGATGAACCAGACACTCTGATTGTAGGAGACTCAACCATAAAGGATATAACCGGTAAGAAGATCAAAACATGCTACTTCCCAGATGTGATGGTTAGTGATGTCAACCAGAAACTAGCCACAATTATACTGGAAAACCCCAAAATCTCACAGATTATTGTGCATGCAGGACTTAATGATATTCGAAAAGAACAGTCAGAACTTCTGAAGAGGGATTTCACTGAACTATTGGACACACTGGACAAATTACACGTTAGGTCATTCATCAGTGGACCCATACCAGCCGTTGACAGGGGAATAAACAGATTCAGTCGTCTACTTGCACTGAATACATGGCTTTCAAGAGTCTGCAATGAAAGAGGAAGGGGCTTTATTGACAATTTCAACTTGTTCTGGGGGCGCAAATATCTTTTCAGAGCAGATGGCCTACACCCAAACAGGTTAGGCTCAAAACTGTTAAGGGACAATCTTCTCTTCTCACTCTCCCACCATGAGAAGAAGCGAGACTACAGCCTCCCCCACACATCTACTGTCCCACTATCTGACACACAGATAGCAGACAGACCACAGACCTTGAAGAGAGACAACAGCCTGCCCGACACCATCGACACCATGCCTCCCCCCTTTGCTGATGCTGGCTTGGCGAGGAACGGCCACCCCCCTCCTCTGCACTCCCCCATCGACGATGACCTCCAGCACTCACCCATCGATGATGACCTCCAGCTGTCCCCCATTGATGATGACCACCAGCCTCATCTCTCCCATAGCCACAACGACAACTCCAGTTCCACTGTCTCCTCCCTTTATGATTTTCCAGATGAATTTAAGAAACGGAGAAATGTTGGCATCAAACTTGCATCTGCGTCAATGATACCATCCCCATGTCATGACCACAGTCTGATAACAGCCAAGCGGAGGGCGCCCCAGCCCCCCCCTCCCTGTACTGATAGTAGTCCTGATTATTACTGAGACAAAAAAGGGTTCAGCCGTAGACACAGCACAAAGGAAGTTTTGCATAATCTGTTGAACCCAAGGTTGCCTACATCAAAACATGGCAACTTTTGCATTCCTGCTGTAATCACTAAGAGAGTAAACAAAGGGAAACTTAGATGCACTGCTAACCTCTCAAATCTCATACCTATTCCCTCCAAACCAAAATCAACCTTAAAGCCTATCAATAACACCATCAGGATGGGTCTACTTAATGTTAGGTCTCTTAATAACAAATCTTTTTTAGTTAATGATTTCATTACCACTGCTCAACTGGATTTTATGTTTTTAACTGAAACATGGCTAGAACAAAATAACAGTGCAACCGTTCTGATAGAGACAGCTCCTCCCAACTATAGCTTTTTTGATGTATGTAGATCTGGAAAAAGAGGTGGAGGGGTTGCTGCTATATTTAAAAATGTATTTCAGGGGAAACAGATGCTATTTGGTGATTTTCCATCATTCGAATACCTTTGTGCTGTATTGAAATGTTCCCCCAGAGTTCTCCTATTAATTATTTACTGGCCACCCACATACGCTGCAAATTTCTTCGATGACTTTACAGAATTATTGTCTAGCATCTCCACAGACTTTGACTGTCTAGTTATAACTGGTGACTTCAATTTTCATACTGATGATTTTAATGATAAGTGTGCAAAAAAACTTTTTACCATTTTGGACACATTTGAAATGTCTCAACATGTGAAAGAGGCTACTCATTGTAAGGGGCACACTCTAGACCTGGTTATCACAAAGGGTCTCAATGTTTCAGATCTCTCTGTGACTGATCCTTCACTGTCTGACCATTTCTGTGTTTTCTTTAATATATCTTTTATTCCCGACATACAGACAAAATCAAATACTGTCAAAAAACGGTATATCAATGAACATTCTAATGTACTTTTTAAAAAGGCCATCTCCTTGCTACCACCTCTCAACCCATGTTCTGCTGATGATCTTTTAGAAAACTTTAATTTGAAAATTTTGAAAGTCATAGATGTCATTGCACCTTATAAGGTTAAAACGATTTCTGGAAAGCAAAAGGCACCTTGGAGAAAAGCTGCTTTTGTAACAGCCCAGAAAAAAGAATGAAACATTTTTCTCCAATATCATTAAAACCAATACTAATAATGCCAAAACCCTATTTGCAACTGTTGACAGACTGACCAAGCCCCCAACACAAATTCCACCTGACCTTCATTCCACTCAGAAATGCAATGAGTTTGCAGCATTTTATACTGATAAAATTGAAGGCATCAGACGCGCCATCAATGTCTCCACTTTAAACAAAAATGCTGGACTACCACCATATTCAGGCAAAAGTAACGTGGCAATGACATGCTTTAATGTCACAGACTCTAAAACTCTTGTGGAAACTGTGACACAACTGAAGCCATCCACCTGTTGCCTTGATACTTTACCTACCAACCACTTTAAGAATGTTTTTGACTGCCTAGCAATAGACATATTGCAAATAGTTAACAACTCTCTCCAATCAGGCACTTTCCCAAAAGGCTTCAAAACTGCAGTTATCAAACCCCTTTTAAAAAAGCGGAGCCTAGATGCCTCTGTTATTAACAACTACAGACCAATATCAAATCTACCCTTCATAAGTAAAATCATTGAGAAAATTGTCCTCCAGCAACTTAGTGACTTCCTGGCATCAACTGGTTGCTATGACACCTTCCAATCCGGATTTCGACCCCTTCACAGCACTGAGACCGCCCTTATTAAAGTTGTAAACGACATCCGTCTTAACACAGACTCTGGCAAAATCTCAATACTAATGCTACTAGACCTCAGTGCTGCATTCGACACTGTAGACCATACAATACTTTTGGACAGATTAGAAAACTGGGTGGGGCTTTCAGGCAGGTTTTAAATTGGTTTAGGTCCTACCTACAAAATAGGAACTACTTTGTTTCCATTGGCGACTTTGTTTCAGAATCAACAAACGTGACATGTGGAGTCCCACAAGGTTCGATCTTAGGACCCTCTCTATTCAACATCTACATGCTCCCACTAGGGCAAATCATGCAAAATAACAATATTGACCATCACTGCTATGCTGATGACACGCAAATCTATGTATCTCTATCACCAAATGACTATCAGCCCATAGATCTGTTGTGCCAGTGCATTGAGCAAGTCAAAGACTGGATGTGCCAAAATTTCCTTCAACTAAATGAGGACAAAACCGAGATAATTGTATTTGGTGCTAAAACCGAAAGGCTTAAAGTTACCCAACACCTTCACTCTCTGTCCTTGAAAACCTCAATCAAAGCCAGAAATCTAGGGGTTATTATGGATTCAGATTTACATTTCGACAGTCACATCAAATCAGTTACAAAATCGGCATATTATCACCTTAAAAACGTAGCAAAACTTAGAGGGCTCATGTCTACCGAAGACTTACAAACACTTGTACATGCCTTTATCACTAGCAAGCTTGATTACTGCAATGGTCTCCTTACAGGTCTCCCAAAAAAACTCTAAGGCAACTACAGCTTGTTCAGAATGCTGCTGCTAGAGTTCTAACAAAGACCAAAAAATTTGAACATATTACACCAATTCTCAAATCATTACACTGGCTCCCTGTATGTCAGAGAATTGATTTTAAAATCATGTTGCTAACCTACAAATCTCTACATGGTTTAGGGCCAAAATATTTAACTGATATGCTTCCACTACATAAGTCTTCTAGACCACTAAGATCCTCTGAGACCAATCTGTTAATTATCCCCAGAGTCAACACGAAACATGGGGAAGCAGGATTTAGTTACTATGCAACAAATAGCTGGAATAAACTCCCTGAGGATTTAAGACTTGCCCCAACTCTGACAGCTTTTAAAACAAGACTGAAGACTTTTATGTTTGCTTTAGCTTTCTGCTAAATCTTAAATCTACAATGTTTCTATTTTTATTTTATTAGTAACTTTGCCTTTCTAAAATGCATTTTTATTAACTCTGCCTTTCTAAAATGTTGTTTTTTAACTTTGCCTTTACTTTCTATCTATTTTACTTTTTACTTATCTATTATTTTATTTTATTGTATGACAATGTTTATATGTGAAGCACTTTGAGTCTGCCTTGTGTATGAAAAGTGCTATATAAATAAAGTTGCCTTGCCTTGCCTTGCCTTGTTTAAAGTCCTGTCTGGTGCCAGGAGCAATTGCTTACGGCCACACCACCGTGATCTCGTCTGATCCCGTTCAGGTGCGCAAGCAGGAAGTGAGCACAGAGCAGTTGAGTGTTTGTTGGGACCGTGTGTGCTTGATAGTGAGAAGGCACTTTTTTGTTGATAGTTTTATTGTTTCATTCATAGTTTGATAGTTTCATAGTTTGTTTCATTCCCCCTGCAGCCTGGCTGTTTGGGGGATTGTTTCATACTTTCTTGTTTAGATGGATAATCTGGTAAATGGGAAAATAGGTGGAAAGGCCACTTTGATTCATGTGGAACCCGATATTGATCATGCTTCTCGTGATTGGATGGATAATTTAGTAAATGAAAACATGGGAGCTACTACCAGTTTGACACATGTAGAACAGGTGAATGAGCCTGAGCATGTTGAAGTAAGAGAGAAAGGAATAACACAGACTAATTCCGTTAGTACAGAGGGAGAAAACATGGTGAATAGCAGGAGAGATAAAGAGGGTCTAAATGAAGTGATGAATGCGGGAGAGAGTGACGGTGGCTATAAAAAGGAGCTGACGTTGATTGTAGAGCTGGTCGGTGAAGACAATATAACTATGATGGAGCTATTGCGAGGAATCAAAGATAAGTGCGGGATTGTTCTGGCCTGCAGGGTCAAAAGTAAGATCATATACGAGATCACCATGCAGGAGGGAAAGGGCAAGACGAGGTTATTGGATGGGTTCAAAATCAAAAACACTCAGGTGACAGCTAAAGAAGTACGCAGCAATGAAATAGTTGTTTCATTTCTAAACTTGCCACCTTATATTTCTGACGCTGAAATAAGGCAGAAACTCTCAACGTGGGGCGTGAAGGCGATTTCGCCCATCAAAAGAAGGAAATGGCCTGGGACAGACGTGGCGGACGGGACAAGGTTCTGTAAAGTACAGTTCACTGAACTTGTACAGTCACTGCCCTACTCAACAAAGTTTGAGACGCTAGACGGAGGGGAGTACTTCCGCGTAATTCACGACAGGCAGGTGAAGGTCTGCAGGCTGTGCATCCAGCCAGGACATATTGTGAGAGAATGCCCAGACTTCACCTGCTATAAATGCAAGCGCCAGGGACACTATGCTAGGGAGTGTGACCTGCAGGGAGCAAGACGCGGAGAGGAGCGGCCGGTGGATGCGGAGCCAGCCGGTGGCGGCGAGAGCGTATCCCGGTCCGAGGAGGAGCAGCGACAGCGGGACGAGGACATCGCATGCTCTGATCCCATACCATTGGAGGGAGAGGAGAACACCGGAGCTGCCAACGGAGAGGAGATGACCCCAGACACCATTGGCAGCGGTGTGGATGGCGTGTCCAGGGGGACGGGTCGCACGACGAGAGGAGCATCCGGGCAAAGTGCTGAAGAAGGCGCTAGCGCAGCGCCCAAAACTCCATCAGCCCTGGCGAATGAGGCGGTCGACCTGGGAAGGTGGAGACCCCGGGGTGCGGAGAGGCTCCGCGGGACGGGACGGCTGTGGCTGCTTCACCTGGAAAGGAGCCAGACGATTCGAACATGGAGGTGAAGGGGACGGGAACATCGGAGGAAGGAGAGTTGATGGATTGCGAAGCGGTGAGAGCCAGCAGGAAAAGAATGAACAAAAAGAAGGACAAAAGGGAGCCAAAAGAGCGGAAGGTATGACCCATCGAGCATCTATGGAAATCTGTGTTTTTCTTTGCATTACTATGGTCATTATAACATCCCTAAATGCGAATGGCCTGAGGAACATGATAAAGCTAGAAAGAACGATTGAACTGTGTAAATCGGACATGTTGTGCCTGCAGGAGACGCACTGGGATGATGGAATTGTGAAAAACCTTGGGAAACTTTGGAAAGGGCCCATATTTACAGATAATGGGAGTGCGAAGGCACGTGGAGTGGCGATCCTTGTCAGAGAGAGGTCTGTTAGTGGAGCAAAACAGACCTTTTGTGGAGGGAATGGAAGAGTGATAGCGATTGAATTTGTGCACAATAAAAACACATATAAATTAATCAATATATATGCACCAAACGTGGAGGAAATGAGGAAAGATTTTTTCAAGGACTTGGAGGTTCTGTGCACGGGAGGTTGTATGATGGTTGGTGACTATAATGTAAAATTATCAAGACTAGATTATTCAAATTACGTAAAATACAGGTATGATGGGTCAAGGAACTTTCTGAAAAACATGATGGCAGAACACAAAATGGTGGACATATGGAGGGAGGAAAATGCAGACAGTAAAGGGTTTTCGCGGAGGCAGGTGGTTATGGGGACCCTTAGACAGAGTCGAATAGACCTGGTCCTGGTTAAGGAAAACATTGTCAGCAAAATAAAGGAGGTGAAATATACTTTTACCACTCTTAGTGATCATGCAATCCTGTCACTGAGGTTAAGGGACGTATGTGTAAGGAATGTAGGTGGAGGAATGTGGTGCCTAAACAATAGCTTATTAGGAGAGGATTCATATAAAGAGATGATAGCTAAATGTATCAAAGAAGAAATAGAGAGCATTTTAAACGGAGATAATATTTGTATTTGGTGGGAAAAATTGAAAGAAAAAGTTAAAAAGAAAAGCATACACTATGCCAAACAAATGAACTTTAGAAAGGAGCAGGTAGAGAAAGAGATACAAAATAAATTAAATGAAGAAGCAGGGAAAGCAGACAAAGATGCAAATTATAATATACAAAAGTATATGGAATTGAGAAGGGAACTAAAAGAGTGTGAGAAAAATAAATGTGATGGGGCGATAGTAAGGAGTAGAGTACAGTATGCTGTAGAGGGAGAAAGGTGCACAGTGTACTTTCTAAACCTAGAGAAAAAGAAACAGGAAAATAATTATATAAATGAACTACTGAATGAAAATGGAGAGAAGGTAAATGATTTGGTTAGCATCTTGAATACAGTGGAAGGCTTCTATAAAAACTTGTATAAAAAAGGGAATACAGAAAAAGAATGTATTGATGAGGTCTTGAGGGGTGTGGATGCAAGAATATCAGCAGACGAGCTAGACATGTGTGACAGAGAGATTACAGTAAAAGAAATACAAATAGCAATTACAAATGCAAAAAATAATAAAAGCCCTGGTTCAGATGGACTTAGTAGTGAATTCTACAAGGAGTTTGCTGACATACTGGCACCCATATTATTAAAGGTATACCAAAGCATGGAAGAGGGACAACTGGTTCCAGAATCTATGGCTACTGGGGTAATCACAATATTATTTAAAAATAAGGGGAGTAGATTAGAGTTAGGGAACTATAGGCCAATTAGCTTATTGAATAATGATTATAAGATATTAGCAAGGGTTTTAGCATATAGAATTAAGAAGGTAATGGGAGGAATAATAGCACCGACACAGGCATATAGTATCGAAGGGAGAGACATAGCAGATATAATAGGGACAGTTAGGGACGTTGTTAGGCACATGAAAGAACAGTCTGGGATAGTGTTGAGTGTAGATTTGAATAAGGCTTTTGATAGAGTGGAGCATGAGTTCTTGTTTCGGAGTATGAAAGAGTTTGGGTTTGGGGATAGAATAGTGAGTTGGATCAGGCTATTGTATAAGGAAGCTAAGAGTAGGGTCAAATGTAATGGACTGATGACACACCTTTGCTTTGGAGAGGTCAGTGAGGCAGGGCTGTCCCTTATCAGCACTGCTATATAGCATGTCTATTGAACCCTTTGCTGTCCTTATAAAAAAGGATAGTAATATAAAAGGAATACAAATACCAGGCGAGAAAATTAATATAATTCAACAATATGCAGATGACATGACAATAACAGTAGAAAATATGGAAAGTATCAATATAATTATGAAACACATGGGAACATATGGGAGGGCAGCAGGGGCCAAAGTGAATATAGGAAAATCTGAACTAATGTATATAGGTCAGGAGAGGGAGAAGGTAGACAGTATGATTGCATTTAGAGTGGTAGACTGCATTAAAGTTTTAGGAGTAAACATAGGTCCAAACGAAAAGGAAGCAAGAGATGTGACTTGGACAGTAGTGATAAATAAGATAAAATACACTTTAAATGCATGGAAGCAGAGAAAATTGAAATTAAAAGGTAAGGTAATAGTTGTTAACTCCTTAGTATTGTCCAAATATGTGTATGTGTTGGGTGCACTAGATCTTCCGGTATGGGTTCTATCAGAGCTAAATCGGCTGATTTCAAATTTCTTGTGGGATGGTAAGGGTGTGAGGATAGCACACAAAACATTGATAGCAGGGTACAGTGAGGGAGGGTTAAAACTGGTGGACATTGACACAAAACGTAAAGCAATGAGGGTTAAAACAGTGAAGAAATATCTACATGATGTGAATGACTATGGGTGGAAACAATTCTTTAAAATGTATGTGCAAATTGCTGGTAGATGTGGAGAGCATAGTCTGCTTATGGTTTTGAAAGAAGCAATGTATGAAAAGGTTCCTTTTTTTTACAAAGAGGTGTTCAGAGCGTGGGGAGAGTTCCTGCCCAACATATCATACGACTGTAGTAACATAATTGAAGTAATGAATAAACCCATTTTTCTCAATCCCAAAATACAGCATAACAACAAAATGCTATACAATAACGTTTTCATGGACGCAGGAATTAGGCAAATAAAAGACATAGTATATGAGTTTGTGCCTGGGTTTCTGCCGGGGCAGGCAATGATAGACTGTGTAAGAGAATGGGATGAAGATGCTAGGAGAGATGTGATTTTAAAAATGTATGATATAATCAAGGGGAATATGCCTGGAGACTGGAGGAATTTGATTGAGAGAGAGTGTGTGAGGACAGGGGATGGACATTTACCTAAACTAGTGTTTGTTAAAAATGATGTAAGCAAAGAGTTCAAAGAATTAAAAGTAAAAAACATATATATAGAACTAATAGCAAAACAGTTGAAAAGGCCAGCAGCAGAACAAATGTGGGAGAGAGTTCTGCCAGGTATGAATGTACAGTTGATATGGAAAAACCTCAAAATCAAATATAATGCAATAGAATGTGAAAACAATGACTTCATGACCAGACACAACAGGATCTATGTTAACACAGTACTGCATCAGATTAACAGAGGAAACAGGAGAGAATGTGACGTGTGTGAAACTGAGCCAGAAGATTTATTACATATATATATCAGATGTAAATGTCTACGTAGTTTTGTGCCTAAGTTAAAAGATATGCTGTTTAAGAATTGGGAAAATGGTTTTGTAAAGGCACATGAATGGAACAAAATGTTGTTGTTTGGGGTAAATGGGAAAAGGAAAGATGTGAATGTTTGCTTGTTTAATTTTGTGTTAAGTCATGCAAGGTACGCTATTATGTCAAGAAGGAATCTTGCTCATTTTAAAGGGAAAAAAGTTAATGTGAAGGGATTTGTTTGAATCTGTGGTCAGGAGGAATGTGGGTTTGACCTTTAAATATGGTGCTGAGGATTTTGCTAAATGCTTTATTGACGGGTGTAGTTTTATATCTGCAACATCGGAAGGGAAATTAGCATTTAATTTTTGAGTGTGCCTCTATGTGTATAAGGCGCACGTATTATTAAGCGATTTATTTTGTGCCTTGGTACCCCTTAACATGAATGTGATTGTTGTGTGTATGTCATTGTTTTATGTAAACATTTACATTTAAATTTATTTTGTATATTAAAAAAAAAACAAAAAAAAAAACACGCCCGATCTCGTCTGATCTCGGAAGCTAAGCACGGTCGGGCCTGGTTAGTACTTGGATGGGAGACCGCCTGGGAATACCAGGTGCTGTAATCTATTTTCATTTGGGGTAAAAAAAATGATACTTTCTCCTGTTTAAAGTCCTGTCTGGTGCCAGGAGCAATTGCTTACGGCCACACCACTGCGAACACGCCCGATCTCGTCTCATCTCGGAAGCTAAGCACTGTCAGGCCTGGTTAGTACCTGGATGGGAGACCGCCTGGGAATACCAGGTGCTGTGAGCTATTTTCATTTGGGGTAAAAAAAATCATCCTTTCTCCTGTTTAAAGTCCTGTCTGGTGCCAGGAGTAATTGCTTACGGCCACACCACCGGGAACACGCCCGATCTCGACTGATCTCGGAAGCTAAGCACGGTCGGGCCTGGTTAGTACTTGGATGGGAGACCGCCTGGGAATACCAGGTGCTGTAATATATTTTCATTTGGGGTAAAAAAAATGATCCTTTCTCCTGTTTAAAGTCCTGTCTGGTGCCAGGATCAATTGCTTACGGCCACACCACTGCGAACACGCCCAATCTCGTCTGATCTCGGAAGCTAAAAACGGTCGGGCCTGGTTAGTACCTGGATGGGAGACCGAGTGGGAATACCAGGTGCTGTAAGCTATTTTCATTTGGGGTAAAAAAAATCATCCTTTCTCCTGTTTAAAGTCCTGTCTGGTGCCAGGAGCAATTGCTTACGTCCACACCACCGTGAACAAGCCCGATCTCGTCTGATCTCGCAAGCTAAGCACGGTCGGGCCTGGTTAGTACCTGGATGGGAGACCGCCTGGGAATACCAGGTGCTGTAAGCTATTTTCATTTGGGGTAAAAAAAAATCATCCTTTTTCCTGTTTAAAGTCCTGTCTGGTGCCAGGAGCAATTTCTTACGGCCACACAACCGTGAAAACGCCCGATCTCGTCTGATCTCGGAAGCTAAGCACGGTCGGGCCTGGTTAGTACTTGGATGGGAGACCGCCTGGGAATACCAGGTGCTGTAATCTATTTTCATTTGGGGTAAAAAAAATGATCCTTTCTCCTGTTTAAAGTCCTGTCTGGTGCCAGGAGCAATTGCTTACGGCCACACCACTGCGAACAAGCCCGATCTCGTCTGATCTCGGAAGCTAAGCACGGTCGGGCCTGGTTAGTACTTGGATGGGAGACCGCCTGGGAATACCAGGTGCTGTAATCTATTTTCATTTGGGGTAAAAAAAATGATCCTTTCTCCTGTTTAAAGTCCTGTCTGGTGCCAGGAGTAATTGATTACGGCCACACCACCGTGAACACGCCCGATCTCGTCTGATCTCGGAAGCTAAGCACGGTCGGGCCTGGTTAGTACTTGGATGGGAGACCGCATGGGAATACCAGGTGCTGTAATCTATTTTCATTTGGGGTAAAAAAAATGATCCTTTCTCCTGTTTAAAGTCCTGTCTGGTGCCAGGAGCAATTGCTTACGGCCACACCACTGCGAACACGCCCGATCTCGTCTGACATCGGAAGCTAAGCACGGTCGGGCCTGGTTAGTACCTGGATGGGAGACCGCCTGGGAATACCAGGTGTTGTAAGCTATTTTCATTTGGGGTAAAAAAAATCATCCTTTCTCCTGTTTAAAGTCCTGTCTGGTGCCAGGAGCAATTGCTTACGGCCACACCACCGTGAACACGCCCGATCTCGTCTGATCTCGGAAGCTAAGCACGGTCGGGCCTTGTTAGTACTTGGATGGGAGACCGCCTGGGAATGCCAGGTGCCGTAATCTATTTTCATTTGGGGTAAAAAAAATGATCCTTTCTCATGTTTAAAGTCCTGTCTGGTGCCAGGAGCAATTGCTTACGGCCACACCACTGCGAACACGCCCGATCTCGTCTGATCTCGGAAGCTAAGCACGGTCGGGCCTGGTTAGTACCTGGATGGGAGACCGCCTGGGAATACCAGGTGCTGTAAGCTATTTTCATTTGGGGTAAAAAAAATGATCCTTTCTCGTGTTTAAAGTCCTGTCTGGTGCCAGGAGCAATTGCTTACGGCCACACCACTGCGAACACGACCGATCTCGTCTGATCTCGGAAGCTAAGCACGGTCGGGCCTGGTTAGTACCTGGATGGGAGACCGCCTGGGAATTCCAGGTGCTGTAAGCTATTTTCATTTGGGTTAAAAAAAATTATCCTTTCTCCTGTTTAAAGTCCTGTCTGGTGCCAGGAGCAATTGCTTACGGCCACACCACCGTGAACACGCCCGATCTCGTCTGATCTCGGAAGCTAAGCACGGTCGGGCCTGGTTAGTACCAGGATGGGAGACCGCCTGGGAATACCAGGTGCTCTAAGCTATTTTCATTTGGGGTAAAAAAAATCATCCTTTCTCCTGTTTAAAGTCCTGTCTGGTGCCAGGAGCAATTGCTTACGGCCACACCACCGTGAACACGCCCGATCTCGTCCGATCTCGGAAGCTAAGCACGGTCGGGCCTGGTTAGTGCTTGGATGGGCGACCGCCTGGGAATACCAGGTGCTGTAATCTATTTTCATTTGGGGTAAAAAAAATGATCCTTTCTCCTGTTTAAAGTCCTGTCTGGTGCCAGGAGCAAATGCTTACGGCCACACCACCGTGAAAATGCCCGATCTCGTCTGATCTCGGAAGCTAAGCACGGTCGGGCCTGGTTAGTACCTGGATGGGAGACCGCCTGGGAATACCAGGTGCTGTAAGCTATTTTCATTTGGGGTAAAAAAAACCATCCTTTCTCCTGTTTAAAGTACTGTCTGGTGCTAGGAGAAATTGCTTACGGCCACACCACCGTGAACACGCCCGATCTCGTCTGATCTCGGAAGCTAAGCACGGTCGGGCCTGGTTAGTACTTGGATGGGAGACCGCCTGGGATTACCAGGTGCTGTATTCTATTTTCATTTGGGGTAAAAAAAATGATCCTTTCACCTGTTTAAAGTCCTGTCTGGTGCCAGGAGCAATTGCTTACGGCCACACCACTGCGAACACGCCCGATCTCGTCTGATCTCGGAAGCTAAGCACGGTCGGGCCTGGTTAGTACCTGGATGGGAGAATGCCTGGGAATACCAGGTGCTGTAAGCTATTTTCATTTGGGGTAAAAAAAATCATCCTTTCTCCTGTTTAAAGTCCTGTCTGGTGCCAGGAGCAATTGCTTACAGCCACACCACCGTGAACACGCCCGATCTCGTCTGATCTCGGAAGCTAAGCACAGTCGGGCCTGGTTAGTACTTGGATGGGAGACCGCCTGGGAATACCAGGTGCTGTAAGCTATTTTCATTTGGAGCAAAAAAAATCATCCTTTCTCCTGTTTAAAGTCCTGTATTTTGCCAGGAGCAATTGCTTACGGCCACACCACTGCGAACACGCCCGATCTCGTCTGATCTCAGAAGCTACGCACGGTCGGGCCTGGTTAGTACTTGGATGGGAGACCGCCTGGGAATACCAGGTGCTGTATTCTATTTTCATTTGGGGTAAAAAAAATGAACCTTTCTCCTGTTTAAAGTCCTGTCTGGTGCCAGGAGCAATTGATTACGGCCACACCACTGCGAACACGCCCGATCTCGTCTGATCTCGGAAGCTAAGCACGGTCGGGCCTGGTTAGTACCTGGATGGGAGACCGCCTGGGAATACCAGGTGCTGTAAGCTATTTTCATTTGGGGTAAAAAAAATCATCCTTTCTCCTGTTTAAAGTCCTGTCTGGTGCCAGGAGCAATTGCTTACGGCCACACCACTGCGAACACGCCCGATCTCGTCTGATCTCGGAAGCTAAGCACGGTCCGGCCTGGTTAGTACCTGGATGGGAGACCGCCTGGGAATACCAGGTGCTGTAAGCTATTTTCTTTTGGGGTAAAAAAAATCATCCTTTCTCCTGTTTAAAGTCCTGTCTGGTGCCAGGATTAATTGCTTATGGCCACACCACCGTGAACACGCCCGATCTCGTCTGATCTCGGAAGCTAAGCACGGTCGGGCCTGGTTAGTACTTGGATGGGAGACCGCCTGGGAATACCAGGTGCTGTAATCTATTTTCATTTGGGGTAAAAAAAATTATCCTTTCTCCTGTTTAAAGTCCTGTCTGGTGCCAGGAGCAATTGCTTACGGCCACACCACTGCGAACACGCCTGATCTCGTCTGATCTCGGAAGCTAAGCAAGGTCGGGCCTGGTTAGTACCTGGATCGGAGACCACCTGGGAATACCAGGTGCTGTATGCTATTTTCATTTGGGGTAAAAAAAATCATCCTTTCTCCTGTTTAAAGTCCTGTCTGGTGCCAGGAGCAATTGCTTACGGCCACACCACTGCGAACACGCCCGATCTCGTCTGATCTCGGAAGCTAAGCACGGTCCGGCCTGGTTAGTACCTGGATGGGAGACCGCCTGGGAATACCAGGTGCTGTAAGATATTTTCATTTGGGGTAAAAAAAATCATCCTTTCTCCTGTCTGGTGCCAGGAGCAATTGCTTACGGCCACACCACCGTGAACACGCCCGATCTCGTCTGATCTCGGAAGCTAAGCACGGTCGGGCCTGGTTAGTACTTGGATGGGAGACCGCCTGGGAATACCAGGTGCTGTAATCTTTTTTCATTTGGGGTAAAAAAAATGATCCTTTCTCCTGTTTAAAGTCCTGTCTGGTGCCAGGAGTAATTGCTTACGGCCACACCACTGCGAACACGCCTGATCTCTTCTGATCTCGGAAGCTAAGCACGGTCGGGCCTGGTTAGTACCTGGATGGGAGACCGCCTGGGAATACCAGGTGCTGTAAGCTATTTTCATTTGGAGCAAAAAAAATCATCCTTTCTCCTGTTGAAAGTCCTGTCTGGTGCCAGGAGCAATTGCTTACGGCCACACCACTGCGAACACGCCCGATCTCGTCTGATCTCGGAAGCTAAGCAAGGTCGGGCCTGGTTAGTACCTGGATCGGAGACCACCTGGGAATACCAGGTGCTGTATGCTATTTTCATTTGGGGTAAAAAAAATCATCCTTTCTCCTGTTTAAAGTCCTGTCTGGTGCCAGGAGTAATTGCTTACGGCCACACCACCGGGAACACGCCCGATCTCGACTGATCTCGGAAGCTAAGCACGGTCGGGCCTGGTTAGTACTTGGATGGGAGACCGCCTGGGAATACCAGGTGCTGTAATCTATTTTCATTTGGGGTAAAAAAAATTATCCTTTCTCCTGTTTAAAGTCCTGTCTGGTGCCAGGAGCAATTGCTTACGGCCACACCACTGCGAACACGCCCGATCTCGTCTGATCTCGGAAGCTAAGCACGGTCCGGCCTGGTTAGTACCTGGATGGGAGACCGCCTGGGAATACCAGGTGCTGTAAGATATTTTCATTTGGGGTAAAAAAAATCATCCTTTCTCCTGTTTAAAGTCCTGTCTGGTGCCAGGAGCAATTGCTTACGGCCACACCACCGTGAACACGCCCGATCTCGTCTGATCTCGGAAGCTAAGCACGGTCGGGCCTGGTTAGTACTTGGATGGGAGACCGCCTGGGAATACCAGGTGCTGTAATCTTTTTTCATTTGGGGTAAAAAAAATGATCCTTTCTCCTGTTTAAAGTCCTGTCTGGTGCCAGGAGTAATTGCTTACGGCCACACCACTGCGAACACGCCTGATCTCTTCTGATCTCGGAAGCTAAGCACGGTCGGGCCTGGTTAGTACCTGGATGGGAGACCGCCTGGGAATACCAGGTGCTGTAAGCTATTTTCATTTGGAGCAAAAAAAATCATCCTTTCTCCTGTTGAAAGTCCTGTCTGGTGCCAGGAGCAATTGCTTACGGCCACACCACTGCGAACACGCCTGATCTCTTCTGATCTCGGAAGCTAAGCACGGTCGGGCCTGGTTAGTACCTGGATGGGAGACCGCCTGGGAATACCAGGTGCTGTAAGCTATTTTCATTTGGAGCAAAAAAAATCATCCTTTCTCCTGTTGAAAGTCCTGTCTGGTGCCAGGAGCAATTGCTTACGGCCACACCACTGCGAACACGCCCGATCTCGTCTGATCTCGGAAGCTAAGCAAGGTCGGGCCTGGTTAGTACCTGGATCGGAGACCACCTGGGAATACCAGGTGCTGTATGCTATTTTCATTTGGGGTAAAAAAAATCATCCTTTCTCCTGTTTAAAGTCCTGTCTGGTGCCAGGAGCAATTGCTTACGGCCACACCACTGCGAACAAGCCCGATCTCGTCTGATCTCGGAAGCTAAGCACGGTCGGGCCTGGTTAGTACTTGGATGGGAGACCGCCTGGGAATACCAGGTGCTGTAATCTATTTTCATTTGGGGTAAAAAAAATGATCCTTTCTCCTGTTTAAAGTCCTGTCTGGTGCCAGGAGTAATTGATTACGGCCACACCACCGTGAACACGCCCGATCTCGTCTGATCTCGGAAGCTAAGCACGGTCGGGCCTGGTTAGTACTTGGATGGGAGACCGCATGGGAATACCAGGTGCTGTAATCTATTTTCATTTGGGGTAAAAAAAATGATCCTTTCTCCTGTTTAAAGTCCTGTCTGGTGCCAGGAGCAATTGCTTACGGCCACACCACTGCGAACACGCCCGATCTCGTCTGACATCGGAAGCTAAGCACGGTCGGGCCTGGTTAGTACCTGGATGGGAGACCGCCTGGGAATACCAGGTGTTGTAAGCTATTTTCATTTGGGGTAAAAAAAATCATCCTTTCTCCTGTTTAAAGTCCTGTCTGGTGCCAGGAGCAATTGCTTACGGCCACACCACCGTGAACACGCCCGATCTCGTCTGATCTCGGAAGCTAAGCACGGTCGGGCCTGGTTAGTACTTGGATGGGAGACCGCCTGGGAATGCCAGGTGCCGTAATCTATTTTCATTTGGGGTAAAAAAAATGATCCTTTCTCATGTTTAAAGTCCTGTCTGGTGCCAGGAGCAATTGCTTACGGCCACACCACTGCGAACACGCCCGATCTCGTCTGATCTCGGAAGCTAAGCACGGTCGGGCCTGGTTAGTACCTGGATGGGAGACCGCCTGGGAATACCAGGTGCTGTAAGCTATTTTCATTTGGGGTAAAAAAAATGATCCTTTCTCCTGTTTAAAGTCCTGTCTGGTGCCAGGAGCAATTGCTTACGGCCACACCACTGCGAACACGACCGATCTCGTCTGATCTCGGAAGCTAAGCACGGTCGGGCCTGGTTAGTACCTGGATGGGAGACCGCCTGGGAATTCCAGGTGCTGTAAGCTATTTTCATTTGGGTTAAAAAAAATTATCCTTTCTCCTGTTTAAAGTCCTGTCTGGTGCCAGGAGCAATTGCTTACGGCCACACCACCGTGAACACGCCCGATCTCGTCTGATCTCGGAAGCTAAGCACGGTCGGGCCTGGTTAGTACCAGGATGGGAGACCGCCTGGGAATACCAGGTGCTCTAAGCTATTTTCATTTGGGGTAAAAAAAATCATCCTTTCTCCTGTTTAAAGTCCTGTCTGGTGCCAGGAGCAATTGCTTACGGCCACACCACCGTGAACACGCCCGATCTCGTCCGATCTCGGAAGCTAAGCACGGTCGGGCCTGGTTAGTGCTTGGATGGGCGACCGCCTGGGAATACCAGGTGCTGTAATCTATTTTCATTTGGGGTAAAAAAAATGATCCTTTCTCCTGTTTAAAGTCCTGTCTGGTGCCAGGAGCAAATGCTTACGGCCACACCACCGTGAAAATGCCCGATCTCCTCTGATCTCGGAAGCTAAGCACGGTCGGGCCTGGTTAGTACCTGGATGGGAGACCGCCTGGGAATACCAGGTGCTGTAAGCTATTTTCATTTGGGGTAAAAAAAATGATCCTTTCTCCTGTTTAAAGTCCTGTCTGGTGCTAGGAGAAAATGCTTACGGCCACACCACCGTGAACACGCCCGATCTCGTCTGATCTCGGAAGCTAAGCACGGTCGGGCCTGGTTAGTACTTGGATGGGAGACCGCCTGGGATTACCAGGTGCTGTATTCTATTTTCATTTGGGGTAAAAAAAATGATCCTTTCACCTGTTTAAAGTCCTGTCTGGTGCCAGGAGCAATTGCTTACGGCCACACCACTGCGAACACGCCCGATCTCGTCTGATCTCGGAAGCTAAGCACGGTCGGGCCTGGTTAGTACCTGGATGGGAGAATGCCTGGGAATACCAGGTGCTGTAAGCTATTTTCATTTGGGGTAAAAAAAATCATCCTTTCTCCTGTTTAAAGTCCTGTCTGGTGCCAGGAGCAATTGCTTACGGCCACACCACCGTGAACACGCCCGATCTCGTCTGATTTCGGAAGCTAAGCACAGTCGGGCCTGGTTAGTACTTGGATGGGAGACCGCCTGGGAATACCAGGTGCTGTAAGCTATTTTCATTTGGAGCAAAAAAAATCATCCTTTCTCCTGTTTAAAGTCCTGTCTTTTGCCAGGAGCAATTGCTTACGGCCACACCACTGCGAACACGCCCGATCTCGTCTGATCTCAGAAGCTAAGCACGGTCGGGCCTGGTTAGTACTTGGATGGGAGACCGCCTGGGAATACCAGGTGCTGTATTCTATTTTCATTTGGGGTAAAAAAAATGAACCTTTCTCCTGTTTAAAGTCCTGTCTGGTGCCAGGAGCAATTGATTACGGCCACACCACTGCGAACACGCCCGATCTCGTCTGATCTCGGAAGCTAAGCACGGTCGGGCCTGGTTAGTACCTGGATGGGAGACCGCCTGGGAATACCAGGTGCTGTAAGCTATTTTCATTTGGGGTAAAAAAAATCATCCTTTCTCCTGTTTAAAGTCCTGTCTGGTGCCAGGAGCAATTGCTTACGGCCACACCACTGCGAACACGCCCGATCTCGTCTGATCTCGGAAGCTAAGCACGGTCCGGCCTGGTTAGTACCTGGATGGGAGACCGCCTGGGAATACCAGGTGCTGTAAGCTATTTTCTTTTGGGGTAAAAAAAATCATCCTTTCTCCTGTTTAAAGTCCTGTCTGGTGCCAGGATTAATTGCTTATGGCCACACCACCGTGAACACGCCCGATCTCGTCTGATCTCGGAAGCTAAGCACGGTCGGGCCTGGTTAGTACTTGGATGGGAGACCGCCTGGGAATACCAGGTGCTGTAATCTATTTTCATTTGGGGTAAAAAAAATTATCCTTTCTCCTGTTTAAAGTCCTGTCTGGTGCCAGGAGCAATTGCTTACGGCCACACCACTGCGAACACGCCCGATCTCGTCTGATCTCGGAAGCTAAGCAAGGTCGGGCCTGGTTAGTACCTGGATCGGAGACCACCTGGGAATACCAGGTGCTGTATGCTATTTTCATTTGGGGTAAAAAAAATCATCCTTTCTCCTGTTTAAAGTCCTGTCTGGTGCCAGGAGCAATTGCTTACGGCCACACCACTGCGAACACGCCCGATCTCGTCTGATCTCGGAAGCTAAGCACGGTCCGGCCTGGTTAGTACCTGGATGGGAGACCGCCTGGGAATACCAGGTGCTGTAAGATATTTTCATTTGGGGTAAAAAAAATCATCCTTTCTCCTGTTTAAAGTCCTGTCTGGTGCCAGGAGCAATTGCTTACGGCCACACCACCGTGAACACGCCCGATCTCGTCTGATCTCGGAAGCTAAGCACGGTCGGGCCTGGTTAGTACTTGGATGGGAGACCGCCTGGGAATACCAGGTGCTGTAATCTTTTTTCATTTGGGGTAAAAAAAATGATCCTTTCTCCTGTTTAAAGTCCTGTCTGGTGCCAGGAGTAATTGCTTACGGCCACACCACTGCGAACACGCCTGATCTTTTCTGATCTCGGAAACTAAGCACGGTCGGGCCTGGTTAGTACCTGGATGGGAGACCGCCTGGGAATACCAGGTGCTGTAAGCTATTTTCATTTGGAGCAAAAAAAATCATCCTTTCTCCTGTTGAAAGTCCTGTCTGGTGCCAGGAGCAATTGCTTACGGCCACACCACTGCGAACACGCCCGATCTCGTCTGATCTCGGAAGCTAAGCAAGGTCGGGCCTGGTTAGTACCTGGATCGGAGACCACCTGGGAATACCAGGTGCTGTATGCTATTTTCATTTGGGGTAAAAAAAATCATCCTTTCTCCTGTTTAAAGTCCTGTCTGGTGCCAGGAGTAATTGCTTACGGCCACACCACCGGGAACACGCCCGATCTCGACTGATCTCGGAAGCTAAGCACGGTCGGGCCTGGTTAGTACTTGGATGGGAGACCGCCTGGGAATACCAGGTGCTGTAATCTATTTTCATTTGGGGTAAAAAAAATTATCCTTTCTCCTGTTTAAAGTCCTGTCTGGTGCCAGGAGCAATTGCTTACGGCCACACCACTGCGAACACGCCCGATCTCGTCTGATCTCGGAAGCTAAGCAAGGTCGGGCCTGGTTAGTACCTGGATCGGAGACCACCTGGGAATACCAGGTGCTGTATGCTATTTTCATTTGGGGTAAAAAAAATCATCCTTTCTCCTGTTTAAAGTCCTGTCTGGTGCCAGGAGCAATTGCTTACGGCCACACCACTGCGAACACGCCCGATCTCGTCTGATCTCGGAAGCTAAGCACGGTCCGGCCTGGTTAGTACCTGGATGGGAGACCGCCTGGGAATACCAGGTGCTGTAAGCTATTTTCATTTGGGGTAAAAAAAATCATCCTTTCTCCTGTTTAAAGTCCTGTCTGGTGCCAGGAGCAATTGCTTACGGCCACACCACTGCGAACACGCCCGATCTCGTCTGATCTCGGAAGCTAAGCAAGGTCGGGCCTGGTTAGTACCTGGATGGGAGACCGCCTGGGAATACCAGGTGCTGCAAGCTATTTTCATTTGGAGCAAAAAAAATGATCCTTTCTCCTGTTTAAAGTCCTGTCTGGTGCCAGGAGCAATTGCTTACGGCCACACCACTGCGAACACGCCCGATCTCGTCTGATCTCGGAAGCTAAGCAAGGTCGGGCCTGGTTAGTACCTGGATCGGAGACCGCCTGGGAATACCAGGTGCTGTAAGATATTTTCATTTGGGGTAAAAAAAATCATCCTTTCTCCTGTTTTAAGTCCTGTCTGGTGCCAGGAGTAATTGCTTACGACCACACCACCGGGAACACGCCCGATCTCGACTGATCTCGGAAGCTAAGCACGGTCGGGCCTGGTTAGTACTTGGATGGGAGACCGCCTGGGAATACCAGGTGCTGTAATATATTTTCATTTGGGGTAAAAAAAATGATCCTTTCTCCTGTTTAAAGTCCTGTCTGGTGCCAGGAGCAATTGCTTACGGCCACACCACTGCGAACACGCCCAATCTCGTCTGATCTCGGAAGCTAAAAACGGTCGGGCCTGGTTAGTACCTGGATGGGAGACCGAGTGGGAATACCAGGTGCTGTAAGCTATTTTCATTTGGGGTAAAAAAAATCATCCTTTCTCCTGTTTAAAGTCCTGTCTGGTGCCAGGAGCAATTGCTTACGTCCACACCACCGTGAACAAGCCCGATCTCGTCTGATCTCGCAAGCTAAGCACGGTCGGGCCTGGTTAGTACCTGGATGGGAGACCGCCTGGGAATACCAGGTGCTGTAAGCTATTTTCATTTGGGGTAAAAAAAAATCATCCTTTTTCCTGTTTAAAGTCCTGTCTGGTGCCAGGAGCAATTTCTTACGGCCACACAACCGTGAAAACGCCCGATCTCGTCTGATCTCGGAAGCTAAGCACGGTCGGGCCTGGTTAGTACTTGGATGGGAGACCGCCTGGGAATACCAGGTGCTGTAATCTATTTTCATTTGGGGTAAAAAAAATGATCCTTTCTCCTGTTTAAAGTCCTGTCTGGTGCCAGGAGCAATTGCTTACGGCCACACCACTGCGAACAAGCCCGATCTCGTCTGATCTCGGAAGCTAAGCACGGTCGGGCCTGGTTGGTACCTGGATGGGAGACCGCCTGGGAATACCAGGTGCAGTAAGCTATTTTCATTTGGGGTAAAAAAAAATCATCCTTTCTCCTGTTTAAAGTCCTGTCTGGTGCCAGGAGTAAATGCTTACGGCCACACCACCGTGAACACGCCCGATCTCGTCTGATCTCGGAAGCTAAGCACGGTCGGGCCTGGTTAGTACTTGGATGGGAGACCGCCTGGGAATACCAGGTGCTGTAATCTATTTTCATTTGGGGTAAAAAAAATGATCCTTTCTCCTGTTTAAAGTCCTGTCTGGTGCCAGGAGTAATTGATTACGGCCACACCACCGTGAACACGCCCGATCTCGTCTGATCTCGGAAGCTAAGCACGGTCGGGCCTGGTTAGTACTTGGATGGGAGACCGCATGGGAATACCAGGTGCTGTAATCTATTTTCATTTGGGGTAAAAAAAATGATCCTTTCTCCTGTTTAAAGTCCTGTCTGGTGCCAGGAGCAATTGCTTACGGCCACACCACTGCGAACACGCCCGATCTCGTCTGACATCGGAAGCTAAGCACGGTCGGGCCTGGTTAGTACCTGGATGGGAGACCGCCTGGGAATACCAGGTGCTGTAAGCTATTTTCATTTGGGGTAAAAAAAATCATCCTTTCTCCTGTTTAAAGTACTGTCTGGTGCCAGGAGCAATTGCTTACGGCCACACCACTGCGAACACGCCCGATCTCGTCTGATCTCGGAAGCTAAGCACGGTTGGGCCTGGTTAGTACCTGGATGGGATACCGCCTGGGAATACCAGGTGCTGTAAGCTATTTTCATTTGGGGTAAAAAAAATCATCCTTTCTCCTGTTTAAAGTCCTGTCTGGTGCCAGGAGCAATTGCTTACGGCCACACCACCGTGAACACGCCCGATCTCGTCTGATCTCGGAAGCTAAGCACGGTCGGGCCTGGTTAGTACTTGGATGGGAGACCGCCTGGGAATACCAGGTGCTGTAATCTATTTTCATTTGGGGTAAAAAAAATGATCCTTTCTCCTGTTTAAAGTCCTGTCTGGTGCCAGGAGTAATTGCTTACGGCCACACCACTGCGAACACGCCTGATCTCTTCTGATCTCGGAAGCTAAGCACGGTCGGGCCTGGTTAGTACCTGGATGGGAGACCGCCTGGGAATACCAGGTGCTGTAAGCTATTTTCATTTGGAGCAAAAAAAATCATCCTTTCTCCTGTTTAAAGTCCTGTCTGGTGCCAGGAGCAATTGCTTACGGCCACACCACTGCGAACACGCCCGATCTCGTCTGATCTCGGAAGCTAAGCAAGGTCGGGCCTGGTTAGTACCTGGATGGGAGACCGAGTGGGAATACCAGGTGCTGTAAGCTATTTTCATTTGGGGTAAAAAAAATCATCCTTTCTCCTGTTTAAAGTCCTGTCTGGTGCCAGGAGCAATTGCTTACGTCCACACCACCGTGAACAAGCCCGATCTCGTCTGATCTCGCAAGCTAAGCACGGTCGGGCCTGGTTAGTACCTGGATGGGAGACCGCCTGGGAATACCAGGTGCTATAAGCTATTTTCATTTGGGGTAAAAAAAAATCATCCTTTTTCCTGTTTAAAGTCCTGTCTGGTGCCAGGAGCAATTTCTTACGGCCACACAACCGTGAAAACGCCCGATCTCGTCTGATCTCGGAAGCTAAGCACGGTCGGGCCTGGTTAGTACTTGGATGGGAGACCGCCTGGGAATACCAGGTGCTGTAATCTATTTTCATTTGGGGTAAAAAAAATGATCCTTTCTCCTGTTTAAAGTCCTGTCTGGTGCCAGGAGCAATTGCTTACGGCCACACCACTGCGAACAAGCCCGATCTCGTCTGATCTCGGAAGCTAAGCACGGTCGGGCCTGGTTAGTACCTGGATGGGAGACCGCCTGGGAATACCAGGTGCAGTAAGCTATTTTCATTTGGGGTAAAAAAAAATCATCCTTTCTCCTGTTTAAAGTCCTGTCTGGTGCCAGGAGTAAATGCTTACGGCCACACCACCGTGAACACGCCCGATCTCGTCTGATCTCGGAAGCTAAGCACGGTCGGGCCTGGTTAGTACTTGGATGGGAGACCGCCTGGGAATACCAGGTGCTGTAATCTATTTTCATTTGGGGTAAAAAAAATGATCCTTTCTCCTGTTTAAAGTCCTGTCTGGTGCCAGGAGTAATTGATTACGGCCACACCACCGTGAACACGCCCGATCTCGTCTGATCTCGGAAGCTAAGCACGGTCGGGCCTGGTTAGTACTTGGATGGGAGACCGCATGGGAATACCAGGTGCTGTAATCTATTTTCATTTGGGGTAAAAAAAATGATCCTTTCTCCTGTTTAAAGTCCTGTCTGGTGCCAGGAGCAATTGCTTACGGCCACACCACTGCGAACACGCCCGATCTCGTCTGACATCGGAAGCTAAGCACGGTCGGGCCTGGTTAGTACCTGGATGGGAGACCGCCTGGGAATACCAGGTGCTGTAAGCTATTTTCATTTGGGGTAAAAAAAATCATCCTTTCTCCTGTTTAAAGTACTGTCTGGTGCCAGGAGCAATTGCTTACGGCCACACCACTGCGAACACGCCCGATCTCGTCTGATCTCGGAAGCTAAGCACGGTTGGGCCTGGTTAGTACCTGGATGGGATACCGCCTGGGAATACCAGGTGCTGTAAGCTATTTTCATTTGGGGTAAAAAAAATCATCCTTTCTCCTGTTTAAAGTCCTGTCTGGTGCCAGGAGCAATTGCTTACGGCCACACCACCGTGAACACGCCCGATCTCGTCTGATCTCGGAAGCTAAGCACGGTCGGGCCTGGTTAGTACTTGGATGGGAGACCGCCTGGGAATACCAGGTGCTGTAATCTATTTTCATTTGGGGTAAAAAAAAATGATCCTTTCTCCTGTTTAAAGTCCTGTCTGGTGCCAGGAGTAATTGCTTACGGCCACACCACTGCGAACACGCCTGATCTCTTCTGATCTCGGAAGCTAAGCACGGTCGGGCCTGGTTAGTACCTGGATGGGAGACCGCCTGGGAATACCAGGTGCTGTAAGCTATTTTCATTTGGAGCAAAAAAAATCATCCTTTCTCCTGTTTAAAGTCCTGTCTGGTGCCAGGAGCAATTGCTTACGGCCACACCACTGCGAACACGCCCGATCTCGTCTGATCTCGGAAGCAAAGCACGGTCCGGCCTGGTTAGTACCTGGATGGGAGACCGCCTGGGAATACCAGGTGCTGTGAGATATTTTCATTTGGGGTAAAAAAAATCATCCTTTCTCCTGTTTAAAGTCCTGTCTGGTGCCAGGAGCTATTGCTTACGGCCACACCACCGTGAACACGCCCGATCTCGTCTGATCTCGGAAGCTAAGCACGGTCGGGCCTGGTTAGTACTTGGATGGGAGACCGCCTGGGATTACCAGGTGCTGTATTCTATTTTCATTTGGGGTAAAAAAAATGATCCTTTCACCTGTTTAAAGTCCTGTCTGGTGCCAGGAGCAATTGCTTACGGCCACACCACTGCGAACACGCCCGATCTCGTCTGATCTCGGAAGCTAAGCACGGTCGGGCCTGGTTAGTACCTGGATGGGAGAATGCCTGGGAATACCAGGTGCTGTAAGCTATTTTCATTTGGGGTAAAAAAAATCATCCTTTCTCCTGTTTAAAGTCCTGTCTGGTGCCAGGAGCAATTGCTTACGGCCACACCACTGCGAACACGCCCGATCTCGTCTGATCTCGGAAGCTAAGCAAGGTCGGGCCTGGTTAGTACCTGGATCGGAGACCACCTGGGAATACCAGGTGCTGTATGCTATTTTCATTTGGGGTAAAAAAAATCATCCTTTCTCCTGTTTAAAGTCCTGTCTGGTGCCAGGAGCAATTGCTTACGGCCACACCACTGCGAACACGCCCGATCTCGTCTGATCTCGGAAGCTAAGCACGGTCCGGCCTGGTTAGTACCTGGATGGGAGACCGCCTGGGAATACCAGGTGCTGTAAGATATTTTCATTTGGGGTAAAAAAAATCATCCTTTCTCCTGTTTAAAGTCCTGTCTGGTGCCAGGAGCAATTGCTTACGGCCACACCACCGTGAACACGCCCGATCTCGTCTGATCTCGGAAGCTAAGCACGGTCGGGCCTGGTTAGTACCTGGATGGGAGACCGCCTGGGAATACCAGGTGTTGTAAGCTATTTTCATTTGGAGCAAAAAAAATCATCCTTTCTCCTGTTTAAAGTCCTGGCTGGTGCCAGGAGCAATTGCTTACGGCGACACCACTGCGAACACGCCCGATCTCGTCTGATCTCGGAAGCTAAGCAAGGTCGGGCCTGGTTAGTACCTGGATCGGAGACCACCTGGGAATACCAGGTGCTGTATGCTATTTTCATTTGGGGTAAAAAAAATCATCCTTTCTCCTGTTTAAAGTCCTGTCTGGTGCCAGGAGTAATTGCTTACGGCCACACCACTGCGAACACGCCCGATCTCGTCTGATCTCGGAAGCTAAGCACGGTCCGGCCTGGTTAGTACCTGGATGGGAGACCGCCTGGGAATACCAGGTGCTGTAAGATATTTTCATTTGGGGTAAAAAAAATCATCCTTTCTCCTGTTTAAAGTCCTGTCTGTTGCCAGGAGCAATTGCTTACGGCCACACCACCGTGAACACGCCCGATCTCGTCTGATCTCGGAAGCTAAGCACGGTCGGGCCTGGTTAGTACCTGGATGGGAGACCGCCTGGGAATACCAGGTGTTGTAAGCTATTTTCATTTGGAGCAAAAAAAATCATCCTTTCTCCTGTTTAAAGTCCTGGCTGGTGCCAGGAGCAATTGCTTACGGCGACACCACTGCGAACACGCCCGATCTCGTCTGATCTCGGAAGCTAAGCAAGGTCGGGCCTGGTTAGTACCTGGATCGGAGACCACCTGGGAATACCAGGTGCTGTATGCTATTTTCATTTGGGGTAAAAAAAATCATCCTTTCTCCTGTTTAAAGTCCTGTCTGGTGCCAGGAGTAATTGCTTACGGCCACACCACTGCGAACACGCCCGATCTCGTCTGATCTCGGAAGCTAAGCACGGTCCGGCCTGGTTAGTACCTGGATGGGAGACCGCCTGGGAATACCAGGTGCTGTAAGATATTTTCATTTGGGGTAAAAAAAATCATCCTTTCTCCTGTTTAAAGTCCTGTCTGTTGCCAGGAGCAATTGCTTACGGCCACACCACCGTGAACACGCCCGATCTCGTCTGATCTCGGAAGCTAAGCACGGTCGGGCCTGGTTAGTACTTGGATGGGAGACCGCCTGGGAATACCAGGTGCTGTAATTTATTTTCATTTGGGGTAAAAAAAATGATCCTTTCTCCTGTTTAAAGTCCTGTCTGGTGCCAAGAGCAATTGCTTACGGCCACACCACTGCGAACACGCCCGATCTCGTCTGATATTGGAAGCTAAGCACGGTCGGGCCTGGTTAGTACCTGGATGGGAGACCGCCTGGGAATACCAGGTGCTGTAAGCTATTTTCATTTGGGGTAAAAAAAATCATCCTTTCTCCTGTTTAAAGTCCTGTCTGGTGCCAGGAGCAATTGCTAACGGCCACACCACCGTGAACACGCCCGATCTCGTCTGATCTCGGAAGCTAAGCACGGTCGAGCCTGGTTAGTACTTGGATGGGAGACCGCCTGGGAATACCAGGTGCCGTAAGCTATTTTCATATGGGGTAAAAAAAAATCATCCTTTCTCCTGTTTAAAGTCCTGTCTGGTGCCAGGAGTAATTGCTTACGGCCACCCCACCGTGAACACGCCCAATCTCGTCTGATCTCGGAAGCTAAGCACGGTCGGGCCTGGTTAGTACTTGGATGGGAGACCGCCTGGGAATACCAGGTGCTGTAAGCTATTTTCATTTGGGGTAAAAAAAATGATCCTTTCTCCTGTTTAAAGTCCTGTCTGGTGCCAGGAGCAATTGCTAACGGGCACACCACCGTGAACACGCCCGATCTCGTCTGATCTCGGAAGCTAAGCACGGTCGGGCCTGGTTAGTACTTGGATGGGAGACCGCCTGGGAATACCAGGTGCTGTAAGCTATTTTCATTTGGGGTAAAAAAATTCATCCTTTCTCATGTTTAAAGTCCTTTCTGGTGCCAGGAGCAATTGCTTACGGCCACACCACCGTGAACACGCCCGATCTCGTCTGATCTCGGAAGCTAAGCACGGTCGGGCCTGGTTAGTACTTGGATCGGAGACCGCCTGGGAATACCAGGTGCTGTAAGCTATTTTCATTTGGGGTAAAAAAAAATCATCCTTTCTCCTGTTTAAAGTCCTGTCTGGTGCCAGGAGCAATTGCTTACGGCCACACCACCGTGAACACGCCCGATCTCGTCTGATCGCAGAAGCTAAGCACGGTCGGGCCTGGTTAGTACTTGGACGGGAGACCGCCTGGGAATACCAGGTGAAGTAAGTTATTTTCATTTGGGGTAAAAAAAATCATCTTTTCTCCTGTTTAAAGTCCTGTCTGGTGCCAGGAGCATTTGCTTACGGCCACACCACCGTGAACACGCCCGATCTCGTCTGATCTCGGAAGCTAAGCACGGTCGGGCCTGGTTAGTACTTGGATGGGAGACCGCCTGGGAATACCAGGTGCTGTAAGCTATTTTCATTTGGGGTAAAAAAAATCATCCTTTCTCCTGTTTAAAGTCCTTTCTGGTGCCAGGAGCAATTGCTTACGGCCACACCACTGCGAACACGCCCGATCTCGTCTGATCTCGGAAGCTAAGCACGGTCGGGCCTGGTTAGTACCTGGATGGGAGACCGTCTGGGAATACCAGGTGCTGTAAGCTATTTTCATTTGGGGTAAAAAAAATCATCCTTTCTCCTGTTTAAAGTCCTGTCTGGTGCCAGGAGCAATTGCTTACGGCCACACCACTGCGAACACGCCCGATCTCGACTGATCTCGGAAGCTAAGCACGGTTGGGCCTGGATGGGAGACCGCCTGGGAATACCAGGTGCTGTAAGCTATTTTCATTTGGGGTAAAAAAAATCATCCTTTCTCCTGTTTAAAGTCCTGTCTGGTGCCAGGAGCAATTGCTTACGGCCACACCACCGTGAACACGCCCGATCTCGTCTGATCTCGGAAGCTAAGCACGGTCGGGCCTGGTTAGTACCTGGATGGGAGACCGCCTGGGAATACCAGGTGCTGTAAGCTATTTTCATTTGGGGTAAAAAAAATGATCCTTTCTCCTGTTTAAAGTCCTGTCTGGTGCCAGGAGTAATTGCTTACGGCCACACCACCGTGAACACGCCCGATCTCGTCTGATCGCCGAAGCTAAGCACGGTCGGGCCTGGTTAGTACTTGGACGGGAGACCGCCTGGGAATACCAGGTGAAGTAAGTTATTTTCATTTGGGGTAAAAAAAATCATCTTTTCTCCTGTTTAAAGTCCTGTCTGGTGCCAGGAGCAGTTGCTTACGGCCACACCACCGTGAACACGCCCGATCTCGTCTGATCTCGGAAGCTAAGCATGGTCGAGCCTGTTTAGTACTTGGATGGGAGACCGCCTGGGAATACCAGGTGCGGTAAGAGATTTTCATTTGGGGTAAAAAAAATCATCTTTTCTCATGTTTAAAGTCCTGTCTGGTGCCAGGAGCAAATGCTTACGGCCACACCACTGTGAACAGGCCCGATCTCGTCGGAGCGTGGAAGCTAAGCACGGTCAGGCCTGGTTAGTTCTTGGATGGGAGACCGCCTGGGATTACCAGGTGCTGTAAGCTATTTTCATTTGGGGTAAAAAAAATGATCCTTTCTCCTGTTTAAAGTCCTGTCTGGTGCCAGGAGCAATTGCTTACGGCCACACCACTGCGAACACGCCTGATCTCGACTGATCTCGGAAGCTAAGCACGGTTGGGCCTGGTTAGTACCTGGATGGGAGACTGCCTGGGAATACCAGGTGCTGTAAGCTATTTTCATTTGGGGTAAAAAAAATGATCCTTTCTCCTGTTTAAAGTCCTGTCTGGTGCCAGGAGCAATTGCTAACGGGCACACCACCGTGAACACGCCCGATCTCGTCTGATCTCGGAAGCTAAGCACGGTCGGGCCTGGTTAGTACTTGGATGGGAGACCGCCTGGGAATACCAGGTGCTGTAAGCTATTTTCATTTGGGGTAAAAAAATTCATCCTTTCTCATGTTTAAAGTCCTTTCTGGTGCCAGGAGCAATTGCTTACGGCCACACCACCGTGAACACGCCCGATCTCGTCTGATCTCGGAAGCTAAGCACGGTCGGGCCTGGTTAGTACTTGAATGGGAGACCGCCTGGGAATACCAGGTGCTGTAAGCTATTTTCATTTGGGGTAAAAAAAAATCATCCTTTCTCCTGTTTAAAGTCCTGTCTGGTGCCAGGAGCAATTGCTTACGGCCACACCACCGTGAACACGCCCGATCTCGTCTGATCGCAGAAGCTAAGCACGGTCGGGCCTGGTTAGTACTTGGACGGGAGACTGCCTGGGAATACCAGGTGAAGTAAGTTATTTTCATTTGGGGTAAAAAAAATCATCTTTTCTCCTGTTTAAAGTCCTGTCTGGTGCCAGGAGCAGTTGCTTCCGGCCACACCACCGTGAACACGCCCGATCTCGTCTGATCTCGGAAGCTAAGCACGGTCGGGCCTGGTTAGTACTTGGATGGGAGACCGCCTGGGAATACCAGGTGCTGTAAGCTATTTTCATTTGGGGTAAAAAAAATCATCCTTTCTCCTGTTTAACGTCCTTTCTGGTGCCAGGAGCAATTGCTTACGGCCACACCACTGCGAACACGCCTGATCTCTTCTGATCTCGGAAGCTAAGCACGGTCGGGCCTGGTTAGTACCTGGATGGGAGACCGCCTGGGAATACCAGGTGCTGTAAGCTATTTTCATTTGGGGTAAAAAAAATGATCCTTTCTCCTGTTTAAAGTCCTGTCTGGTGCCAGGAGCAATTGCTTATGGCCACACCACCGTGAACACGCCCGATCTCGTCTGATCGCCGAAGCTAAGCACGGTCGGGCCTGGTTAGTACTTGGACGGGAGACCGCCTGGGAATACCAGGTGAAGTAAGTTATTTTCATTTGGGGTAAAAAAAATCATCTTTTCTCCTGTTTAAAGTCCTGTCTGGTGCCAGGAGCAGTTGCTTACGGCCACACCACCGTGAACACGCCCAATCTCGTCTGATCTCGGAAGCTAAGCATGGTCGAGCCTGTTTAGTACTTGGATGGGAGACCGCCTGGGAATACCAGGTGCAGTAAGAGATTTTCATTTGGGGTAAAAAAAATCATCTTTTCTCATGTTTAAAGTCCTGTCTGGTGCCAGGAGCAAATGCTTACGGCCACACCACTGTGAACACGCCCGATCTCGACTGATCTCGGAAGCTAAGCACGGTTGGGCCTGGTTAGTACCTGGATGGGAGACCGCCTGGGAATACCAGGTGCTGTGAGCTATTTTCATTTGGGGTAAAAAAAATGATCCTTTCTCCTGTTTAAAGTCCTGTCTGGTGCCAGGAGCAATTGCTAACGGGCACACCACCGTGAACACGCCCGATCTCGTCTGATCTCGGAAGCTAAGCACGGTCGGGCCTGGTTAGTACTTGGATGGGAGACCGCCTGGGAATACCAGGTGCTGTAAGCTATTTTCATTTGGGGTAAAAAAATTCATCCTTTCTCATGTTTAAAGTCCTTTCTGGTGCCAGGAGCAATTGCTTACGGCCACACCACCGTGAACACGCCCGATCTCGTCTGATCTCGGAAGCTAAGCACGGTCGGGCCTGGTTAGTACTTGAATGGGAGACCGCCTGGGAATACCAGGTGCTGTAAGCTATTTTCATTTGGGGTAAAAAAAAATCATCCTTTCTCCTGTTTAAAGTCCTGTCTGGTGCCAGGAGCAATTGCTTACGGCCACACCACCGTGAACACGCCCGATCTCGTCTGATCGCAGAAGCTAAGCACGGTCGGGCCTGGTTAGTACTTGGTTAGTACTTGAATGGGAGACCGCCTGGGAATACCAGGTGCTGTAAGCTATTTTCATTTGGGGTAAAAAAAAATCATCCTTTCTCCTGTTTAAAGTCCTGTCTGGTGCCAGGAGCAATTGCTTACGGCCACACCACCGTGAACACGCCCGATCTCGTCTGATCGCAGAAGCTAAGCACGGTCGGGCCTGGTTAGTACTTGGACGGGAGACTGCCTGGGAATACCAGGTGAAGTAAGTTATTTTCATTTGGGGTAAAAAAAATCATCTTTTCTCCTGTTTAAAGTCCTGTCTGGTGCCAGGAGCAGTTGCTTCCGGCCACACCACCGTGAACACGCCCGATCTCGTCTGATCTCGGAAGCTAAGCACGGTCGGGCCTGGTTAGTACTTGGATGGGAGACCGCCTGGGAATACCAGGTGCTGTAAGCTATTTTCATTTGGGGTAAAAAAAATCATCCTTTCTCCTGTTTAACGTCCTTTCTGGTGCCAGGAGCAATTGCTTACGGCCACACCACTGCGAACACGCCTGATCTCTTCTGATCTCGGAAGCTAAGCACGGTCGGGCCTGGTTAGTACCTGGATGGGAGACCGCCTGGGAATACCAGGTGCTGTAAGCTATTTTCATTTGGGGTAAAAAAAATGATCCTTTCTCCTGTTTAAAGTCCTGTCTGGTGCCAGGAGCAATTGCTTATGGCCACACCACCGTGAACACGCCCGATCTCGTCTGATCGCCGAAGCTAAGCACGGTCGGGCCTGGTTAGTACTTGGACGGGAGACCGCCTGGGAATACCAGGTGAAGTAAGTTATTTTCATTTGGGGTAAAAAAAATCATCTTTTCTCCTGTTTAAAGTCCTGTCTGGTGCCAGGAGCAGTTGCTTACGGCCACACCACCGTGAACACGCCCAATCTCGTCTGATCTCGGAAGCTAAGCATGGTCGAGCCTGTTTAGTACTTGGATGGGAGACCGCCTGGGAATACCAGGTGCGGTAAGAGATTTTCATTTGGGGTAAAAAAAATCATCTTTTCTCATGTTTAAAGTCCTGTCTGGTGCCAGGAGCAAATGCTTACGGCCACACCACTGTGAACACGCCCGATCTCGACTGATCTCGGAAGCTAAGCACGGTTGGGCCTGGTTAGTACCTGGATGGGAGACCGCCTGGGAATACCAGGTGCTGTGAGCTATTTTCATTTGGG
>NC_140271.1:20109082-20124082 GCF_964030765.1 Micromesistius poutassou | reverse complement strand
AAGCATGGTCGAGCCTGTTTAATACTTGGATGGGAGACCGCCTGGGAATACCAGGTGCGGTAAGAGATTTTCATTTGGGGTAAACAAAATCATCTTTTCTCATGTTTAAAGTCCTGTCTGGTGCCAGGAGTAAATGCTTACGGCCACACCACTGTGAACAGGCCCGAACTCGTCGGAGCGCGGAAGCTAAGCACGGTCAGGCCTGGTTAGTTCTTGGATGGGAGACCGCCTGGGATTACCAGGTGCTGTAAGCTATTTTCATTTGGGGTAAAAAAAATGATCCTTTCTCCTGTTTAAAGTCCTGTCTGGTGCCAGGAGCAATTGCTTACGGCCACACCACTGCGAACACGCCCGATCTCGACTGATCTCGGAAGGTAAGCACGGTTGTGCTTGGTTAGTACATGGATGGGAGACCGCGTAGGAATACCAGGTGCTGTAAGCTATTTTCATTTGGGGTAAAAAAAATGATCCTTTCTCCTGTTTAAAGTCCTGTCTGGTGCCAGGAGCAATTGCTAACGGGCACACCACCGTGAACACGCCCGATCTCGTCTGATCTCGGAAGCTAAGCACGGTCGGGCCTGGTTAGTACTTGGATGGGAGACCGCCTGGGAATACCAGGTGCTGTAAGCTATTTTCATTTGGGGTAAAAAAATTCATCCTTTCTCATGTTTAAAGTCCTTTCTGGTGCCAGGAGCAATTGCTTACGGCCACACCACCGTGAACACGCCCGATCTCGTCTGATCGCAGAAGCTAAGCACGGTCGGGCCTGGTTAGTACTTGGACGGGAGACCGCCTGGGAATACCAGGTGAAGTAAGTTATTTTCATTTGGGGTAAAAAAAATCATCTTTTCTCCTGTTTAAAGTCCTGTCTGGTGCCAGGAGCAGTTGCTTACGGCCACACCACCGTGAACACGCCCGATCTCGTCTGATCTCGGAAGCTAAGCACGGTCGGGCCTGGTTAGTACTTGGATGGGAGACCGCCTGGGAATACCAGGTGCTGTAAGCTATTTTCATTTGGGGTAAAAAAAATCATCCTTTCTCCTGTTTAAAGTCCTTTCTGGTGCCAGGAGGAATTGCTTACGGCCACACCACCGTGAACACGCCCGATCTCGACTGATCTCGGAAGCTAAGCACGGTCGGGCCTGGTTAGTACTTGGATGGGAGACCGCCTGGGAATACCAGGTGCTGTAAGCTATTTTCATTTGGGGTAAAAAAAAATCATCCTTTCTCCTGTTTAAAGTCCTGTCTGGTGCCAGGAGCAATTGCTTACGGCCACACCACCGTGAACACGCCCGATCTCGTCTGATCGCCGAAGCTAAGCACGGTCGGGCCTGGTTAGTACTTGGACGGGAGACCGCCTGGGAATACCAGGTGAAGTAAGTTATTTTCATTTGGGGTAAAAAAAATCATCTTTTCTCCTGTTTAAAGTCCTGTCTGGTGCCAGGAGCAGTTGCTTACGGCCACACCACCGTGAACACGCCCGATCTCGTCTGATCTCGGAAGCTAAGCATGGTCGAGCCTGTTTAGTACTTGGATGGGAGACCGCCTGGGAATACCAGGTGCGGTAAGAGAATTTCATTTGGGGTAAAAAAAATCATCTTTTCTCATGTTTAAAGTCCTGTCTGGTGCCAGGAGAAAATGCTTACGGCCACACCACTGTGAACAGGCCCGATCTCGTCGGAGCGCGGAAGCTAAGCACGGTCAGGCCTGGTTAGTTCTTGGATGGGAGACCGCCTGGGATTACCAGGTGCTGTAAGCTATTTTCATTTGGGGTAAAAAAAATGATCCTTTCTCCTGTTTAAAGTCCTGTCTGGTGCCAGGAGCAATTGCTTACGGCCACACCACTGTGAACACGCCCGATCTCGTCGGATCTCGGAAGCTAAGCACGGTCGGGCCTGGTTAGTACTTGGATGGGAGACCGCCTGGGAATACCAGGTGCTGTAAGCTATTTTCATTTGGGGTAAAAAAAAATCATCCTTTCTCCTGTTTAAAGTCCTGTCTGGTGCCAGGAGCAATTGCTTACGGCCACACCACAGTGAACACGCCCGATCTCGTCTGATATTGGAAGCTAAGCATGGTCGTGCTGGTTAGTACTTGGATGGGAGACCGGCTGGGAATACCAGGTGCTGTAAGCTATTTTCATTTGGGGTAAAAAAAATGATCCTTTCTCCTGTTTAAAGTCCTGTCTGGTGCCAGGAGCAATTGCTTACGGCCACACCACCGTGAACACGCCCGATCTCGTCTGATCGCCGAAGCTAAGCACGGTCGGGCCTGGTTAGTACTTGGACGGGAGACCGCCTGGGAATACCAGGTGAAGTAAGTTATTTTCATTTGGGGTAAAAAAAAATCATCTTTTCTCCTGTTTAAAGTCCTGTCTGGTGCCAGGAGCAGTTGCTTACGGCCACACCACCGTGAACACGCCCGATCTCGTCTGATCTCGGAAGCTAAGCATGGTCGAGCCTGTTTAGTACTTGGATGGGAGACCGCCTGGGAATACCAGGTGCGGTAAGAGATTTTCATTTGGGGTAAAAAAAATCATCTTTTCTCATGTTTAAAGTCCTGTCTGGTGCCAGGAGCAAATGCTTACGGCCACACCACTGTGAACAGGCCCGAACTCGTCGGAGCGCGGAAGCTAAGCACGGTCAGGCCTGGTTAGTTCTTGGATGGGAGACCGCCTGGGATTACCAGGTGCTGTAAGCTATTTTCATTTGGGGTAAAAAAAATGATCCTTTCTCCTGTTTAAAGTCCTGTCTGGTGCCAGGAGCAATTGCTTACGGCCACACCACTGCGAACACGCCCGATCTCGACTGATCTCGGAAGCTAAGCACGGTTGGGCCTGGTTAGTACCTGGATGGGAGACCGCCTGGGAATACCAGCTGCTGTAAGCTATTTTCATTTGGGGTAAAAAAAATCATCCTTTCTCCTGTTTAAAGTCCTGTCTGGTGCCAGGAGCAATTGCTTACGGCCACACCACCGTGAACACGCCCGATCTCGTCTGATCTCGGAAGCTAAGCACGGTCGGGCCTGGTTAGTACTTGGATGGGAGACCACCTGGGTATACCAGGTGCTGTAATCTATTTTCATTTGGGGTAAAAAAAATGATCCTTTCTCCTGTTTAAAGTCCTGTCTGGTGCCAGGAGTAATTGCTTACGGCCACACCACTGCGAACACGCCTGATCTCTTCTTATCTCGGAAGCTAAGCACGGTCGGGCCTGGTTAGTACCTGGATGGGAGACCGCCTGGGAATACCAGGTGCTGTAAGCTATTTTCATTTGGGGTAAAAAAAATGATCCTTTCTCCTGTTTAAAGTCCTGTCTGGTGCCCGGAGCAATTGCTTACGGCCACACCACCGTGAACACGCCCGATCTCGTCTGATCGCCGAAGCTAAGCACGGTCGGGCCTGGTTAGTACTTGGACGGGAGACTGCCTGGGAATACCAGGTGAAGTAAGTTATTTTCATTTGGGGTAAAAAAAATCATCTTTTCTCCTGTTTAAAGTCCTGTCTGGTGCCAGGAGCAGTTGCTTACGGCCACACCACCGTGAACACGCCCGATCTCGTCTGATCTCGGAAGCTAAGCACGGTCGGGCCTGGTTAGTACTTGGATGGGAGACCGCCTGGGAATACCAGGTGCTGTAAGCTATTTTCATTTGGGGTAAAAAAAATCATCCTTTCTCCTGTTTAAAGTCCTTTCTGGTGCCAGGAGCAATTGCTTACGGCCACACCACTGCGAACACGCCTGATCTCTTCTGATCTCGGAAGCTAAGCACGGTCGGGCCTGGTTAGTACCTGGATGGGAGACCGCCTGGGAATACCAGGTGCTGTAAGCTATTTTCATTTGGGGTAAAAAAAATGATCCTTTCTCCTGTTTAAAGTCCTGTCTGGTGCCAGGAGCAATTGCTTATGGCCACACCACCGTGAACACGCCCGATCTCGTCTGATCGCCGAAGCTAAGCACGGTCGGGCCTGGTTAGTACTTGGACGGGAGACCGCCTGGGAATACCAGGTGAAGTAAGTTATTTTCATTTGGGGTAAAAAAAATCATCTTTTCTCCTGTTTAAAGTCCTGTCTGGTGCCAGGAGCAGTTGCTTACGGCCACACCACCGTGAACACGCCCAATCTCGTCTGATCTCGGAAGCTAAGCATGGTCGAGCCTGTTTAGTACTTGGATGGGAGACCGCATGGGAATACCAGGTGCGGTAAGAGATTTTCATTTGGGGTAAAAAAAATCATCTTTTCTCATGTTTAAAGTCCTGTCTGGTGCCAGGAGCAAATGCTTACGGCCACACCACTGTGAACACGCCCGATCTCGACTGATCTCGGAAGCTAAGCACGGTTGGGCCTGGTTAGTACCTGGATGGGAGACCGCCTGGGAATACCAGGTGCTGTGAGCTATTTTCATTTGGGGTAAAAAAAATGATCCTTTCTCCTGTTTAAAGTCCTGTCTGGTGCCAGGAGCAATTGCTAACGGGTACACCACCGTGAACACGCCCGATCTCGTCTGATCTCGGAAGCTAAGCACGGTCGGGCCTGGATAGTACTTGGATGGGAGACCGCCTGGGAATACCAGGTGCTGTAAGCTATTTTCATTTGGGGTAAAAAAATTCATCCTTTCTCATGTTTAAAGTCCTTTCTGGTGCCAGGAGCAATTGCTTACGGACACACCACCGTGAACACGCCCGATCTCGTCTGATCTCGGAAGCTAAGCACGGTCGGGCCTGGTTAGTACTTGAATGGGAGACCGCCTGGGAATACCAGGTGCTGTAAGCTATTTTCATTTGGGGTAAAAAAAAATCATCCTTTCTCCTGTTTAAAGTCCTGTCTGGTGCCAGGAGCAATTGCTTACGGCCACACCACCGTGAACACGCCCGATCTCGTCTGATCGCAGAAGCTAAGCACGGTCGGGCCTGGTTAGTACTTGGATGGGAGACCGCCTGGGAATACCAGGTGCTGTAAGCTATTTTCATTTGGGGTAAAAAAAATCATCCTTTCTCCTGTTTAAAGTGATTTCTGGTGCCAGGAGCAATTGCTTACGGCCACACCACCGTGAACACGCCCGATCTCGACTGATCTCGGAAGCTGAGCACGGTCGGGCCTGGTTAGTACTTGGATGGGAGACCGCCTGGGAATACCAGGTGCTGTAAGCTATTTTCATTTGGGGTAAAAAAAAATCATCCTTTCTCCTGTTTAAAGTCCTGTCTGGTGCCAGGAGTAATTGCTTACGGCCACACCACCGTGAACACGCCCGATCTCGTCTGATCTCGGAAGCTAAGCACGGTCGGGCGTGGTTAGTACTTGGATGGGAGACCGCCTGGGAATACCAGGTGCTGTAAGCTATTTTCATTTGGGGTAAAAAAAATCATCCTTTCTCCTGTTTAAAGTGATTTCTGGTGCCAGGAGCAATTGCTTACGGCCACACCACCGTGAACACGCCCGATCTCGACTGATCTCGGAAGCTGAGCACGGTCGGGCCTGGTTAGTACTTGGATGGGAGACCGCCTGGGAATACCAGGTGCTGTAAGCTATTTTCATTTGGGGTAAAAAAAAATCATCCTTTCTCCTGTTTAAAGTCCTGTCTGGTGCCAGGAGCAATTGCTTACGGCCACACCACTGCGAACACGCCCGATCTCGTCTGATCGCCGAAGCTAAGCACGGTCGGGCCTGGTTAGTACTTGGATGGGAGACCGCCTGGGAATACCAGGTGCTGTAAGCTATTTTCATTTGGGGTAAAAAAAATCATCCTTTCTCCTGTTTAAAGTCCTGTCTGGTGCCAGGAGGAATTACTTACGGCCACACCACAGTGAACACGCCCGATCTCGTCTGATATTGGAAGCTAAGCATGGTCGTGCTGGTTAGTACTTGGATGGGAGACCGGCTGGGAATACCAGGTGCTATAAGCTATTTTCATTTGCGGTAAAAAAAAATCATCCTTTCTCCTGTTTAAAGTCCTGTCTGGTGCCAGGAGCAATTGCTTCCGGCCACACCACCGTGAACACGCCCGATCTCGTCTGATCGCAGAAGCTAAGCACGGTCGGGCCTGGTTAGTACTTGGACGGGAGACCGCCTGGGAATACCAGGTGAAGTAAGTTATTTTCATTTGGGGTAAAAAAAATCATCTTTTCTCCTGTTTAAAGTCCTGTCTGGTGCCAGGAGCAGTTGCTTACGGCCACACCACCGTGAACACGCCCGATCTCGTCTGATCTCGGAAGCTAAGCACGGTCGGGCCTGGTTAGTACTTGGATGGGAGACCGCCTGGGAATACCAGGTGCTGTAAGCTATTTTCATTTGGGGTAAAAAAAATCATCCTTTCTCCTGTTTAAAGTCCTTTCTGGTGCCAGGAGGAATTGCTTACGGCCACACCACCGTGAACACGCCCGATCTCGACTGATCTCGGAAGCTAAGCACGGTCGGGCCTGGTTAGTACTTGGATGGGAGACCGCCTGGGAATACCAGGTGCTGTAAGCTATTTTCATTTGGGGTAAAAAAAAATCATCCTTTCTCCTGTTTAAAGTCCTGTCTGGTGCCAGGAGCAATTGCTTACGGCCACACCACCGTGAACACGCCCGATCTCGTCTGATCGCCGAAGCTAAGCACGGTCGGGCCTGGTTAGTACTTGGACGGGAGACCGCCTGGGAATACCAGGTGAAGTAAGTTATTTTCATTTGGGGTAAAAAAAATCATCTTTTCTCCTGTTTAAAGTCCTGTCTGGTGCCAGGAGCAGTTGCTTACGGCCACACCACCGTGAACACGCCCGATCTCGTCTGATCTCGGAAGCTAAGCATGGTCGAGCCTGTTTAGTACTTGGATGGGAGACCGCCTGGGAATACCAGGTGCGGTAAGAGATTTTCATTTGGGGTAAAAAAAATCATCTTTTCTCATGTTTAAAGTCCTGTCTGGTGCCAGGAGAAAATGCTTACGGCCACACCACTGTGAACAGGCCCGATCTCGTCGGAGCGCGGAAGCTAAGCACGGTCAGGCCTGGTTAGTTCTTGGATGGGAGACCGCCTGGGATTACCAGGTGCTGTAAGCTATTTTCATTTGGGGTAAAAAAAATGATCCTTTCTCCTGTTTAAAGTCCTGTCTGGTGCCAGGAGCAATTGCTTACGGCCACACCACTGTGAACACGCCCGATCTCGTCGGATCTCGGAAGCTAAGCACGGTCGGGCCTGGTTAGTACTTGGATGGGAGACCGCCTGGGAATACCAGGTGCTGTAAGCTATTTTCATTTGGGGTAAAAAAAAATCATCCTTTCTCCTGTTTAAAGTCCTGTCTGGTGCCAGGAGCAATTGCTTACGGCCACACCACAGTGAACACGCCCGATCTCGTCTGATATTGGAAGCTAAGCATGGTCGTGCTGGTTAGTACTTGGATGGGAGACCGGCTGGGAATACCAGGTGCTGTAAGCTATTTTCATTTGGGGTAAAAAAAATGATCCTTTCTCCTGTTTAAAGTCCTGTCTGGTGCCAGGAGCAATTGCTTACGGCCACACCACCGTGAACACGCCCGATCTCGTCTGATCGCCGAAGCTAAGCACGGTCGGGCCTGGTTAGTACTTGGACGGGAGACCGCCTGGGAATACCAGGTGAAGTAAGTTATTTTCATTTGGGGTAAAAAAAAATCATCTTTTCTCCTGTTTAAAGTCCTGTCTGGTGCCAGGAGCAGTTGCTTACGGCCACACCACCGTGAACACGCCCGATCTCGTCTGATCTCGGAAGCTAAGCATGGTCGAGCCTGTTTAGTACTTGGATGGGAGACCGCCTGGGAATACCAGGTGCGGTAAGAGATTTTCATTTGGGGTAAAAAAAATCATCTTTTCTCATGTTTAAAGTCCTGTCTGGTGCCAGGAGCAAATGCTTACGGCCACACCACTGTGAACAGGCCCGAACTCGTCGGAGCGCGGAAGCTAAGCACGGTCAGGCCTGGTTAGTTCTTGGATGGGAGACCGCCTGGGATTACCAGGTGCTGTAAGCTATTTTCATTTGGGGTAAAAAAAATGATCCTTTCTCCTGTTTAAAGTCCTGTCTGGTGCCAGGAGCAATTGCTTACGGCCACACCACTGCGAACACGCCCGATCTCGACTGATCTCGGAAGCTAAGCACGGTTGGGCCTGGTTAGTACCTGGATGGGAGACCGCCTGGGAATACCAGGTGCTGTAAGCTATTTTCATTTGGGGTAAAAAAAATCATCCTTTCTCCTGTTTAAAGTCCTGTCTGGTGCCAGGAGCAATTGCTTACGGCCACACCACCGTGAAC
This sequence comes from Micromesistius poutassou, assembly GCF_964030765.1. Classification (NCBI taxonomy): domain Eukaryota; kingdom Metazoa; phylum Chordata; class Actinopteri; order Gadiformes; family Gadidae; genus Micromesistius; species Micromesistius poutassou. Next base: position 20,115,832 of record NC_140271.1, on the reverse strand, counting down.
ACGCCCGATCTCGTCTGATCTCGGAAGCTAAGCACGGTCGGGCCTGGTTAGTACTTGGATGGGAGACCACCTGGGTATACCAGGTGCTGTAATCTATTTTCATTTGGGGTAAAAAAAATGATCCTTTCTCCTGTTTAAAGTCCTGTCTGGTGCCAGGAGTAATTGCTTACGGCCACACCACTGCGAACACGCCTGATCTCTTCTTATCTCGGAAGCTAAGCACGGTCGGGCCTGGTTAGTACCTGGATGGGAGACCGCCTGGGAATACCAGGTGCTGTAAGCTATTTTCATTTGGGGTAAAAAAAATGATCCTTTCTCCTGTTTAAAGTCCTGTCTGGTGCCCGGAGCAATTGCTTACGGCCACACCACCGTGAACACGCCCGATCTCGTCTGATCGCCGAAGCTAAGCACGGTCGGGCCTGGTTAGTACTTGGACGGGAGACTGCCTGGGAATACCAGGTGAAGTAAGTTATTTTCATTTGGAGTAAAAAAAATCATCTTTTCTCCTGTTTAAAGTCCTGTCTGGTGCCAGGAGCAGTTGCTTACGGCCACACCACCGTGAACACGCCCGATCTCGTCTGATCTCGGAAGCTAAGCACGGTCGGGCCTGGTTAGTACTTGGATGGGAGACCGCCTGGGAATACCAGGTGCTGTAAGCTATTTTCATTTGGGGTAAAAAAAATCATCCTTTCTCCTGTTTAAAGTCCTTTCTGGTGCCAGGAGCAATTGCTTACGGCCACACCACTGCGAACACGCCTGATCTCTTCTGATCTCGGAAGCTAAGCACGGTCGGGCCTGGTTAGTACCTGGATGGGAGACCGCCTGGGAATACCAGGTGCTGTAAGCTATTTTCATTTGGGGTAAAAAAAATGATCCTTTCTCCTGTTTAAAGTCCTGTCTGGTGCCAGGAGCAATTGCTTATGGCCACACCACCGTGAACACGCCCGATCTCGTCTGATCGCCGAAGCTAAGCACGGTCGGGCCTGGTTAGTACTTGGACGGGAGACCGCCTGGGAATACCAGGTGAAGTAAGTTATTTTCATTTGGGGTAAAAAAAATCATCTTTTCTCCTGTTTAAAGTCCTGTCTGGTGCCAGGAGCAGTTGCTTACGGCCACACCACCGTGAACACGCCCAATCTCGTCTGATCTCGGAAGCTAAGCATGGTCGAGCCTGTTTAGTACTTGGATGGGAGACCGCCTGGGAATACCAGGTGCGGTAAGAGATTTTCATTTGGGGTAAAAAAAATCATCTTTTCTCATGTTTAAAGTCCTGTCTGGTGCCAGGAGCAAATGCTTACGGCCACACCACTGTGAACACGCCCGATCTCGACTGATCTCGGAAGCTAAGCACGGTTGGGCCTGGTTAGTACCTGGATGGGAGACCGCCTGGGAATACCAGGTGCTGTGAGCTATTTTCATTTGGGGTAAAAAAAATGATCCTTTCTCCTGTTTAAAGTCCTGTCTGGTGCCAGGAGCAATTGCTAACGGGTACACCACCGTGAACACGCCCGATCTCGTCTGATCTCGGAAGCTAAGCACGGTCGGGCCTGGATAGTACTTGGATGGGAGACCGCCTGGGAATACCAGGTGCTGTAAGCTATTTTCATTTGGGGTAAAAAAATTCATCCTTTCTCATGTTTAAAGTCCTTTCTGGTGCCAGGAGCAATTGCTTACGGACACACCACCGTGAACACGCCCGATCTCGACTGATCTCGGAAGCTGAGCACGGTCGGGCCTGGTTAGTACTTGGATGGGAGACCGCCTGGGAATACCAGGTGCTGTAAGCTATTTTCATTTGGGGTAAAAAAAAATCATCCTTTCTCCTGTTTAAAGTCCTGTCTGGTGCCAGGAGCAATTGCTTACGGCCACACCACCGTGAACACGCCCGATCTCGTCTGATCGCCGAAGCTAAGCACGGTCGGGCCTGGTTAGTACTTGGACGGGAGACCGCCTGGGAATACCAGGTGAAGTAAGTTATTTTCATTTGGGGTAAAAAAAATCATCTTTTCTCCTGTTTAAAGTCCTGTCTGGTGCCATGAGCAGTTGCTTACGGCCACACCACCGTGAACACGCCCGATCTCGTCTGATCTCGGAAGCTAAGCATGGTCGAGCCTGTTTAGTACTTGGATGGGAGACCGCCTGGGAATACCAGGTGCGGTAAGAGATTTTCATTTGGGGTAAAAAAAATCATCTTTTCTCATGTTTAAAGTCCTGTCTGGTGCCAGGAGCAAATGCTTACGGCCACACCACTGTGAACAGGCCCGAACTCGTCGGAGCGCGGAAGCTAAGCACGGTCAGGCCTGGTTAGTTCTTGGATGGGAGACCGCCTGGGATTACCAGGTGCTGTAAGCTATTTTCATTTGGGGTAAAAAAAATGATCCTTTCTCCTGTTTAAAGTCCTGTCTGGTGCCAGGAGCAATTGCTTACGGCCACACCACTGCGAACACGCCCGATCTCGACTGATCTCGGAAGCTAAGCACGGTTGGGCCTGGTTAGTACCTGGATGGGAGACCGCCTGGGAATACCAGGTGCTGTAAGCTATTTTCATTTGGGGTAAAAAAAATCATCCTTTCTCCTGTTTAAAGTCCTGTCTGGTGCCAGGAGCAATTGCTTACGGCCACACCACCGTGAACACGCCCGATCTCGTCTGATCTCGGAAGCTAAGCACGGTCGGGCCTGGTTAGTACTTGGATGGGAGACCACCTGGGTATACCAGGTGCTGTAATCTATTTTCATTTGGGGTAAAAAAAATGATCCTTTCTCCTGTTTAAAGTCCTGTCTGGTGCCAGGAGTAATTGCTTACGGCCACACCACTGCGAACACGCCTGATCTCTTCTTATCTCGGAAGCTAAGCACGGTCGGGCCTGGTTAGTACCTGGATGGGAGACCGCCTGGGAATACCAGGTGCTGTAAGCTATTTTCATTTGGGGTAAAAAAAATGATCCTTTCTCCTGTTTAAAGTCCTGTCTGGTGCCAGGAGCAATTGCTTACGGCCACACCACCGTGAACACGCCCGATCTCGTCTGATCGCCGAAGCTAAGCACGGTCGGGCCTGGTTAGTACTTGGACGGGAGACTGCCTGGGAATACCAGGTGAAGTAAGTTATTTTCATTTGGGGTAAAAAAAATCATCTTTTCTCCTGTTTAAAGTCCTGTCTGGTGCCAGGAGCAGTTGCTTACGGCCACACCACCGTGAACACGCCCGATCTCGTCTGATCTCGGAAGCTAAGCACGGTCGGGCCTGGTTAGTACTTGGATGGGAGACCGCCTGGGAATACCAGGTGCTGTAAGCTATTTTCATTTGGGGTAAAAAAAATCATCCTTTCTCCTGTTTAAAGTCCTTTCTGGTGCCAGGAGCAATTGCTTACGGCCACACCACTGCGAACACGCCTGATCTCTTCTGATCTCGGAAGCTAAGCACGGTCGTGCCTGGTTAGTACCTGGATGGGAGACCGCCTGGGAATACCAGGTGCTGTAAGCTATTTTCATTTGGGGTAAAAAAAATGATCCTTTCTCCTGTTTAAAGTCCTGTCTGGTGCCAGGAGCAATTGCTTATGGCCACACCACCGTGAACACGCCCGATCTCGTCTGATCGCTGAAGCTAAGCACGGTCGGGCCTGGTTAGTACTTGGACGGGAGACCGCCTGGGAATACCAGGTGCTGTAAGCTATTTTCATTTGGGGTAAAAAAATTCATCCTTTCTCATGTTTAAAGTCCTTTCTGGTGCCAGGAGCAATTGCTTACGGACACACCACCGTGAACACGCCCGATCTCGTCTGATCTCGGAAGCTAAGCACGGTCGGGCCTGGTTAGTACTTGAATGGGAGAGCGCCTGGGAATACCAGGTGCTGTAAGCTATTTTCATTTGGGGTAAAAAAAAATCATCCTTTCTCCTGTTTAAAGTCCTGTCTGGTGCCAGGAGCAATTGCTTACGGCCACACCACCGTGAACACGCCCGATCTCGTCTGATCGCAGAAGCTAAGCACGGTCGGGCCTGGTTAGTACTTGGATGGGAGACCGCCTGGGAATACCAGGTGCTGTAAGCTATTTTCATTTGGGGTAAAAAAAATCATCCTTTCTCCTGTTTAAAGTGATTTCTGGTGCCAGGAGCAATTGCTTACGGCCACACCACCGTGAACACGCCCGATCTCGACTGATCTCGGAAGCTGAGCACGGTCGGGCCTGGTTAGTACTTGGATGGGAGACCGCCTGAGAATACCAGGTGCTCTAAGCTATTTTCATTTGGGGTAAAAAAAAATCATCCTTTCTCCTGTTTAAAGTCCTGTCTGGTGCCAGGAGCAATTGCTTACGGCCACACCACCGTGAACACGCCCGATCTCGTCTGATCTCGGAAGCTAAGCACGGTCGGGCGTGGTTAGTACTTGGATGGGAGACCGCCTGGGAATACCAGGTGCTGTAAGCTATTTTCATTTGGGGTAAAAAAAATCATCCTTTCTCCTGTTTAAAGTGATTTCTGGTGCCAGGAGCAATTGCTTACGGCCACACCACCGTGAACACGCCCGATCTCGACTGATCTCGGAAGCTGAGCACGGTCGGGCCTGGTTAGTACTTGGATGGGAGACCGCCTGGGAATACCAGGTGCTGTAAGCTATTTTCATTTGGGGTAAAAAAAAATCATCCTTTCTCCTGTTTAAAGTCCTGTCTGGTGCCAGGAGCAATTGCTTACGGCCACACCACCGTGAACACGCCCGATCTCGTCTGATCGCCGAAGCTAAGCACGGTCGGGCCTGGTTAGTACTTGGACGGGAGACCGCCTGGGAATACCAGGTGAAGTAAGTTATTTTCATTTGGGGTAAAAAAAATAATCTTTTCTCCTGTTTAAAGTCCTGTCTGGTGCCAGGAGCAGTTGCTTACGGCCACACCACCGTGAACACGCCCGATCTCGTCTGATCTCGGAAGCTAAGCATGGTCGAGCCTGTTTAGTACTTGGATGGGAGACCGCCTGGGAATACCAGGTGCGGTAAGAGATTTTCATTTGGGGTAAAAAAAATCATCTTTTCTCATGTTTAAAGTCCTGTCTGGTGCCAGGAGCAAATGCTTACGGCCACACCACTGTGAACAGGCCCGAACTCGTCGGAGCGCGGAAGCTAAGCACGGTCAGGCCTGGTTAGTTCTTGGATGGGAGACCGCCTGGGATTACCAGGTGCTGTAAGCTATTTTCATTTGGGGTAAAAAAAATGATCCTTTCTCCTGTTTAAAGTCCTGTCTGGTGCCAGGAGCAATTGCTTACGGCCACACCACTGCGAACACGCCCGATCTCGACTGATCTCGGAAGCTAAGCACGGTTGGGCCTGGTTAGTACCTGGATGGGAGACCGCCTGGGAATACCAGGTGCTGTAAGCTATTTTCATTTGGGGTAAAAAGAATCATCCTTTCTCCTGTTTAAAGTCCTGTCTGGTGCCAGGAGCAATTGCTTACGGCCACACCACCGTGAACACGCCCGATCTCGTCTGATCTCGGAAGCTAAGCACGGTCGGGCCTGGTTAGTACTTGGATGGGAGACCACCTGGGTATACCAGGTGCTGTAATCTATTTTCATTTGGGGTAAAAAAAATGATCCTTTCTCCTGTTTAAAGTCCTGTCTGGTGCCAGGAGTAATTGCTTACGGCCACACCACTGCGAACACGCCTGATCTCTTCTTATCTCGGAAGCTAAGCACGGTCGGGCCTGGTTAGTACCTGGATGGGAGACCGCCTGGGAATACCAGGTGCTGTAAGCTATTTTCATTTGGGGTAAAAAAAATGATCCTTTCTCCTGTTTAAAGTCCTGTCTGGTGCCAGGAGCAATTGCTTACGGCCACACCACCGTGAACACGCCCGATCTCGTCTGATCGCCGAAGCTAAGCACGGTCGGGCCTGGTTAGTACTTGGACGGGAGACTGCCTGGGAATACCAGGTGAAGTAAGTTATTTTCATTTGGGGTAAAAAAAATCATCTTTTCTCCTGTTTAAAGTCCTGTCTGGTGCCAGGAGCAGTTGCTTACGGCCACACCACCGTGAACACGCCCGATCTCGTCTGATCTCGGAAGCTAAGCACGGTCGGGCCTGGTTAGTACTTGGATGGGAGACCGCCTGGGAATACCAGGTGCTGTAAGCTATTTTCATTTGGGGTAAAAAAAATCATCCTTTCTCCTGTTTAAAGTCCTTTCTGGTGCCAGGAGCAATTGCTTACGGCCACACCACTGCGAACACGCCTGATCTCTTCTGATCTCGGAAGCTAAGCACGGTCGGGCCTGGTTAGTACCTGGATGGGAGACCGCCTGGGAATACCAGGTGCTGTAAGCTATTTTCATTTGGGGTAAAAAAAATGATCCTTTCTCCTGTTTAAAGTCCTGTCTGGTGCCAGGAGCAATTGCTTATGGCCACACCACCGTGAACACGCCCGATCTCGTCTGATCGCCGAAGCTAAGCACGGTCGGGCCTGGTTAGTACTTGGACGGGAGACCGCCTGGGAATACCAGGTGAAGTAAGTTATTTTCATTTGGGGTAAAAAAAATCATCTTTTCTCCTGTTTAAAGTCCTGTCTGGTGCCAGGAGCAGTTGCTTACGGCCACACCACCGTGAACACGCCCAATCTCGTCTGATCTCGGAAGCTAAGCATGGTCGAGCCTGTTTAGTACTTGGATGGGAGACCGCCTGGGAATACCAGGTGCGGTAAGAGATTTTCATTTGGGGTAAAAAAAATCATCTTTTCTCATGTTTAAAGTCCTGTCTGGTGCCAGGAGCAAATGC
>NC_140271.1:20099082-20104082 GCF_964030765.1 Micromesistius poutassou | reverse complement strand
AGTAAGTTATTTTCATTTGGGGTAAAAAAAATCATCTTTTCTCCTGTTTAAAGTCCTGTCTGGTGCCAGGAGCAGTTGCTTACGGCCACACCACCGTGAACACGCCCGATCTCATCTGATCTCGGAAGCTAAGCACGGTCGGGCCTGGTTAGTACTTGGATGGGAGACCGCCTGGGAATACCAGGTGCTGTAAGCTATTTTCATTTGGGGTAAAAAAAATCATCCTTTCTCCTGTTTAAAGTCCTTTCTGGTGCCAGGAGCAATTGCTTATGGCCACACCACCGTGAACACGCCCGATCTCGTCTGATCTCGGAAGCTAAGCACGGTCGGGCCTGGTTAGTACTTGGATGGGAGACCGCCTGGGAATACCAGGTGCTGTAAGCTATTTTCATTTGGGGTAAAAAAAAATCATCCTTTCTCCTGTTTAAAGTCCTGTCTGGTGCCAGGAGCAATTGCTTACGGCCACACCACCGTGAACACGCCCGATCTCGTCTGATCGCCGAAGCTAAGCACGGTCGGGCCTGGTTAGTACTTGGACGGGAGACCGCCTGGGAATACCAGGTGAAGTAAGTTATTTTCATTTGGGGTAAAAAAAATCATCTTTTCTCCTGTTTAAAGTCCTGTCTGGTGCCAGGAGCAGTTGCTTACGGCCACACCACCGTGAACACGCCCGATCTCGTCTGATCTCGGAAGCTAAGCATGGTCGAGCCTGTTTAGTACTTGGATGGGAGACCGCCTGGGAATACCAGGTGCGGTAAGAGATTTTCATTTGGGGTAAAAAAAATCATCTTTTCTCATGTTTAAAGTCCTGTCTGGTGCCAGGAGCAAATGCTTACGGCCACACCACTGTGAACAGGCCCGATCTCGTCGGAGCGCGGAAGCTAAGCACGGTCAGGCCTGGTTAGTTCTTGGATGGGAGACCGCCTGGGATTACCAGGTGCTGTAAGCTATTTTCATTTGGGGTAAAAAAAATGATCCTTTCTCCTGTTTAAAGTCCTGTCTGGTGCCAGGAGCAATTGCTTACGGCCACACCACTGCGAACACGCCCGATCTCGTCGGATATCGGAAGCTAAGCACGGTCGGGCCTGGTTAGTACTTGGATGGGAGACCGCCTGGGAATACCAGGTGCTGTAAGCTATTTTCATTTGGGGTAAAAAAAATCATCCTTTCTCCTGTTTAAAGTCCTGTCTGGTGCCAGGAGCAATTACTTACGGCCACACCACAGTGAACACGCCCGATCTCGTCTGATATTGGAAGCTAAGCATGGTCGTGCTGGTTAGTACTTGGATGGGAGACCGGCTGGGAATACCAGGTGCTATAAGCTATTTTCATTTGCGGTAAAAAAAAATCATCCTTTCTCCTGTTTAAAGTCCTGTCTGGTGCCAGGAGCAATTGCTTACGGCCACACCACCGTGAACACGCCCGATCTCGTCTGATCTCGGAAGCTAAGCACGGTCGGGCCTGGTTAGTACTTGGATGGGAGACCGCCTGGGAATACCAGGTGCTGTAAGCTATTTTCATTTGGGGTAAAAAAAATGATCCTTTCTCCTGTTTAAAGTCCTGTCTGGTGCCAGGAGCAATTGCTTACGGCCACACCACCGTGAACACGCCCGATCTCGTCTGATCGCCGAAGCTAAGCACGGTCGGGCCTGGTTAGCACTTGGACGGGAGACCGCCTGGGAATACCAGGTGAAGTAAGTTATTTTCATTTGGGGTAAAAAAAATCATCTTTTCTCCTGTTTAAAGTCCTGTCTGGTGCCAGGAGCAGTTGCTTACGGCCACACCACCGTGAACACGCCCGATCTCGTCTGATCTCGGAAGCTAAGCATGGTCGAGCCTCTTTAGTACTTGGATGGGAGACCGCCTGGGAATACCAGGTGCGGTAAGAGATTTTCATTTGGGGTAAAAAAAATCATCTTTTCTCATGTTTAAAGTCCTGTCTGGTGCCAGGAGCAATTGCTTACGGCCACACCACCGTGAACACGCCCGATCTCGTCTGATCGCCGAAGCTAAGCACGGTCGGGCCTGGTTAGTACTTGGACGGGAGACCGCGTGGGAATACCAGGTGAAGTAAGTTATTTTCATTTGGGGTAAAAAAAATCATCTTTTCTCCTGTTTAAAGTCCTGTCTGGTGCCAGGAGCAGTTGCTTACGGCCACACCACCGTGAACACGCCCGATCTCGTCTGATCTCGGAAGCTAAGCATGGTCGAGCCTGTTTAATACTTGGATGGGAGACTGCCTGGGAATACCAGGTGCGGTAAGAGATTTTCATTTGGGGTAAACAAAATCATCTTTTCTCATGTTTAAAGTCCTGTCTGGTGCCAGGAGTAAATGCTTACGGCCACACCACTGTGAACAGGCCCGAACTCGTCGGAGCGCGGAAGCTAAGCACGGTCAGGTCTGGTTAGTTCTTGGATGGGAGACCGCCTGGGATTACCAGGTGCTGTAAGCTATATTCATTTGGGGTAAAAAAAATGATCCTTTCTCCTGTTTAAAGTCCTGTCTGGTGCCAGGAGCAATTGCTTACGGCCACACCACTGCGAACACGCCCGATCTCGACTGATCTCGGAAGGTAAGCACGGTTGGGCTTGGTTAGTACCTGGATGGGAGACCGCGTGGGAATACCAGGTGCTGTAAGCTATTTTCATTTGGGGTAAAAAAAATGATCCTTTCTCCTGTTTAAAGTCCTGTCTGGTGCCAGGAGCAATTGCTAACGGGCACACCACCGTGAACACGCCCGATCTCGTCTGATCTCGGAAGCTAAGCACGGTCGGGCCTGGTTAGTACTTGGATTGGAGACCGCCTGGGAATACCAGGTGCTGTAAGCTATTTTCATTTGGGGTAAAAAAATTCATCCTTTCTCATGTTTAAAGTCCTTTCTGGTGCCAGGAGCAATTGCTTACGGCCACACCACCGTGAACACGCCCGATCTCGTCTGATCGCAGAAGCTAAGCACGGTCGGGCCTGGTTAGTACTTGGACGGGAGACCGCCTGGGAATACCAGGTGAAGTAAGTTATTTTCATTTGGGGTAAAAAAAATCATCTTTTCTCCTGTTTAAAGTCCTGTCTGGTGCCAGGAGCAGTTGCTTACGGCCACACCACCGTGAACACGCCCGATCTCATCTGATCTCGGAAGCTAGGCACGGTCGGGCCTGGTTAGTACTTGGATGGGAGACCGCCTGGGAATACCAGGTGCTGTAAGCTATTTTCATTTGGGGTAAAAAAAATCATCCTTTCTCCTGTTTAAAGTCCTTTCTGGTGCCAGGAGCAATTGCTTATGGCCACACCACCGTGAACACGCCCGATCTCGTCTGATCTCGGAAGCTAAGCACGGTCGGGCCTGGTTAGTACTTGGACGGGAGACCGCCTGGGAATACCAGGTGAAGTAAGTTATTTTCATTTGGGGTAAAAAAAATCATCTTTTCTCCTGTTTAAAGTCCTGTCTGGTGCCAGGAGCAGTTGCTTACGGCCACACCACCGTGAACACGCCCGATCTCATCTGATCTCGGAAGCTAAGCACGGTCGGGCCTGGTTAGTACTTGGATGGGAGACCGCCTGGGAATACCAGGTGCTGTAAGCTATTTTCATTTGGGGTAAAAAAAATCATCCTTTCTCCTGTTTAAAGTCCTTTCTGGTGCCAGGAGCAATTGCTTATGGCCACACCACCGTGAACACGCCCGATCTCGTCTGATCTCGGAAGCTAAGCACGGTCGGGCCTGGTTAGTACTTGGATGGGAGACCACCTGGGTATACCAGGTGCTGTAATCTATTTTCATTTGGGGTAAAAAAAATGATCCTTTCTCCTGTTTAAAGTCCTGTCTGGTGCCAGGAGTAATTGCTTACGGCCACACCACTGCGAACACGCCTGATCTCTTCTTATCTCGGAAGCTAAGCACGGTCGGGCCTGGTTAGTACCTGGATGGGAGACCGCCTGGGAATACCAGGTGCTGTAAGCTATTTTCATTTGGGGTAAAAAAAATGATCCTTTCTCCTGTTTAAAGTCCTGTCTGGTGCCAGGAGCAATTGCTTACGGCCACACCACCGTGAACACGCCCGATCTCGTCTGATCGCCGAAGCTAAGCACGGTCGGGCCTGGTTAGTACTTGGACGGGAGACCGCCTGGGAATACCAGGTGAAGTAAGTTATTTTCATTTGGGGTAAAAAAAATCATCTTTTCTCCTGTTTAAAGTCCTGTCTGGTGCCAGGAGCAAATGCTTACGGCCACACCACTGTGAACAGGCCCGATCTCGTCGGAGCGTGGAAGCTAAGCACGGTCAGGCCTGGTTAGTTCTTGGATGGGAGACCGCCTGGGATTACCAGGTGCTGTAAGCTATTTTCATTTGGGGTAAAAAAAATGATCCTTTCTCCTGTTTAAAGTCCTGTCTGGTGCCAGGAGCAATTGCTTACGGCCACACCACTGCGAACACGCCCGATCTCGACTGATCTCGGAAGCTAAGCACGGTTGGGCCTGGTTAGTACCTGGATGGGAGACCGCCTGGGAATACCAGGTGCTGTAAGCTATTTTCATTTGGGGTAAAAAAAATGATCCTTTCTCCTGTTTAAAGTCCTGTCTGGTGCCAGGAGCAATTGCTAACGGGCACACCACCGTGAACACGCCCGATCTCGTCTGATCTCGGAAGCTAAGCACGGTCGGGCCTGGTTAGTACTTGGATGGGAGACCGCCTGGGAATACCAGGTGCTGTAAGCTATTTTCATTTGGGGTAAAAAAATTCATCCTTTCTCATGTTTAAAGTCCTTTCTGGTGCCAGAAGCAATTGCTTACGGCCACACCACCGTGAACACGCCCGATCTCGTCTGATCTCGGAAGCTGAGCACGGTCGGGCCTGGTTAGTACTTGAATGGGAGACCGGCTGGGAATACCAGGTGCTGTAAGCTATTTTCATTTGGGGTAAAAAAAAATCATCCTTTCTCCTGTTTAAAGTCCTGTCTGGTGCCAGGAGCAATTGCTTACGGCCACACCACCGTGAACACGCCCGAT
>NC_140271.1:20066582-20094082 GCF_964030765.1 Micromesistius poutassou | reverse complement strand
TCATCTTTTCTCCTGTTTAAAGTCCTGTCTGGTGCCAGGAGCAGTTACTTACGGCCACACCACCGTGAACACGCCCAATCTCGTCTGATCTCGGAAGCTAAGCATGGTCGAGCCTGTTTAGTACTTGGATGGGAGACCGCCTGGGAATACCAGGTGCGGTAAGAGATTTTCATTTGGGGTAAAAAAAATCATCTTTTCTCATGTTTAAAGTCCTGTCTGGTGCCAGGAGCAAATGCTTACGGCCACACCACTGTGAACAGGCCCGATCTCGTCGGAGCGCGGAAGCTAAGCACGGTCAGGCCTGGTTAGTTCTTGGATGGGAGACCGCCTGGGATTACCAGGTGCTGTAAGCTATTTTCATTTGGGGTAAAAAAAATGATCCTTTCTCCTGTTTAAAGTCCTGTCTGGTGCCAGGAGCAATTGCTTACGGCCACACCACTGCGAACACGCCCGATCTCGTCTGATCTCGGAAGCTAAGCACGGTCGGGCCTGGTTAGTACTTGGATGGGAGACCGCCTGGGAATACCAGGTGCTGTAAGCTATTTTCATTTGGGGTAAAAAAAATGATCCTTTCTCCTGTTTAAAGTCCTGTCTGGTGCCAGGAGAAATTGCTAACGGGCACACCACCGTGAACACGCCCGATCTCGTCTGATCTCGGAAGCTAAGCACGGTCGGGCCTGGTTAGTACTTGGATGGGAGACCGCCTGGGAATACCAGGTGCTGTAAGCTATTTTCATTTGGGGTAAAAAAAAATCATCCTTTCTCCTGTTTAAAGTCCTGTCTGGTGCCAGGAGCAATTGCTTACGGCCACACCACCGTGAACACGCCCGATCTCGTCTGATCGCCGAAGCTAAGCACGGTCGGGCCTGGTTAGTACTTGGATGGGAGACCGCCTGGGAATACCAGGTGCGGTAAGCTATTTTCATTTGGGGTAAAAAAAATGATCCTTTCTCCTGTTTAAAGTCCTGTCTGGTGCCAGGAGTAATTGCTTACAGCCACACCACTGCGAACACGCCCGATCTCGTCGGATCTTGGAAGCTAAGCACGGTCGGGCCTGGTTAGTACTTGGATGGGAGACCGCCTGGGAATACCAGGTGCTGTAAGCTGTTTTCATTTGGGGTAAAAAAAATCATCCTTTCTCCTGTTTAAAGTCCTGTCTGGTGCCAGGAGCAATTGCTTACGGCCACACCACAGTGAACACGCCCGATCTCGTCTGATATTGGAAGCTAAGCATGGTCGTGCTGGTTAGTACTTGGATGGGATACCGGCTGGGAATACCAGGTGCTATAAGCTATTTTCATTTGCGGTAAAAAAAAATCATCCTTTCTCCTGTTTAAAGTCCTGTCTGGTGCCAGGAGCAATTGCTTACGGCCACACCACCGTGAACACGCCCGATCTCGTCTGATCTCGGAAGCTAAGCACGGTCGGGCCTGGTTAGTACTTGGATGGGAGACCGCCTGGGAATACCAGGTGCTGTAAGCTGTTTTCATTTGGGGTAAAAAAAAATCATCCTTTCTCCTGTTTAAAGTCCTGTCTGGTGCCAGGAGCAATTGCTTACGGCCACACCACCGTGAACACGCCCGATCTCGTCTGATCGCCGAAGCTAAGCACGGTCGGGCCTGGTTAGTACTTGGACGGGAGACCGCCTGGGAATACCAGGTGAAGTAAGTTATTTTCATTTGGGGTAAAAAAAATAATCTTTTCTCCTGTTTAAAGTCCTGTCTGGTGCCAGGAGCAGTTGCTTACGGCCACACCACCGTGAACACGCCCGATCTCGTCTGATCTCGGAAGCTAAGCATGGTCGAGCCTGTTTAGTACTTGGATGGGAGACCGCCTGGGAATACCAGGTGCGGTAAGAGATTTTCATTTGGGGTAAAAAAAATCATCTTTTCTCATGTTTAAAGTCCTGTCTGGTGCCAGGAGCAAATGTTTACGGCCACACCACTGTGAACAAGCCCGATCTCGTCGGAGCGCGGAAGCTAAGCACGGTCAGGCCTGGTTAGTTCTTGGATGGGAGACCGCCTGGGATTACCAGGTGCTGTAAGCTATTTTCATTTGGGGTAAAAAAAATGATCCTTTCTCCTGTTTAAAGTCCTGTCTGGTGCCAGGAGCATTTGCTCACGGCCACACCACCGTGATCACGCCCGATCTCGTCTGATCGCCGAAGCTAAGCACGGTCGGGCCTGGTTAGTACTTGGACGGGAGACCGCCTGGGAATACCAGGTGAAGTAAGTTATTTTCATTTGGGGTAAAAAAAATCATCTTTTCTCCTGTTTAAAGTCCTGTCTGGTGCCAGGAGCAGTTACTTACGGCCACACCACCGTGAACACGCCCAATCTCGTCTGATCTCGGAAGCTAAGCATGGTCGAGCCTGTTTAGTACTTGGATGGGAGACCGCCTGGGAATACCAGGTGCGGTAAGAGATTTTCATTTGGGGTAAAAAAAATCATCTTTTCTCATGTTTAAAGTCCTGTCTGGTGCCAGGAGCAAATGCTTACGGCCACACCACTGTGAACAGGCCCGATCTCGTCGGAGCGCGGAAGCTAAGCACGGTCAGGCCTGGTTAGTTCTTGGATGGGAGACCGCCTGGGATTACCAGGTGCTGTAAGCTATTTTCATTTGGGGTAAAAAAAATGATCCTTTCTCCTGTTTAAAGTCCTGTCTGGTGCCAGGAGCAATTGCTTACGGCCACACCACTGCGAACACGCCCGATCTCGTCTGATCTCGGAAGCTAAGCACGGTCGGGCCTGGTTAGTACTTGGATGGGAGACCGCCTGGGAATACCAGGTGCTGTAAGCTATTTTCATTTGGGGTAAAAAAAATGATCCTTTCTCCTGTTTAAAGTCCTGTCTGGTGCCAGGAGAAATTGCTAACGGGCACACCACCGTGAACACGCCCGATCTCGTCTGATCTCGGAAGCTAAGCACGGTCGGGCCTGGTTAGTACTTGGATGGGAGACCGCCTGGGAATACCAGGTGCTGTAAGCTATTTTCATTTGGGGTAAAACAATTCATCCTTTCTCCTGTTTAAAGTCCTTTCTGGTGCCAGGAGCAATTGCTTACGGCCACACCACCGTGAACACGCCCGATCTCGTCTGATCTTGGAAGCTAAGCACGGTCGGGCCTGGTTAGTACTCGGATGGGAGACCGCCTGGGAATACCAGGTGCTGTAAGCGATTTTCATTTGGGGTAAAAAAAATCATCCTTTCTCCTGTTTAAAGTCCTGTCTGGTGCCAGGAGCAATTGCTTACGGCCACACCACCGTGAACACGCCCGATCTCGTCTGATCGCCGAAGCTAAGCACGGTCGGGCCTGGTTAGTACTTGGATGGGAGACCGCCTGGGAATACCAGGTGCGGTAAGCTATTTTCATTTGGGGTAAAAAAAATGATCCTTTCTCCTGTTTAAAGTCCTGTCTGGTGCCAGGAGCAATTGCTTACAGCCACACCACTGCGAACACGCCCGATCTCGTCGGATCTTGGAAGCTAAGCACGGTCGGGCCTGGTTAGTACTTGGATGGGAGACCGCCTGGGAATACCAGGTGCTGTGAGCTGTTTTCATTTGGGGTAAAAAAAATCATCCTTTCTCCTGTTTAAAGTCCTGTCTGGTGCCAGGAGCAATTGCTTACGGCCACACCACAGTGAACACGCCCGATCTCGTCTGATATTGGAAGCTAAGCATGGTCGTGCTGGTTAGTACTTGGATGGGAGACCGGCTGGGAATACCAGGTGCTATAAGCTATTTTCATTTGCGGTAAAAAAAAATCATCCTTTCTCCTGTTTAAAGTCCTGTCTGGTGCCAGGAGCAATTGCTTACGGCCACACCACCGTGAACACGCCCGATCTCGTCTGATCTCGGAAGCTAAGCACGGTCGGGCCTGGTTAGTACTTGGATGGGAGACCGCCTGGGAATACCAGGTGCTGTAAGCTATTTTCATTTGGGGTAAAAAAAAATCATCCTTTCTCCTGTTTAAAGTCCTGTCTGGTGCCAGGAGCAATTGCTTACGGCCACACCACCGTGAACACGCCCGATCTCGTCTGATCGCAGAAGCTAAGCACGGTCGGGCCTGGTTAGTACTTGGATGGGAGACCGCCTGGGAATACCAGGTGAAGTAAGTTATTTTCATTTGGGGTAAAAAAAATCATCTTTTCTCCTGTTTAAAGTCCTGTCTGGTGCCTGGAGCAGTTGCTTACGGCCACACCACCGTGAACACGCCCGATCTCGTCTGATCTCGGAAGCTAAGCACGGTCGGGCCTGGTTAGTACTTGGATGGGAGACCGCCTGGGAATACCAGGTGCTGTAAGCGATTTTCATTTGGGGTAAAAAAAATCATCTTTTCTCCTGTTTAAAGTCCTGTCTGGTGCCAGGAGCAGTTGCTTACGGCCACACCACCGTGAACACGCCCGATCTCGTCTGATCTCGGAAGCTAAGCACGGTCGGGCCTGGTTAGTACCTGGATGGGAGACCACCTGGGAATACCAGGTGCTGTAAGCTATTTTCATTTGGGGTAAAAAAAATGATCCTTTCTCCTGTTTAAAGTCCTGTCTGGTGCCAGGAGCAATTGCTTACGGCCACACCACCGCGAACACGCCCGATCTCGTCTGATCCCGGAAGCTAAGCACGGTCGGGCCTGGGAATACCAGGTGCTGTAATCTATTATCATATGGGGTAAAAAAAATGATCCTTTCTCCTGTTTAAAGTCCTGTCTGGTGCCAGGAGCAATTACTTACGGCCACACCACCGTGAACACGCCCGATCTCGTCTGGTCTCGGAAGCTAAGCACGGTCGGGCCTGGTTAGTACTTGGATGGGAGACCGCCTGGGAATACCAGGTGCTGTATTCTATTTTCATTTGGGGTAAAAAAAATGATCCTTTCTCCTGTTTAAAGTCCTGTCTGATGCCAGGAGCAATTGCTTACGGTCACACCACTGCAAACACGCCCGATCTCGTCTGATCTCAGAAGCTAAGCACGGTCGGGCCTGGTTAGTACCTGGATGGGAGACCGCCTGGGAATACCAGGTGCTGTAAGATATTTTCATTTGGGGTAAAAAAAATCATCCTTTCTCCTGTTTAAAGTCCTGTCTGGTGCCAGGAGTATTTGCTTATGGCCACACCACCGTGAACACGCCCGATCTCGTCTGATCTCGGAAGCTAAGCACGGTCGGGCCTGGTTAGTACTTGGATGGGAGACCGACTGGGAATACCAGGTGCTGTAATCTATTTTCATTTGGGGTAAAAAAAATGATCCTTTCTCCTGTTTAAAGTCCTGTCTGGTGCCAGGAGCAATTGCTTACGGCCACACCAATGCGAACACGCCCGATCTCGTCTGATCTCGGAAGCTAAGCACGGTCGGGCCTGGCTAGTACCTGGATGGGAGACCGCCTGGGAATACCAGGTGCTGTAAGCTATTTTCATTTGGGGTAAAAAAAATGATCCGTTCTCCTGTTTAAAGTCCTGTCTGGTGCCAGGAGGAATTGCTTACGGCCACACCACCGTGAACACGCCCGATCTCGTCTGATCTCGCAAGCTAAGCACGGTCGGGCCTGGTTAGTACTTGGATGGGAGACCGCCTGGGAATACCAGGTGCTGTAATCTATTTTCATTTGGGGTAAAAAAAATGATCCTTTCTCATGTTTAAAGTCCTGTCTGGTGCCAGGAGCAATTGCTTACGGCCACACCACCGTGAACACGCCCGATCTCGTCTGATCTCGGAAGCTAAGCACGGTCAAGGCCTGGTTAGTACTTGGATGGGAGACCGCCTGGGAATATCAGGTGCTGTAATCTATTTTCATTTGCGGTAAAAAAAATGATCCTTTCTCCTGTTTAAAGTCCTGTCTGGTGCCAGGAGCGATTACTTACGGCCACACCACTGCGAACACGCCCGATCTCGTCTGATCTCGGAAGCTAAGCACGGTCGGGCCTGGGTAGTACCTGGATGGGAGACCGCCTGGGAATACCAGGTGCTGTAAGCTATTTTCATTTGGGGTAAAAAAAATCATCCTTTCTCCTGTTTAAAGTCCTGTCTGGTGCCAGGAGCAATTGCTAACGGCCACACCACCGTGAACACGCCCGATCTCGTCTGATCTCGGAAGCTAAGCACGGTCGGGCCTGGTTAGTACTTGGATGGGAGACCGCCTGGGAATACCAGGTGCTGTAATCGATTTTCATTTGGGGTAAAAAAAATGATCCTTTCTCCTGTTTAAAGTCCTGTCTGGTGCCAGGAGCAATTGCTTACGGCCACACCACCGTGAACACGCCCGATCTCGTCTGATCTCGGAAGCTAAGCAAGGTCGAGCCTGGGTAGTACTTGGATGGGAGACCGCCTGGGAATACCAGGTGCTGTAAGCTATTTTCATTTGGGATGAAATAAATCATCTTTTCTCCTGTTTAAAGACCTGTCTGGTGCCAGGAGCAATTGCTTACGGCCACACCACCGTGAACACGCCCGATCTCGTCTGATCTCGGAAGCTAAGCACGGTCGGGCCTGTTTAGTACTTGGATGGGAGACCGCCTGGGAATACCAGGTGCTGTAAGCTATTTTCATTTGGGGTAAAAAAAATCATCCTTTCTCCTGTTTAAAGTCCTTTCTGGTGCCAGGAGGAATTGCTTACGGCCACACCACCGTGAACATGCCCGATCTCGTCTGATCGCCGAAGCTAAGCACGGTCGGGCCTGGTTAGTACTTGGACGGGAGACCGCCTGGGAATACCAGGTGAAGTAAGTTATTTTCATTTGGGGTAAAAAAAATCATCTTTTCTCCTGTTTAAAGTCCTGTCTGGTGCCAGGAGCAGTTGCTTACGGCCACACCACGGTGAACACGCCCGATCTCGTCTGATCTCGGAAGCTAAGCATGGTCGAGCCTGTTTAGTACTTGGATGGGAGACCGCCTGGAAATACCAGGTGCGGTAAGAGATTTTCATTTGGGGTAAAAAAAATCATCTTTTCTCATGTTTAAAGTCCTGTCTGGTGCCAGGAGCAAATGCTTACGGCCACACCACTGTGAACAGGCCCGATCTTGTCGGAGCGCGGAAGCTAAGCACGGTCAGGCCTGGTTAGTACTTGGATGGGAGACCGCCTGGGAATACCAGGTGCTGTAAGCTATTTTCATTTGGGGTAAAAAAAATGATCCTTTCTCCTGTTTAAAGTCCTGTCTGGTGCCAGGAGCAATTGCTTACGGCCACACCACTGCGAACACGCCCGATCTCGGAAGCTATGCACGGTCGGGCCTGGTTAGTACTTGGATGGGAGACCGCCTGGGAGTACCAGGTGCTGTAAGCTATTTTCATTTGGGGTAAAAAAAATAATCCTTTCTCCTGTTTAAAGTCCTGTCTGGTGCCAGGAGCAATTGCTTACGGCCACACCACAGTGAACACGCCCGATCTCGTCTGATCTCGGAAGCTAAGCATGGTCGTGCTGGTTAGTACTTGGATGGCAGACCGCCTGGGAATACCAGGTGCTGTAAGCTATTTTCATTTGCGGTAAAAAAAAATCATCCTTTCTCCTGTTTAAAGTCCTGTCTGGTGCCAGGAGCAATTGCTTACGGCCACACCACCGTGAACACGCCCGATGTCGTCTGATCTCGGAAGCTAAGCATGGTCGGGCCTGGTTAGTACTTGGATGAGAGACCGCCTGGGAATACCAGGTGCTGTAAGCTATTTTCATTTGGGGTGAAAAAAATCATCCTTTCTCCTGTTTAAAGTCCTGTCTGGTGCCAGGAGTAATTGCTTACGGCCACACCACCGTGAACACGCCCGATCTCGTCTGATCTCGGAAGCTAAGCACGTCGGGCCTGGTTAGTACTTGGATGGGAGACCGCTTGGAACTTACAACTGGGACGGAACAACTGGGAACTTACAACTGAGAACTTACAACTGGGACGGAGCACCTGGGAACTTACGACTGGGAACTTACAACTGGGAACCTACAACTGGAACGGAACAACTGGAACGAAACAACTGGGAACTTACAACTGGGACGGAACGACTGGGAACTTACAACTGGGGCGGAACAACTGCAAACTTACAACTGGGACGGAACAACTGGGAACTTACAACTGGAACGGAACAACTGGGAAGTTACAACTGGAACGGAACAACTGGGAACTTACAACTGGAACGGAACAACTGGGAAGTTACAACTGGAACGGAACAACTGGGAACTTACGACTGGGAAATTACGACTGGGAACTTATGACTGGAACGGAACGACTGGAACGGAACGACTGGGAACTTACAACTGGAACGGAACAACTGGGAACTTACGACTGGGAACTTACAACTGGGACGGAACAACTGGGAACTTACAACATGGGACGGAACAACTTACGACTGGGAAATTACAACTGGGAACTTACTACGGGGAACTTACAACTGGGACGGAACAACGGGGAACTTACAACTGGGAAATTACGACGGGGAACTTACAACTGGAACGGAACAACTGGGAAATTACAACTGGGAACTTACAACCGGAACGGAACTTACAACCGGGACGGAACAACTGGGAACTTACAACTTGGAACTTACAACTGGGAACTTACAACTTGGAACTTACAACTGGGAACTTACGACTGGTACGGAACAACTGGGAACTTACAACTGGGACGGAACAACTGGGAACTTACGACTGGGACGGAACAACTGGGAAATTACAACTGGGAACTTACTACTGGTACGGAACAACTGGGAACTTACCACTGCGAACACGCCCGATCTCGTCTGATCTCGGAAGCTAAGCACGGTCGAGCCTGGGTAGTACTTGGATGGGAGACCGCCTGGGAATACCAGGTGCTGTAAGCTATTTTCATTTGGGATGAAATAAATCATCTTTTCTCCTGTTTAAAGACCTGTCTGGTGCCAGGAGCAATTGCTTACGGCCACACCACCGTGAACACGCCCGATCTCGTCTGATCTCGGAAGCTAAGCATGGTCGAGCCTGTTTAGTACTTGGATGGGAGACCGCCTGGAAATACCAGGTGCGGTAAGAGATTTTCATTTGGTGTAAAAAAAATCATCTTTTCTCATGTTTAAAGTCCTGTCTGGTGCCAGGAGCAAATGCTTACGGCCACACCACTGTGAACAGGCCCGATCTTGTCGGAGCGCGGAAGCTAAGCACGGTCAGGCCTGGTTAGTACTTGGATGGGAGACCGCCTGGGAATACCAGGTGCTGTAAGCTATTTTCATTTGGGGTAAAAAAAATGATCCTTTCTCCTGTTTAAAGTCCTGTCTGGTGCCAGGAGCAATTGCTTACGGCCACACCACTGCGAACACGCCCGATCTCGGAAGCTATGCACGGTCGGGCCTGGTTAGTACTTGGATGGGAGACCGCCTGGGAGTACCAGGTGCTGTAAGCTATTTTCATTTGGGGTAAAAAAAATCATCCTTTCTCCTGTTTAAAGTCCTGTCTGGTGCCAGGAGCAATTGCTTACGGCCACACCACAGTGAACACGCCCGATCTCGTCTGATCTCGGAAGCTAAGCATGGTCGTGCTGGTTAGTACTTGGATGGCAGACCGCCTGGGAATACCAGGTGCTGTAAGCTATTTTCATTTGCGGTAAAAAAAAATCATCCTTTCTCCTGTTTAAAGTCCTGTCTGGTGCCAGGAGCAAATGCTTACGGCCACACCAACGTGAACACGCCCGATGTCGTCTGATCTCGGAAGCTAAGCATGGTCGGGCCTGGTTAGTACTTGGATGAGAGACCGCCTGGGAATACCAGGTGCTGTAAGCTATTTTCATTTGGGGTGAAAAAAATCATCCTTTCTCCTGTTTAAAGTCCTGTCTGGTGCCAGGAGTAATTGCTTACGGCCACACCACCGTGAACACGCCCGATCTCGTCTGATCTCGGAAGCTAAGCACGTCGGGCCTGGTTAGTACTTGGATGGGAGACCGCTTGGAACTTACAACTGGGACGGAACAACTGGGAACTTACAACTGAGAACTTACAACTGGGACGGAGCACCTGGGAACTTACGACTGGGAACTTACAACTGGGAACCTACAACTGGGAACCTACAACTTGAACGGAACACCTGGAACGAAACAACTGGGAACTTACAACTGGGACGGAACGACTGGGAACTTACAACTGGGGCGGAACAACTGCGAACTTACAACTGGGACGGAACAACTGGGAACTTACAACTGGAACGGAACAACTGGGAAGTTACAACTGGAACGGAACAACTGGGAACTTACGACTGGGAAATTACGACTGGGAACTTATGACTGGAACGGAACGACTGGGAACTTACAACTGGAACGGAACAACTGGGAACTTACGACTGGGAACTTACAACTGGGACGGAACAACTGGGAACTTACAACATGGGACGGAACAACTTACGACTGGGAAATTACAACTGGGAACTTACTACGGGGAACTTACAAATGGGACGGAACAACGGGGAACTTACAACTGGGACGGAACAACTGGGAAATTACGACGGGGAACTTACAACTGGAACGGAACAACTGGGAAATTACAACTGGGAACTTACAACCGGAACGGAACTTACAACCGGGACGGAACAACTGGGAACTTACAACTTACAACTGGGAACTTACAACTTGGAACTTACAACTGGGAACTTACGACTGGTACGGAACAACTGGGAACTTACAACTGGGACGGAACAACTTGGAACTTACGACTGGGACGGAACAACTGGGAACTTACTACTGGTACGGAACAACTGGGAACTTACCACTGCGAACACGCCCGATCTCGTCTGATCTCGGAAGCTAAGCACGGTCGGGCCTGGGTAGTACCTGGATGGGAGACCGCCTGGGAATACCAGGTGCTGTAAGCTATTTTCATTTGGGGTAAAAAAAATCATCCTTTCTCCTGTTTAAAGTCCTGTCTGGTGCCAGGAGCAATTGCTAACGGCCACACCACCGTGAACACGCCCGATCTCGTCTGATCTCGGAAGCTAAGCACGGTCGGGCCTGGTTAGTACTTGGATGGGAGACCGCCTGGGAATACCAGGTGCTGTAATCGATTTTCATTTGGGGTAAAAAAAATGATCCTTTCTCCTGTTTAAAGTCCTGTCTGGTGCCAGGAGTAATTGCTTACGGCCACACCACCCTGAACACGCCCGATCTCGTCTGATCTCGGAAGCTAAGCACGGTCGAGCCTGGGTAGTACTTGGATGGGAGACCGCCTGGGAATACCAGGTGCTGTAAGCTATTTTCATTTGGGATGAAATAAATCATCTTTTCTCCTGTTTAAAGACCTGTCTGGTGCCAGGAGCAATTGCTTACGGCCACACCACCGTGAACACGCCCGATCTCGTCTGATCTCGGAAGCTAAGCACGGTCGGGCCTGTTTAGTACTTGGATGGGAGACCGCCTGGGAATACCAGGTGCTGTAAGCTATTTTCATTTGGGGTAAAAAAATTCATCCTTTCTCCTGTTTAAAGTCCTTTCTGGTGCCAGGAGCAATTGCTTACGGCCACACCACCGTGAACATGCCCGATCTCGTCTGATCGCCGAAGCTAAGCACGGTCGGGCCTGGTTAGTACTTGGACGGGAGACCGCCTGGGAATACCAGGTGAAGTAAGTTATTTTCATTTGGGGTAAAAAAAATCATCTTTTCTCCTGTTTAAAGTCCTGTCTGGTGCCAGGAGCAGTTGCTTACGGCCACACCACCGTGAACACGCCCGATCTCGTCTGATCTCGGAAGCTAAGCATGGTCGAGCCTGTTTAGTACTTGGATGGGAGACCGCCTGGAAATACCAGGTGCGGTAAGAGATTTTCATTTGGGGTAAAAAAAATCATCTTTTCTCATGTTTAAAGTCCTGTCTGGTGCCAGGAGCAAATGCTTACGGCCACACCACTGTGAACAGGCCCGATCTTGTCGGAGCGCGGAAGCTAAGCACGGTCAGGCCTGGTTAGTACTTGGATGGGAGACCGCCTGGGAATACCAGGTGCTGTAAGCTATTTTCATTTGGGGTAAAAAAAATGATCCTTTCTCCTGTTTAAAGTCCTGTCTGGTGCCAGGAGCAATTGCTTACGGCCACACCACTGCGAACACGCCCGATCTCGGAAGCTATGCACGGTCGGGCCTGGTTAGTACTTGGATGGGAGACCGCCTGGGAGTACCAGGTGAAGTAAGTTATTTTCATTTGGGATGAAAAAAATCATCTTTTCTCCTGTTTAAAGACCTGTCTGGTGCCAGGAGCAATTGCTTACGGCCACACCACCGTGAACACGCCCGATCTCGTCTGATCTCGGAAGCTAAGCACGGTCGAGCCTGCTTAGTACTTGGATGGGAGACCGCCTGGGAATAACAGGTGCGCTAAGAGAATTTCATTTGGGGTAAAAAAAATCATCCTTTCTCCTGTTTAAAGTCCTGTCTGGTGCCAGGAGCAATTGCTTACGGCCACACCACCGTGAACACGCCCGATCTCGTCTGATCTCGGAAGCTAAGCATGGTCGAGCCTGTTTAGTACTTGGATGGGAGACCGCCTGGGAATACCATGTGCGGTAAGAGATGTTCATTTGGGGTAAAAAAAATCATCTTTTCTCCTGTTTAAAGTCCTGTCTGGTGCCAGGAGTAATTGCTTACGGCCAAACCACCGTGAACACGCCCGATCTCGTCTGATCTCCGAAGCTAAGCACGGTCGGGCCTGGTTAGTACTTGGATGGGAGACCGCCTGGGAATACCAGGTGAAGTAAGTTATTTTCATTTGGGGTGAAAAAAATCATCTTTTCTCATGTTTAAAGTCCTGTCTGGTGCCAGGACCAATTGCTTACGGCCACACCACCGTGAACACGCCCGATCTCGTCTGATCTCGGAAGCTAAGCATGGTCGGGGCTGGTTAGTACTTGGATGGGAGACCGACTGGCAATACCAGGTGCGGTAAGCGATTTTCTTTTGGGGTAAAAAAAATCATCTTTTCTCCTGTTTAAAGTCCTGTCTGGTGCCAGGTGCAATTGATTAAGGCCACACCACCGTGAACACGCCCGATCTCGTCTGATCTCGGAAGCTAAGCACGGTCGGGCCTGTTTAGTACTTGGATGGGAGACCGCCTGGGAATACCAGGTGCTGTAATCTATTTTCATTTGGGGTAAAAAAAATCATCCTTTCTCCTGTTTAAAGTCCTGTCTGGTGCCATGAGCAATTGCATCTTGCACCAGACAGGACTTTAAACAGGAGAAAGGATGATTTTTTTTACCCCAAATGAAAATAGATTACAGCACCTGGTATTCCCAGGCGGTCTCCCATCCAAGTACTAACCAGGCCCGACCGTGCTTAGCTTCCGAGATCAGACGAGATCGGACGTGTTCACGGTGGTGTGGCCTTAAGCAATTATTCATGGCACCAGACAGGACTTTAAACAGGAGAAAGGATGATTTTTTTTTACCCCAAATGAAAATAGATTACAGCACCTGGTATTCCCAGGCGGTCTCCCATCCAAGTACTAACCAGGCCCGACCGTGCTTAGCTTCCGAGATCAGACGAGATCGGGCGTGTTCACGGTGGTGTGGCCTTAAGCAATTACTCATGGCACCATACAGGACTTTAAACAGGACAAAGGATGATTTTTTTTACCACAAATGAAAATAGATTACAGCACCTGGTATTCCCAGGCTGTCTCCCATCCCTAGTACAAACCAGGCCCGACCGTGCTTAGCTTCCGAGATCAGACGAGATCGGGCGTGTTCACGGTGGTGTGGCCTTAAGCAATTACTCATGGCACCAGACAGGACTTTAAACAGGAGAAAGGATGATTTTTTTTACCACAAATGAAAATAGATTACAGCACCTGGTATACCCAGGCGGTCTCCCATCCAAGTACTAACCAGGCCCGACCGTGCTTAGCTTCCGAGATCAGACGAGATCGGGCGTGTTCACGGTGGTGTGGCCTTAAGCAATTGCACCTGGCACCAGACAGGTCTTTAAACAGGAGAAAGGATGATTTTTTTTACCCCAAATGAAAATAGATTACAGCACCTGGTATTCCCAGGCGGTCTCCCACCCAAGTACTAACCAGGCCCGACCGTGCTTAGCTTCCGAGATCAGACGAGATCGGGCGTGTTCACGGTGGTGTGGCCTTAAGCAATTGCACCTGGCACCAGACAGGACTTTAAACAGGAGAAAGGATGATTTTTTTTACCACAAATGAAAATAGATTACAGCACCTGGTATTCCCAGGCGGTCTCCCATCCAAGTACTAACCAGGCCCGACCGTGCTTAGCTTCCGAGATCAGACGAGATCGGGCGTGTTCACGGTGGTGTGGCCTTAAGCAATTACTCATGGCACCAGACAGGAATTTAAACAGGAGAAAGGATGATTTTTTTTTACCACAAATGAAAATAGATTACAGCACCTGGTATTCCCAGGCGGTCTCCCATCCAAGTACTACCCAGGCCCGACCGTGCTTAGCTTCCGAGATCAGACGAGATCGGGCGTGTTCACGGTGGTGTGGCATAAAGCAATTACACCTGGCACCAGACAGGACTTTAAACAGGAGAAAGGATGATTTTTTTTACCACAAATGAAAATAGATTACAGCACCTGGTATTCCCAGGCGGTCTCCCATCCAAGTACTAACCAGGCCCGACCGTGCTTAGCTTCCGAGATCAGACGAGATCGGGCGTGTTCACGGTGGTGTGGCCTTAAGCAATTGCTCCTGGCACCAGACAGGACTTTAAACAGGAGAAAGGATGATTTTTTTTTACCCCAAATGAAAATAGCTTACAGCACCTGGTATTCCCAGGCGGTCTCCCATCCAGGTACTAACCAGGCCCGACCGTGCTTAGCTTCCGAGATCAGACGAGATCGGGCGTGTTCGCAGTGGTGTGGCCGTAAGCAATTACTGCTGGCACCAGACAGGACTTTAAACAGGAGAAAGGATCATTTTTTTTACCCCAAATGAAAATAGATTACAGCACCTGGTATTCCCAGGCGGTCTCCCATCCAGGTAATAACCAGGCCCGACCGTGCTTAGCTTCCGAGATCAGACGAGATCGGGCGTGTTCGCAGTGGTGTGGCCGTAAGGAATTGCTCCTGGCACCAGACAGGACTTTAAACAGGAGAAAGGATCCTTTTTTCTTACCCCAAATGAAAATAGATTACAGCACCTGGTATTCCCAGGCGGTCTCCCATCCAAGTGCTAACCAGGCCCGACCGTGCTTAGCTTCCGAGATCAGACGAGATCGGGCGTGTTCCCGGTGGTGTGGCCGTAAGAAATTGCTCCTGGCACCGGACAGGACTTTAAACAGGAGAAAGGATGATTTTTTTTACCCCAAATGAAAATAGCTTACAGCACCTGGTATTCCCAGGCGGTCTCCCATCCAGGTACTAACCAGGCCCGACCGTGCTTAGCTTCCGAGATCAGACGAGATCGGGAGTATTCACGGTGGTGTGGCCGTAAGCAATTGCTCCTGGCACCAGACAGGACTTTAAACAGGAGAAAGGATCATTTTTTTTACCCCAAATGAAAATAGATTACAGCACCTGGTATTCCCAGGCGGTCTCCCATCCAAGTACTAACCAGGCCCGACCGTGCTTAGCTTCCGAGATCAGACGTGTTCACGGTGGTGTGGCCGTAAGCAATTGCTCCTGGCACCAGACAGGACTTTAAACAGGAGAAAGGATGATTTTTCTTACCCCAAATGAAAATAGCTTACAGCACCTGGTATTCCCAGGCGGTCTCCCATCCAAGTACTAACCAGGCCCGACTGTGCTTAGCTTCCGAGATGAGACGAGATCGGGCGTGTTCACGGTGGTGTGGCCGTAAGCAATTGCTCCTGGCACCAGACAGGACTTTAAACAGGAGAAAGGATGATTTTTTTTACCCCAAATGAAAATAGCTTACAGCACCTGGTATTCCCAGGCGGTCTCCCATGCAGGTACTAACCAGGCCCGACCGTGCTTAGCTTCCGAGATCAGACGAGATCGGGCGTGTTCGCAGTGGTGTGGCCGTAAGCTATTGCTCCTGGCACCAGACAGGACTTTAAATAGGAGAAAATATCATTTTTTTTACCCCAAATGAAAGTAGATTACAGCACCTGGTATTCCCAGGCGGTCTCCCATCCAAGTACTAACCAGGCCCGACCGTGCTTAGCTTCCGAGATCAGACGAGATCGGGCGTGTTCACGGTGGTGTGGCCGTAAGCAATTGCTCCTGGCACCAGACAGGACTTTAAACAGGAGAAAGGATGATTTTTTTTACCCCAAATGAAAATAGCTTACAGCACCTGGTATTCCCAGGCGGTCTCCCATCCAAGTACTAACCAGGCCCGACCGTGCTTAGCTTCCGAGATCAGACGATATCGGGCGTGTTCACGGTGGTGTGGCCGTAAGCAATTGCTCCTGGCACCAGACAGGACTTTAAACAGGAGAAAGGATCATTTTTTTTACCCCAAATGAAAATAGATTACAGCACCTGGTATTCCGAGGTGGTCTCCCATCCAAGTACTAACCAGGCCCGACCGTGCTTAGCTTCCGAGATCAGACGAGATCGGGCGTGTTCGCAGTGGTGTGGCCGTAAGCAATTGCTCCTGGCACCAGACAGGACTTTAAACAGGAGAAAGGATCATTTTTTTTTACCCCAAATGAAAATAGATTACAGCACCTGGTATTCCCAGGCGGTCTCCCATCCAAGTACTAACCCGGCCCGACCGTGCTTAGCTTCCGAGATCAGACGAGATCGGGCGTGTTCGCAGTGGTGTGGCCGTAAGCAATTGCTCCTGGCACCAGACAGGACTTTAAACAGGAGAAAGGATCATTTTTTTTACCCCAAATGAAAACACAATTACAGCACCTGTTATTCCCAGGCGGTCTCCCATCCAAGTACTAACCAGGCCCGACCTTGCTTAGCTTCCGAGATCAGACGAGATCGGGCGTGTTCACGGTGGTGTGGCCATAAGCATTTGCTCCTGGCACCAGACAGGACTTTAAACAGGAGAAAGGATCATTTTTTTTTTACCCCAAATGAAAATAGCTTACAGCACCTGGTATTCCCAGGCGGTCTCCCATCTTGGTACTAACCTGGCCCGACCGTGCTTAGCTTCCGAGATCAGACGAGATCGGGCGTGTTCGCAGTGGTGTGGCCGTAAGCAATTGCTCCTGGCACCAGACAGGACTTTAAACAGGAGAAAGGATGATTTTTTTTACCCCAAATGAAAATAGATTACAGCACCTGGTATTCCCAGGCGGTCTCCCATCCAAGTACTAACCAGGCCCCACCGTGCTGAGCTTCCGAGATCAGACGAGATCGGGCGTGTTCACGGTGGTGTGGCTGTAAGCAATTGCTCCTGGCACCAGACAGGACTTTAAACAGGAGAAAGGATGATTTTTTTTACCCCAAATGAAAATAGCTTACAGCACCTGGTATTCCCAGGCGGTCTCCCATCCAGGTACTAACCAGGCCCGACCGTGCTTAGCTTCCGAGATCAGACGAGATCGGGCGTGTTCGCAGTGGTGTGGCCGTAAGCAATTGCTCCTGGCACCAGACAGGACTTTAAACAGGAGAAAGGATCATTTTTTTTACCCCAAATGAAAATAGATTACAGCACCTGGTATTCCCAGGCGGTCTCCCATCCAAGTACTAACCAGGCCCGAACGTGCTTAGCTACCGAGATCAGACGAGATCGGGCGTGTGCACGGTGGTGTGGCCTTAAGCAATTGCACCTGGCACCAGACAGGACTTTAAACAGGAGAAAGGATCATTTTTTTTACCCCAAATGAAAATAGATTACAGCACCTGGTATTCCCAGGCGGTCTCCCATCCAAGTACTAACCAGGCCCGACCGTGCTTAGCTTCCGAGATCAGACGAGATCGGGCGTGTTCACGGTGGTGTGGCCATAAGCAATTCCTCCTGGCACCAGACAGGACTTTAAACGGGAGAAAGGATGATTTTTTTTACCCCAAATGAAAATAGCTTACATCACCTGGTATTCCCGGGCGGTCTCCCATCCAGGTACTAACCAGGCCCGACCGTGCTTAGCTTCCGAGATCAGACGAGATCGGGCGTGTTCACGGTGGTGTGGCCTTAAGCAATTACTCATGGCACCAGACAGGACTTTAAACAGGAGAAAGGATGATTTTTTTTACCACAAATGAAAATAGATTACAGCACCTGGTATTCCCAGACGGTCTCCCACCCAAGTACTAACCAGGCCCGACCGTGCTTAGCTTCCGAGATCAGACGAGATCGGGCGTGTTCACGGTGGTGTGGCCTTAAGCAATTGCACCTGGCACCAGACAGGACTTTAAACAGGAGAAAGGATGATTTTTTTTACCCCAAATGAAAATAGATTACAGCACCTGGTATTCCCAGGCGGTCTCCCATCCAAGTACTAACCAGGCCCGACCGTGCTTAGCTTCCGAGATCAGACGAGATCGGGCGTGTTCACGGTGGTGTGGCCTTAAGCAATTGCACCTGGCACCAGACAGGACTTTAAAAAGGAGAAAGGATGATTTTTTTTACCCCAAATGAAAATAGATTACAGCACCTGGTATTCCCAGGCGGTCTCCCATCCAAGTACTAACCAGGCCCGACCGTGCTTAGCTTCCAAGATCAGTCGAGATCGGGCGTGTTCACGGTGGTGTGGCCTTAAGCACATACTCATGGCACCAGACAGGACTTTAAACAGGAGAAAGGATGATTTTTTTTACCACAAATGAAAATAGATTACAGCACCTGGTATTCCCAGGCGGTCTCCCATCCAAGTACTAACCAGGCCCGACCGTGCTTAGCTTCCGAGATCAGACGAGATCGGGCGTGTTCACGGTGGTTTGGCCTTAAGCAATTTTACCTGGCACCAGACAGGACTTTAAACAGGAGAAAGGATGATTTTTTTTACCCCAAATGAAAATAGATTACAGCACCTGGTATTCCCAGGCGGTCTCCCATCCAAGTACTAACCAGGCCCGACCGTGCTTAGCTTCCGAGATCAGACGAGATCGGGCGTGTTCACGGTGGTGTGGCCTTAAGCAATTACTCATGGCACCAGACAGGACTTTAAACAGGAGAAAGGATGATTTTTTTTACCACAAATGAAAATAGATTACAGCACCTGGTATTCCCAGGCGGTCTCCCATCCAAGTACTAACCAGACCCGACCGTGCTTAGCTTCCGAGATCAGACGAGATCGAGCGTGTTCACGGTGGTGTGGCCTTAAGCAATTGCACCTGGCACCAGACAGGACTTTAAACAGGAGAAAGGATGATTTTTTTTACCCCAAATGAAAATAGATTACAGCACCTGGTATTCCCAGGCGGTCTCCCATCCAAGTACTAACCAGGCCCGACCGTGCTTAGCTTCCGAGATCAGACGAGATCGTGCGTGTTCACGGTGGTGTGGCCTTAAGCAATTACTCATGGCACCAGACAGGACTTTAAACAGGAGAAAGGATGATTTTTTTTACCACAAATGAAAATAGATTACAGCACCTGGTATACCCAGGCGGTCTCCCATCCAAGTACTAACCAGGCCCGACCGTGCTTAGCTTCCGAGATCAGACGAGATCGGGCGTGTTCACGGTGGTGTGGCCTTAAGCAATTGCACCTGGCACCAGACAGGTCTTTAAACAGGAGAAAGGATGATTTTTTTTACCCCAAATGAAAATAGATTACAGCACCTGGTATTCCCAGGCGGTCTCCCATCCAAGTACTAACCAGGCCCGACCGTGCTTAGCTTCCGAGATCAGACGAGATCGGGCGTGTTCACGGTGGTGTGGCCTTAAGCA
Organism: Micromesistius poutassou; assembly: GCF_964030765.1. Lineage (NCBI taxonomy): Eukaryota > Metazoa > Chordata > Actinopteri > Gadiformes > Gadidae > Micromesistius > Micromesistius poutassou. The sequence goes on along the minus strand of NC_140271.1, from coordinate 20,074,384 downwards.
ATTGCACCTGGCACCAGACAGGACTTTAAACAGGAGAAAGGATGATTTTTTTTACCACAAATGAAAATAGATTACAGCACCTGGTATTCCCAGGCGGTCTCCCATCCAAGTACTAACCAGGCCCGACCGTGCTTAGCTTCCGAGATCAGACGAGATCGGGCGTGTTCACGGTGGTGGGGCCTTAAGCAATTGCACCTGGCACCAGACAGGACTTTAAACAGGAGAAAGGATGATTTTTTTTACCCCAAATGAAAATAGATTACAGCACCTGGTATTCCCAGGCGGTCTCCCATCCAAGTACTAACCAGGCCCGACCGTGCTTAGCTTCCGAGATCAGACGAGATCGGGCGTGTTCACGGTGGTGTGGCCTTAAGCAATTACTCATGGCACCAGACAGGAATTTAAACAGGAGAAAGGATGATTTTTTTTTACCACAAATGAAAATAGATTACAGCACCTGGTATTCCCAGGCGGTCTCCCATCCAAGTACTACCCAGGCCCGACCGTGCTTAGCTTCCGAGATCAGACGAGATCGGGCGTGTTCACGGTGGTGTGGCATAAAGCAATTACACCTGGCACCAGACAGGACTTTAAACAGGAGAAAGGATGATTTTTTTTACCACAAATGAAAATAGATTACAGCACCTGGTATTCCCAGGCGGTCTCCCATCCAAGTACTAAGCAGGCCCGACCGTGCTTAGCTTCCGAGATCAGACGAGATCGGGCGTGTTCACGGTGGTGTGGCCTTAAGCAATTGCTCCTGGCACCAGACAGGACTTTAAACAGGAGAAAGGATGATTTTTTTTTACCCCAAATGAAAATAGCTTACAGCACCTGGTATTCCCAGGCGGTCTCCCATCCAGGTACTAACCAGGCCCGACCGTGCTTAGCTTCCGAGATCAGACGAGATCGGGCGTGTTCGCAGTGGTGTGGCCGTAAGCAATTGCTCCTGGCACCAGACAGGACTTTAAACAGGAGAAAGGATCATTTTTTTTACCCCAAATGAAAATACATTACAGCACCTGGTATTCCCAGGCGGTCTCCCATCCAGGTAATAACCAGGCCCGACCGTGCTTAGCTTCCGAGATCAGACGAGATCGGGCGTGTTCGCAGTGGTGTGGCCGTAAGGAATTGCTCCTGGCACCAGACAGGACTTTAAACAGGAGAAAGGATCCTTTTTTTTTACCCCAAATGAAAATAGATTACAGCACCTGGTATTCCCAGGCGGTCTCCCATCCAAGTGCTAACCAGGCCCGACCGTGCTTAGCTTCCGAGATCAGACGAGATCGGGCGTGTTCCCGGTGGTGTGGCCGTAAGAAATTGCTCCTGGCACCGGACAGGACTTTAAACAGGAGAAAGGATGATTTTTTTTACCCCAAATGAAAATAGCTTACAGCACCTGGTATTCCCAGGCGGTCTCCCATCCAGGTACTAACCAGGCCCGACCGTGCTTAGCTTCCGAGATCAGACGAGATCGGGCGTATTCACGGTGGTGTGGCCGTAAGCAATTGCTCCTGGCACCAGACAGGACTTTAAACAGGAGAAAGGATCATTTTTTTTACCCCAAATGAAAATAGATTACAGCACCTGGTATTCCCAGGCGGTCTCCCATCCAAGTACTAACCAGGCCCGACCGTGCTTAGCTTCCGAGATCAGACGTGTTCACGGTGGTGTGGCCGTAAGCAATTGCTCCTGGCACCAGACAGGACTTTAAACAGGAGAAAGGATGATTTTTTTTACCCCAAATGAAAATAGCTTACAGCACCTGGTATTCCCAGGCGGTCTCCCATCCAAGTACTAACCAGGCCCGACCGTGCTTAGCTTCCGAGATCAGACGAGATCGGGCGTGTTCACGGTGGTGTGGCCGTAAGCAATTGCTCCTGGCACCAGACAGGACTTTAAACAGGAGAAAGGATGATTTTTTTTACCCCAAATGAAAATAGATTACAGCACCTGGTATTCCCAGGCGGTCTCCCATCCAAGTACTAACCAGGCCCGACCGTGCTTAGCTTCCGAGATCAGACGAGATCGGGCGTGTTCGCAGTGGTGTGGCCGTAAGCTATTGCTCCTGGCACCAGACAGGACTTTAAATAGGAGAAAATATCATTTTTTTTACCCCAAATGAAAGTAGATTACAGCACCTGGTATTCCCAGGCGGTCTCCCATCCAAGTACTAACCAGGCCCGACCGTGCTTAGCTTCCGAGATCAGACGAGATCGGGCGTGTTCACGGTGGTGTGGCCGTAAGCAATTTCTCCTGGCACCAGACAGGACTTTAAACAGGAGAAAGGATGATTTTTTTAACCCCAAATGAAAATAGCTTACAGCACCTGGTATTCCCAGGCGGTCTCCCATCCAGGTACTAACCAGGCCCGACCGTGCTTAGCTTCCGAGATCAGACGAGATCGGGCGTGTTCGCAGTTGTGTGGCCGTAAGCAAATGCTCCTGGCAGCAGACAGGACTTTAAACAGGAGAAAGGATCATTTTTTTTACCCCAAATGAAAATGGATTACAGCACCAGGTATTCCCAGGCGGTCTCCCATCCAAGTACTAACCAGGCCCGACCGTGCTTAACTTCCGAGATCAGACGAGATCGGGCGTGTTCACGGTGGTGTTGCCGTAAGCAATTGCTCCTGGCACCAGACAGGACTTTAAACAGGAGAAAGGATGATTTTTTTTACCCCAAATGAAATAAGCTTACAGCACCTGGTATTCCCAGGCGGTCTCCAATCCAGGTACTAACCAGGCCCGACCGTGCTTAGCTTCCGAGATCAGACGAGATCGGGCGTGTTCACAGTGGTGTGGCCTTTAGCAATTGCTCCTGGCACCAGACAGGACTTTAAACAGGAGAAAGGATCATATTTTTTACCCCAAATGAAAATAGATTACAGCACCTGGTATTCCCAGGCGGTCTCCCATCCAAGTACTAACCAGGCCCGACCGTGCTTAGCTTCCGAGATCAGACGAGATCGGGCGTGTTCGCAGTGGTGTGGCCGTAAGCAATTGCTCCTGGCACCAGACAGGACTTTAAACAGGAGAAAGGATCATTTTTTTTACCCCAAATGAAAACACAATTACAGCACCTGTTATTCCCAGGCGGTCTCCCATCCAAGTACTAACCAGGCCCGACCTTGCTTGCCTTCCGAGATCAGACGAGATCGGGCGTGTTCACGGTGGTGTGGCCGTAAGCATTTGCTCCTGGCACCAGACAGGACTTTAAACAGGAGAAAGGATCATTTTTTTTTTACCCCAAATGAAAATAGCTTACAGCACCTGGTATTCCCAGGCGGTCTCCCATCCAGGTACTAACCAGGCCCGACCGTGCTTAGCTTCCGAGATCAGACGAGATCGGGCGTGTTCGCAGTGGTGTGGCCGTAAGCAATTGCTCCTGGCACCAGACAGGACTTTAAACAGGAGAAAGGATCATTTTTTTTACCCCAAATGAAAATAGATTACAGCACCTGGTATTCCCAGGCGGTCTCCCATCCAAGTACTAACCAGGCCCGAACGTGCTTAGCTACCGAGATCAGACGAGATCGGGCGTGTGCACGGTGGTGTGGCCTTAAGCAATTGCACCTGGCACCAGACAGGACTTTAAACAGGAGAAAGGATCATTTTTTTTACCCCAAATGAAAATAGATTACAGCACCTGGTATTCCCAGGCGGTCTCCCATCCAAGTACTAACCAGGCCCGACCGTGCTTAGCTTCCGAGATCAGGCGTGTTCACGGTGGTGTGGCCTTAAGCAATTGCACCTGGCACCAGACAGGACTTTAAACAGGAGAAAGGATGATTTTTTTTACCCCAAATGAAAATAGATTACAGTACCTGGTATTCCCAGGCGGTCTCCCATCCAAGTACTAAGCAGGCCCGACCGTGTTTAGCTTCCGAGATCAGACGAGATCGGGCGTGTTCACGGTGGTGTGGCCTTAAGCAAGTACTCATGGCACCAGACAGGACTTTAAACAGGAGAAAGGATGATTTTTTTTACCCCAAATGAAAATAGATTACAGCACCTGGTATTCCCAGGCGGTCTCCCATCCAAGTACTAACCAGGCCCGACCGTGCTTAGCTTCCGAGATCAGACGAGATCGGGCGTGTTCACGGTGGTGTGGCCTTAAGCAATTGCACCTGGCACCAGACAGGACTTTAAACAGGAGAAAGGATGATTTTTTTTACCCCAAATGAAAATAGATTACAGCACCTGGTAATCCCAGGCGGTCTCCCATCCAAGTACTAACCAGGCCCGACCGTGCTTAGCTTCCGAGATCAGACAAGATCGGGCGTGTTCACGGTGGTGTGGCCTTAAGCAATTACTCATGGCACCAGACAGGACTTTAAACAGGAGAAAGGATGATTTTTTTTTACCACAAATGAAAATAGATTACAGCACCTGGTATTCCCAGGCGGTCTCCCATCCAAGTACTAACCAGGCCCGACCGTGCTTAGCTTCCGAGATCAGACGAGATCGGGCGTGTTCACGGTGGTGTGGCCTTAAGCAATTACTCATGGCACCAGACAGGACTTTAAACAGGAGAAAGGATGATTTTTTTTACCCCAAATGAAAATAGATTACAGCACCTGGTATTCCCAGGCTGTCTCCCATCCAAGTACTAACCAGGCCCGACCGTGCTTAGCTTCCGAGATCAGATGAGATCGGGCGTGTTCACGGTGGTGTGGCCTTAAGCAATTGCACCTGGCACCAGACAGGACTTTAAACAGGAGAAAGGATGATTTTTTTTACCCCAAATGAAAATAGATTACAGCACCTGGTATTCCCAGGCGGTCTACCATCCAAGTACTAACCAGGCCCGACCGTGCTTAGCTTCCGAGATCAGACGAGATCGGGCGTGTTCACGGTGGTGTGGCCTTAAGCAATTATTTATGGCACCAAACAGGACTTTAAACAGGAGAAAGGATGATTTTTTTTACCCCAAATGAAAATAGATTACAGCACCTGGTATTCCCAGGCGGTCTCCAATCCAAGTAATAACCAGGCCCGACCGTGCTTAGCTTCCGAGATCAGACGAGATCGGGCGTGTTCACGGTGGTGTGGCCTTAAGCAATTACTCATGGCACCAGACAGGACTTTAAACAGGAGAAAGGATGATTTTTTTCACCACAAATGAAAATAGATTACAGCACCTGGTATTCCCAGGCGGTCTCCCATCCAAGTACTAACCAGGCCCGACCGTGCTTAGCTTCCGAGATCAGACGAGATCGGGCGTGTTCACGGTGGTGTGGCCTTTAGCAATTGCACCTGGCACCAGACAGGACTTTAAACAGGAGAAAGGATGATTTTTTTAACCCCAAATGAAAATAGCTTACAGCACCTGGTATTCCCAGGCGGTCTCCCATCCAGGTACTAACCAGGCCCGACCGTGCTTAGCTTCCGAGATCAGACGAGATCGGGCATGTTCGCAGTTGTGTGGCCGTAAGCAAATGCTCCTGGCAGCAGACAGGACTTTAAACAGGAGAAAGGATCATTTTTTTTACCCCAAATGAAAATGGATTACAGCACCAGGTATTCCCAGGCGGTCTCCCATCCAAGTACTAACCAGGCCCGACCGTGCTTAGCTTCCGAGATCAGACGAGATCGGGCGTGTTCACGGTGGTGTTGCCGTAAGCAATTGCTCCTGGCACCAGACAGGACTTTAAACAGGAGAAAGGATGATTTTTTTTACCCCAAATGATATAAGCTTACAGCACCTGGTATTCCCAGGCGGTCTCCCATCCAGGTACTAACCAGGCCCGACCGTGCTTAGCTTCCGAGATCAGACGAGATCAGGCGTGTTCACAGTGGTGTGGCCTTTAGCAATTGCTCCTGGCACCAGACAGGACTTTAAACAGGAGAAAGGATCATATTTTTTACCCCAAATGAAAATAGATTACAGCACCTGGTATTCCCAGGCGGTCTCCCATCCAAGTACTAACCAGGCCCGACCGTGCTTAGCTTCCGAGATCAGACGAGATCGGGCGTGTTCGCAGTGGTGTGGCCGAAAGCAATTGCTCCTGGCACCAGACAGGACTTTAAACAGGAGAAAGGATCATTTTTTTTACCCCAAATGAAAACACAATTACAGCACCTGTTATTCCCAGGCGGTCTCCCATCCAAGTACTAACCAGGCCCGACCTTGCTTGGCTTCCGAGATCAGACGAGATCGGGCGTGTTCACGGTGGTGTGGCCGTAAGCATTTGCTCCTGGCACCAGACAGGACTTTAAACAGGAGAAAGGATCTTTTTTTTTTTACCCCAAATGAAAATAGCTTACAGCACCTGGTATTCCCAGGCGGTCTCCCATCTTGGTACTAACCTGGCCAGACCGTGCTTAGCTTCCGAGATCAGACGAGATCGGGCGTGTTCACGGTGGTGTGGCCGTAAGCAATTGCTCCTGGCACCAGACAGGACTTTAAACAGGAGAAAGGATGATTTTTTTTACCCCAATTGAAAATAGCTTACAGCACCTGGTATTCCCAGGCGGTCTCCCATCCAGGTACTAACCAGGCCCGACCGTGCTTAGCTTCCGAGATCAGACGAGATCGGGCGTGTTCGCAGTGGTGTGGCCGTAAGCAATTGCTCCTGGCACCAGACCGGACTTTAAACAGGAGAAAGGATCATTTTTTTTACCCCAAATGAAAATAGATTACAGCACCTGGTATTCCCAGGCGGTCTCCCATCCAAGTACTAACCAGGCCCGAACGTGCTTAGCTACCGAGATCAGACGAGATCGGGCGTGTGCACGGTGGTGTGGCCTTAAGCAATTGCACCTGGCACCAGACAGGACTTTAAACAGGAGAAAGGATCATTTTTTTTACCCCAAATGAAAATAGATTACAGCACCTGGTATTCCCAGGCGGTCACCCATCCAAGTACTAACCAGGCCCGACCGTGCTTAGCTTCCGAGATCAGACGAGATCGGGCGTGTTCACGGTGGTGTGGCCATAAGCAATTCCTCCTGGCACCAGACAGGACTTTAAACGGGAGAAAGGATGATTTTTTTTACCCCAAATGAAAATAGCTTACAGCACCTGGTATTCCCGGGCGGTCTCCCATCCAGGTACTAACCAGGCCCGACCGTGCTTAGCTTCCGAGATCAGACGAGATCGGGCGTGTTCACGGTGGTGTGGCCTTTAGCAATTGCACCTGGCACCAGACAGGACTTTAAACAGGAGAAAGGATGATTTTTTTTACCCCAAATGAAAATAGATTACAGCACCTGGTATTCCCAGGCGGTCTCCCATCCAAGTACTAACCAGGCCCGACCGTGCTTAGCTTCCGAGATCAGACGAGATCGGGCGTGTTCACGGTGGTGTGGCCTTAAGCAATTGCACCTGGCACCAGACAGGACTTTAAACAGGAGAAAGGATGATTTTTTTTACCCCAAATGAAAATAGATTACAGTACCTGGTATTCCCAGGCGGTCTCCCATCCAAGTACTAAGCAGGCCCGACCGTGTTTAGCTTCCGAGATCAGACGAGATCGGGCGTGTTCACGGTGGTGTGGCCTTAAGCAAGTACTCATGGCACCAGACAGGACTTTAAACAGGAGAAAGGATGATTTTTTTTACCCCAAATGAAAATAGATTACAGCACCTGGTATTCCCAGGCGGTCTCCCATCCAAGTACTAACCAGGCCCGACCGTGCTTAGCTTCCGAGATCAGACGAGATCGGGCGTGTTCACGGTGGTGTGGCCTTAAGCAATTACTCATGGCACCAGACAGGACTTTAAACAGGAGAAAGGATGATTTTTTTTTACCACAAATGAAAATAGATTACAGCACCTGGTATTCCCAGGCGGTCTCCC